>NC_132917.1:21102119-21410713 GCF_047675955.1 Chlorocebus sabaeus
AAAGGCACTTTTCTTTTCCTTGAATAAGATCTCTACTAGAGGTAGGAAATTTTCCAAGTACTTCAGGCCCAAGCAACTATTGAAACAGAAAGAGAGACAGAGAGAGAGAGATATGATTTGGAAAAGACTTGTTCTGATTGGGCATTTTTCTGGTTAATTGATTAACAACTTGATATGGTTTGGCTCTGTGTCCCCACCCAAATCTCATCTTTAATTGTAATAATCCCCATATGTTGAGGGTGGGACCCCGTGGAGAAAATTGAACCATGGGAGTGGTTATCCATCATGCTGTTTTTGTGATAGTGAGCGAGTTCTCATGAGATCCAATAGTTGTATAAGGGGCTTTTCCTCCTATGCCCAGCACTTCTCTCTCCTGCTGCCATGCGATGAAGGACATGTTTGCTTCCCCTTTGTCCATGATTGTAAGTTTTCTGAGGCCTTCCCAGTCATGCAGAACTGTGAGTCAATTAAATCTCTTTCCTTTATAAACTACCCAGTCTTGAGCAGTTCTTTATAGCAGCATGAGAACAGACTAATAGACAACTCAGCAAGTCCCCTTGCTCATTTACTCAGAGCCTTGCCCCCATCACAGTTTTTAACACTGATGAATTCACAGATGCTGAGTTTTCTGTTGTTAACTCAACATCACTACTTTCTTCTTCCAGAGGAGAAGCCGTGAGCCACATTGCATAGCCTTCCCTTGCTCCTAAGGTTTAGGGGGAAGAGTCAGCCAAAGAGTGACATTCACATGATATTTGGAAGGCAGGAGAGGAGAGACTAATACTTCACAGACACAGTAGTGGACTATTGTGTGAGTTTCTCTGCAAGTCTCTAATTCCCAAATTAATGCCTTTATACTATAAACTGAGGAGCTTCCAGCTGCTATTTTCCTCAGGATACCCTATCATCTTATTGTTTATGGTAGATTTTGACAAATCATTTGGTTTCTTAGTAGCCGGATGATAGAAAAGGCTCTGGACTAAGATTCAGGGATTCCAGTGATATGACAATCATGGCAACTCACTTCCCCTATTTCTCATCAGTAAAGGATAAGTTGAACTAGTTACTTTTAAAATTAAAAATTAAAACACAAATCCTTATCAATGATATAAAATGTGACATCTTAGATGTATTGCAGGGCTACTAAACTCTACTGGAGATATTGTGAGAGCCATTCAGTACAGAGGCAAAACTTGCTTCTCAAGACTCTGGAGTCAAATGCATTATAGTGGTAGATTGGCAGGGGTTAATACTGAAAACTGGAGGATCAGATGGACAAGGACTCCAGTACATAGCATTCATCTGGGTGAACATTAGGAGTGACCTTTCAGTGCCCAGTGCAGTGTCCTGTAGGGGGTCTATGTACTGAAGACATAAATAGAAAAAAGTAGTAATTCTTGCTCAATGATGCCCTATCCTTCAGACTTACAGATGAGGGTGTCCCAGGCAATGGCAGTGCTGAGTAAACTCAGAGTTTTCTGTGCATTGCAACCACTGGAGTCTTTATTAACAGCTATTCTCTGTCCCTGGAAAAGCCCATTCCCAAGATAATCTTTGAAGCCTGACCTGGCCCAGTAATAGCATGTGGATTTTAGAACAAAACCACAAGAGATGGGTGGAAGATCAGAAACCTTCAGAACAAGTACATGATGTGGAGCTCAGAGTGGGTGTCCAAGCCTTCTTGGTGGAATATATTTGAGGATACATCTTCTACTTTGCACAGGGCTGGCCAAAGCATCTTAAAACCCAGCTTGGACTATTTGCCTTGTACTTGGTGGTGGCAAGGGGCTTATTTCAGGTTTTCTTGCTGATCTTGTCTGAAAACCAACCAATATACACTTCACCCCCCTAAAAATACCCCACAAACCTCTGATGAAAATACCATAATTTAATTTAAATGATATAATGATACTCTTTTCCAGGAACTGTGATGGCAGATAGCTTAATAAGTAGAGACAATTATTATTAAGTTATTTTTCCTTGCAAAGGTGGCTAATGGAATAGCCTATTATATTTGAACAAAGTTGCAATTACTCAGCTCACTTGACAAAATACCTAAAAGTTCTCTTTGATTATACAATTTTAAAGAGAAAGAATCTATCAGCGACTAGTTTGCAAAAGCCCTGTGGGCAGTGGGCATTCTGATTCTTTGTCTCCTTACAGCTCAAAGCTCCATTTTAGACACTAGGTATTTAATGAATATTTGTGGTTGGCATGTTCTAAATGGGTTGCCAAAAATCTCCCAGAGGTATTCTTCAATATCCTTTTTTCCTATCTGCTAGAGAGTCATTTCAACCCAAGGCATCACACAGTGTAGAACGGAGCTGCTTTGGAAGGTGTTGATTTTTATGCATAAAGCACAGGATTTATTAAGAAGAGAATGGGTTCCTCCCTTAGGAGATACTCACCCCCTTGAGATAGCCAGATGTGAACACAGGAGTATAAGTCAGCCAGCTCCATTGGAAGGACTTCCTTTTCAGTATTCAGACTGAAAGCACCTGTCTGCCTCCTTGTGCCCCTACAGAGAAGAGCTGCTGGTGACATAGAGTTGATTTGAAGAAACCCTTAGATGGATTTGTTTGCATGTCCTCTTTCTATGTGTTTCCTCTTCTGAAATTCCAACATGTTGCTGTCATGGTGGCAAGAGTGAACACTATAGCAGAAAATGTATCTGCACTTCCTTCCAGACTGACGCTGTTTTCCCCTCAGGTGAAAACTTTCCAAAATTAGACTTTCTTGATATGACATTTCTTGACATGAAGCTTAACTCAGTAAAGAATGAGGTTTGAACTATGGATTGTTTTTGAGAAATATAAATTTTTCAAAGTATACTTTTCAACTGTCGCTTTTTTTTTCTTTTTGTGAACGCACAAACACAATGCTTGATTTTTAGTAGTTCTTAATCATTTATTGCAAAACATACAGTTCATTGTAAATATTTAGCCTACGACTTGATTGTGGCGCAAGTCTAAATACTGTAGCTGGGAAATTATTTATCTAAGTTTTAAAAGTTTAAGATTTGATTCCCAAAGATGCCAGTATAAGCAGGTAGATTCTAGTTTAATGAATTCAGGATTACTGGTAAATGAACATATGTTTGCATTTCAAAAATTATGTTTGCATTACACAAGAACTATACTTAGTACCAAGGAGTTGAAATCAGCAAATACTTTAATGTGTTATTGACTGTAAGCCAGATGACTAACTTTGATAATAGACGTGCAAAGAAAGGAAGATTAACAAAGTTATTGCTGTTTCATGATGTTAATATTGGATTTCCTTTGGTTCTTATTGTGCTAGAAGTATTTCACAAACACGATGTCACAACAGTCTGGTCACATCTCTTCTCCCCCCTCATTCAGATTATCCTGACTTCCCTACTTTCTGTCAATTTTATATTGATAAAATATTATCTTAGTTAATCCTTCTCCAAAACCTGAAGCTGTTGTTAGCCATTATTTCTACTATCCAACCAATAAAGCCTCAAGTTCAAATTTTAGCCTTTAGATATTTTAAAACTGTTTAAGCTAGAAAACAACTTCTGATGTATAGTAAACATGTTTGAAGGTATTATCCTTTTGCTATAATAAATTAAATTAAAAATCCACCCAACTTTCTGATGTGGCAGGTAATTTTTATGATTATTTTGTTCATCAAAGTAACCTTATAAGATTTCCAGTATTACTCTCCATTTTACAAAAGAGAAATTTAGGGCAATGAGAGGTTCCGTAATCTGCCTGAGTTCCCAAAACAAGAGGGTGAAGCTGGGACTTAAACCGAGGTCTGCCTGACCCCAAGTGTTCTTTGTTTTCTGCAACCCCAGGCTGTCCAGAGCATCAAGACATTAATGAGCATCATCGAGAAAGTAATGAGCATATTCATTTCATTTGGTTATATACAAGTCTGTAATGATAACTGTCCAGCCATGAGGATATAGTATTTCAAACAGCTGATGAGTCCAGAGACCATTTTCTTTTGCAGACAGTCTTCTCCTGGGCTGGAACACTCTCCTCTTTTCAGGGACCCTATTTCTCCAAAGTTTGGGCAGGCAGAGTCGACTTGAACTCCTCCACCTTCTTTGCTATGCCTAGCCTTTCCTTCAATTCAACCTCAGTAGCATTTATGAACTTAAGAAGGGGACGTGTGTGGCAGAGTGGTGGCAAAAAGAAAGGAGACTTGGGATGCCTCTGGGAGACATTGCTGGTTTCAAACAGGCCTACCCATAACTTTTCCCTAACTCAGGACTGCTGTCCCTCAGGAGAGGGATGGGACCCTGTTGGGCTCTGAGAGGTGTAAGGATTGTTAGAGCCTAAGTAGGGTAGCAGATCACTAAACAGAGGATAAGATTGGACTGTGGTGGTGGGAGCTTTGGTTCCTGAGAAGTTGGGGAGCAGGGGTAGGGCCTGGGATAGGGATGTGGCTCAGGGCAGGGGTAGAGTCTGGGATGTTGCCTAGGGCAGGGGAAGGGGCAAAGACAGGGGTGGGGCTGGGGTGGGGTCAGAACAAGGGTCTGAAAGGACGGAAAATACAAAGACTGGAGGTGAGAAGTATGTATACCTCTCCTTCCCAGTGCTTCCCTGCAGGGCCTTTCACCCACCATCCACTGCAGGCCCCTCCCTGCACACACACAGCCTCTCCTGCAAATGATACTCCAGATCTTCCCATTTAGGAGCTTCCCTCTATAAACTGCTCCCCACCCTCTTCTTAAACTCTCAGTTACAGGTCAAGCCTCTTTCATAGGAAGCCATTCTTGTTGGGCTGGGTGATAGTGATCACCTTCTCCCTAAGACACCGGCCTGTAGACTACAGTTCTATGTTCATATGGATCCTGTGTTCAGGACATTTATGCCAAACACAAAGCCCAGGAGAATGGAGGCCTGCCTTCGTAATGCATACACATTAATTGATGGGTGGAGTGGTGCAGGGAATCTCTCTCTCTCCTTCCTTGATAAGGGCTAATCTAGGCAAATACTAGGGAGCTATAAAATGTCTCTCAAAGACCAGAACACAGAGCTCTAAACCTGTGTTAAACCATGCGTCACTGTGCATAGGAATTGCCCAGTGATCTTGCTAAAATAAAAGTTCTGATTCAATGGGTCTAAGCTGGAGCCTGAGGATTTCTTCTAGCTGATGCCTGTGCTAAATGCCACATTTTGAGTAGCTCTGTGTTTGCACTAGCGGCTCCAAGCCCTTAAGCTGACACACCCATGGACACACACTCCAAGTAGCTCTCAGGATGCATCCCCATTGCTGCTCCTGAGGCCGTGAGGTTTTCTCTGCATGAACGGAGTCTGAACTGATGATCTTTTAGTGATCTAATTGTGCTGGTCAAAGAGAAGCTCCTAGAAACTCTCACAGCCTCTGTCTTGCTTACTGTGCCTCCTCCAGGGCTCTGGGACTCCTCTCTTGCCCCACTGTCTGCCTGGAAAGAGGGACAAGTGTGTTTGTCAAGCTCATGGCCTGATAATTGTGTTTCCACTGCCTGAGGCTTGGCTTTTGAATTTTTCAGCAGAGAGAGACAAAAAAAGAAAAATACCCACAAAAAACAAGGAACCTGCATTGGGAAATAATTTCATTGTTGGTGGGTTCTATAAAGGTTATGTACAACAACAGATATACCACATAGATACTCCGGGTAACAAAAGAGACATGCTTTGTCCATTGCTGACCTCATTGCTGGGTAGTGATGGTGACTAGTGACCCTTGGTGGCCCTTCCCACTGGACTCAGCACTCCCTCTCTGGCCATGATTAATTCTATGCCCTGAACTGAAATGACAATCATTTTTTTAAATTCTGTTTTACATATGCACCTCTGGGGAGTCCAGCTAAAAGCTCTAATTTTCTAGTTCAATTGTAGCACTATTCTTTGAGAGGCATTGACTGCAGAGATGCTAAAAGGATGCCAGTTCAGTGAATTATTGAGTTTTACCCAGAATCATATGCTTATATGGATTCAGGTAGCGCTTACTGAAATATAATGCAGACCTCCCTTTTGCCCTGGGCCTCTATGATCATAGGAGGAAGAAGAAGGAGCTCGGGTGGGAGTGACCGATTACAAAATCAATGAGCTTGGGCAGCCCCGCTGTCTGCCTGCAGTACCTGGCTGTCCTCAGATACAGTCACAGTTGTCAATCAGCTCTGAGCAGACCTTGGCTGCCTGTCTCCTCATCCTTCCCCAAGTTCCTGGCTGTGGGAATGGAAATCGAGGCAGTTTTCTACTTATTTAAATATGTCATTCAAGATTCTTTGTATAAAAGTGTTTCAACAACATGAAATCTCTTAATCTCCTATTTAAAATGACGCTAGAGATTTCAGAGCAGCAATTTTGAGGCCAGTTGGATTTCCAGACATGCGTGAGCACACAGTGTAACTGGAGAGCCTGTCAGGTACCTGGAGCTGCTAGTTGGATGAGAATAGAACTTTCTGGCCTGAGCATAGCCCCTGGGTAGGTTTTGCTTTTACTTCAGCCCTCAAAAGAATGAAAATGTCTAGCAATGTCTTTCTGGTGATGTGTGTGCTGGGCATCCTACTTGGATCTTTTCGATTTTATAGAATGTTTACCTGTGCCTCAGTTTGGGTTATTCTAACAATAAAATAGTAAACTTTGACCTCTAGGTAGGCGAGTGAATCAGGAAACAAATTTGAAAATAAATGAATGAATAGCCTTAAGCAGGAGGGGAGCAGCTGGCAACTGGAGATGAAAAGAACAGGTGAAGCTTGGAAAGCTATGGGGGAAGTGAAATGCCCTTGCAAGTGCCCACCAAGGTGGGAGTCAGGCTGCAGCCAGAAGGGGGCGCCAGAGCTGGGAGCAAGGGCATCTGTAGAGAGAGGAGAGGAAGGAGGGAGCTGCCCTTAGCTGGCTTTGGTGGCATAAGGATGGATTTTGACTGATAAAGACCTGCCTCAGGGAAATAAGGGGTCTGGAAGAGGTCATGGCCATCTAGTCCATTCACGGTCTGGGGTCTGAAGGTTGTTGTCGCCCTCAAAATTCCTATGTTGAAATCTAACCCTCAATGTGATGATATTAGGAGGTGGGGCTTTGGGGGAGATGATTAGGTTAAGAGGGTGGCACCTTCATGAATGGAATTAGTGCCCTTATAAAAGGGGCCCTAGAGGCTGGGCACGATGGCTCACGCCTGTAATCCCAGCACTTTGGGAGGCCGAGGCGGGTGGATCACAAGATCAGGAGATCAAGACCATCCTGGCTAACACGGTGAAACCCCGTCTCTACTAAAAATACAAAAATAAAATAAAATAAAATAAAAAATTAGCAGGACATGGTGGTGGGTGCCTGTAGTCCCAGCTAATCGGGAGGCTGAGGCAGGAGAATGGCGTGACCCCAGGAGGCGGAGCTTGCGGCGAGCTGAGATCGCGCCACTACGCTCCAGCCTGGGAGACTCCGCCTCAAAAAAAAAAAAAAAGTGGGTGTCGTAGAGAGCTCCCTTGCCACTTCCACCCTGTGAGGACACAGACAGTGGGCGCCATCTATGAAACAGAAAGCGGGGCCTTACCAGACATCAAATAGATGCCAAATCTGCTGGCACCTTTACCTTGGACTTACCAGTCTCCAAAACTGTGGGCAATAAATTTCTTTCTTTCTTTCTTTTTTTTTTTTAAGTGAACCACTGTATGGTGTTTTGTTACAGCTGCCCAAATAGACTAAGACATGCTTAGATTCACAGGAGATTTCTTGAGTTCTCAGAATTGGGTAATGATGTTCTACCATATTCATATCTCTCCTCAGTGCTCCTGGGAAAGGAGCAGGAGAAATGCAGCGTGGCTTTGCAGTCCAGGCTCACCTCGTGCATGCAGAATGACCCAGATAAAGTTGGTTCACATGGTAACAGAGACACTATGTGCACAACACTTAACACAGCTTGTGACCACTAGTCAATACACATTAGTTCCCACTGCTTATTTACCCATTTGGTAAACATGGATCAGGGGCCACCCTGTGCTTGGAACTGGGGTTACAAAGGAAAAAAAGAAAGTGTGTTCTCTGCCCTTTGGAAGCTCAAAAGGTTATATAAACACTATCCCAATGCAATCAGCTAAATGGTCAAAAGGGGAATAAACAGAGAGTTTATGTTGTGAAAACATGGCAGAGGGAACACTGACTGCCTCAAGGGGTCAGGAAAGGCTTCTAGGAGGAGGTGACATTTGAGCTGGTTCACAAAGGATAAATGAGTCTATATAAAGTCGATGAAGAAAGGGGCAATCTGGTCTTTGGAGGGCATTCCAGGATAGCATGTTAGCATGCGAGAATGCTCTTGACAGTCAGAAGTTCTGGTTTTGTGGCCAGCTAGACATTTGTGATTGTTGATGGGAAGGTGTACAGAGGAATGCTGGGAGAGAAAGTGGAAAATCAATTCAGAAGAAGCCCTAACAAGTTGTTTTGCCCTAACAAGTTGTTTTGACTTTATCCTGCAGTCAAGGAGAAGTCGAGTGGGGAGGGTCCATAAGAAGGGTGTGACCACACCTTGTTTTAATATCTCCTGCAGTCAATGGGAAGTTGGGGGAAGGGTCCATAAGGACAGTGTGACACAGCTGGTCTCAATATACCTCAGTGTCCTCATCAGTGTGACTGACAGAGACACTCTGAGAAGTTGGTTAGTCATTGTCCCTGCAGTCTTAACAGATTGATCCTGCTGAAAATACACCTACCTATTCACCAGGTGTCTGAAGAGAGGCAGACTTGCTCCTTTCCAGGGCACCAGGCTGAGAGCAGTGTGCTGCCTTACATTTCATATCACTAAGCCATGCCCAGTAACTCATGCAGCAGCTGCCCTCAAATGTGTCCCATCATCAAAATCAAATGTAGGAACCAAAGATTTTATTTCTCAGTAGTTAGCATTTATTCTTCCCTAGTTGAGACTCTACAGCCAAAAGTGTGTTCCTCACTTTACCATGTTCCGACTGTGGCCTTTGATCAGGCTGCTGCCTATCTCTCTGAGTCATTTCGTGGTCTGAGGGCCGGAATAACACATTAGGCGCAGCTATCAAGAATCTGTCCCAGCCCTGCTGCCTCCACAGTCCATGAGTCTAACGCTTGTTCATCAAAACAACCCTTTGGCAGGCTTAGTGATGCTATCTTGACAAGCTTGAAGCAGAGGTAGTTGACAAAATAAAGATGAGACCAATGCCCATGTTTGAATTAGTCCATACACTTTTTGGTATCTTAAGTCCGTTCTCTTCCAGAGTTTTCTTATTCTTTACTTACAAAATTAGGTGACTGGACAAGGTGACCTTTAAGGCACCTTCCTCTCCAGATTTCTGGGGCTTGCTGAAGCTTAGTTTCACCTGGAGTCACTGTAGTAGATCCTCATTACTCCAGTGGATGTGCACCACCAAGAGGTGGCTGACAGCAACAAAACCCACTCATGGAGAATTCTGGCCATGCTGGCAACTGCTGAAAGGCTTAGGATCCCCCGAGGCTGAGGGCTATGGGCCAGGGCATTCAGCCATCCGTGACATCACAGGGCTGCAGCCTGGATTAGTGCAGTGCAGAGCACACTGCAGGGACAGGGAAAGGACACGGATGGGTCACCCCTGAGAAATGAAGCCAGTATGGCAGGAGCTCAGGGCTTAAGAGCACGGAGGGATTTGGTACATTCAGCAATTTGTTTAAACTGCCTTCAGACAGAGAGAGAGAGGAAAAGAGAGAGAAAGTAATAAAGAGAGAGAGATTGAGAGAGAGATTTTAAATAATGACTAAGAGTCAAGATTCCAGCAGCAGAACAGACGTTTAGGTGACCAAAGGGCAGGGGAGACGTTAGTCAAGCCCACAATTCCCAAGAAGATTTGGCTGATGTCATTACTGTTTTCACCTGAGTAGTTTCATACATTTCAAACATCCTACATCAAGTAATAGTGACTATCTATTAAGTTTTAGTTACTGTTTTAAGCATTTTATGGGTAAAAACAGTGTGCAAAATCTTAGATAATACTTTGGGGATATAGAGGAAGAGAAAGAACATTAAATTTGCCTGAAGCCACACAACTGGTGAGTGGAGAAATCAGAATTGAAAGCTGGGCAGTGTGGTGCCAGCACCTGTTCTCCTGACCCCTGTGTGATTCTGCTGTTTCTCCGGACCCCTGTGTGATTCTGCTGGTTCTCCTCATCCCTGCGTGATTCTGCTGATATTAGTCTCTCAGGCTGCTGTAACAGATGACCACAAACTTAAATGGCTTCAAAGAGCACACATTTACTTTCTTATCGTTCTGGAGGTCAGAAGTCTGAATTGGGTTTAATGAAACCCATAAAACTTTATAGTTTAATAAAACTGTAATTGGAAATATAGTGCTTTGCTGAGTTCTTTGAGTTATTCTAGTAAATTATCAAATTTGAGGGGGGTCATGGATGTCCCTGGATTTGTAGCCGGTTAGTCTGAACTGAGGGCAGTCTTCTTGTGGACCATGCCCTTTAAGTTGTGGGGTCTGCCCTAACTCCAGGTTGTTAGTGGCAGAATTGAACTGTAGTCTACCAGTTGATGTCATAATACTCCCCGCATTGTTAGTGCCAGAATTGAATTGTAGTGTACCAGTTGATGTCATAATACTGTCCTAACTCTGGATTGTTAGTGGCAGAAATGAATTGTAGTCTACCAGTTGATGTCATAATACTGCCCAATCTCCAGGTTGTTAGTGGCAGAACTGAATTGTCGTGTACCAGTCGATGTCATAATACTGTCCTAACTCCCAGTTGTTAATGCCCGAATTGAATTGCAATGGACCAGTTGATGTCATAATACTCCCCATCTATAATCCACATGTCAACATCCTTAACTTTTCACATCTATGAAACCCCTTTTGCCTTGTAAGGTAAAAAAGTCACAGGTTCTGGGGACCAGAATGTGGACATCTTTGGGAGCATTTATTCTGCCTATCACACTGTTTCAAAGCATTTATGCTTTGTTAGAGAACCTACCATCTGGTGGGTTAGATATCAGAGTCAGAAGCCACCAGTTGAGCAGGAAGCAGCAGAGGGGTTTTGAAGCCGTCCTCTAAGCTGACAAATCCTGGAAGATGAATCAGGAGGCTTTTCAGCCCTGCTCCTCCGAGGACATATGAGACTTCAAAGGCACATTGTCTGACTACTTTGGCCTCAATGTCCTCATGTAAAAATGGGAATAAACAACCCGTGCTTAGCACTGAACAAAATTCTGTAGGTAGTCAATGGTGTATGTGTGTATGTATATATATATAAATAGCTATGAAATTCTGTAGGTGTATATATATATATTTTCACACACGCACATATATATGAATTTGTAAATCATTAAAATGTATTCTTATTTAATATTCTTATTCTGCCAATAAGTAAGTACAGAAGTCGGTTGGACCTTTATTAGTTTCAGATTTATTTATTTAATAAATGCACTAGCCTTTGACAAACACTCATGGATTTAATTATTATAATATCCTTCTTACATGGAACTATCCCTACTAGATAAGAAAATGGAGGCACAGAGGGGTTAAGTCACTCGCCCAGTGTCACACATCATATAGTTGGTAAGTGGCAGAACCAAGACCCAAACGTAGCCAGTCTGACTGCAAAGTCCAGTCCCTTAGCTGCTCCATGCTGCCGTGATCCGGTGGCAGAAAAAGAGGGTGGAGTACGAAAAGAATGTGCTTTTGTTCTATCAACTCCTAACCCAGCATCAGGGAATTACTTGGGAAGATCTATAGCATCAGGGTCTCCAGCAGGACATGCCAGGAACCCAAAAGGCACCCTCCAGGACCATGAGCCTGCCCTGGACATTGCATGTCACATAAGTTAGGTGGCTGTCACCACAGATTGCTGGGCACTTTCACATTCACAGTAAATGCACACTAAAGCTGATAGAGTACTTGTTCCCATATGTGAGGTCATCCCCCTCTCCTATACTCCTTCCATACCTGTCCTGTGAAGTGGCATATCCCAAGTTTCAGAAGGTTTTGGCTTCTAATATTTGAATTATCTTTTCTTCTAGTTAATTGAAATGCCACCAGAAAAAGAAACAAAACATTGACAACTACTTGCTTAGAGTCTCAATTTGTCTATTTATCAATGATCTAAACTTGGACACAACTGAGCTTCGGTTTTGTCATGGTCAAATAGGGTAAGAAATTGTTGACAGGACTGACTGGAATGACATATTTAACATTTCTTGCACAGAGCCCAGCTATGTTGGAGATCACCACCTCCTGCTTCTGACCCCTCTCTTCTTGCTTCATTGCTCCCTACTCTGCTGGACACTCACCCTCTTCCTTTCAGTGCTGCTATTTACAAGCCTTGGCCCTGCTCCCTCCAAGTCTCTGGGGCCATTTCCTTTTCACCCCTCTCCAATCTGGCTTCTTGCTTGCTATTCCTCTGAAACCAGGCCTGCATACCACCAGCAGCTTCCTAGTTACCAAAGCTGTTTTCTTTCCTTGGTCTGGAACCTGTTTGCCCTTTTGGAAACATCAGGCCCCTGAACAACAAACAACTATGGTTGCTTGCAGTCTACAATCCACCCACTTCCTGTGTGATTCCTCTCCTGGCCTTTAAATGGCTTCCTGTGGTGTGGGCTGTGCTCTGTCCTCCTGCCTCACTTCCTGCATCTCTACTTCGGATGAGTCCCTTTCACTGGCTCCTCTTGACCCTTAGACATACAGATGTTCATCGAAGTTCTGCTCTCTGTACTATTCTTTGTTATACTCTCCTCGTTCTTGTCCATAGCTTCCACTTCACCCATGTCCTGCTCTATGCCTGTCATTCCACAATCAAAATATTTTATGCCAAGTACCTCTCCTCTCATCTCAAGATCTGTATTCCCAGTTCCTAAACACTGAAGCGCTATTCATGATGGCACTCTGAACATGCCCACACTCTGATCATTATCTCCATGCTGCCCCAAAAGAGGTGCTTGATTTGACTTTTTCTTGGTAAACAGGCCATTTGTCCCATCTCCTTCTCAGCAAGGCTTTCCTGAGAAAAGTCCTCCTCCTTCTTCCATCAACAACTCAGAAGAAATAGCTCCCTCCAGTGAGTTTGTACCATATTTTGCTCACCATCTAGAGTAATTGGCAGGCTAAGTTTTAATTGATTGTCTAGGAACCGATTTCCCCTTTCTAGATAGTGAGCTCCCTGTGGGCAGAGGCAGGGCATTATTTACCCAGGAAGGATCTGAGTAACTTCATAGCCCTCAGCACCCATTTGGATACTCCAATTATTCACCTTTCCCCTGTGTAGGTCTGATTTCACCCAAAAGTCTATAAATTTACTGAAGCAAAGATGCAGTCTGTATTTCTGTATGGTCAATAGTATTTATTTGTAATAGTAGACACAAAAAAATGCCCTGTTGAATAAAATTATTTTTAGCTCCCTTAGTAGCTGTTATGGGCTGAATTGTATCTTCATGCCCAAATTCAGATGTTGAAGTCACAACCCCCGTATCTCAGAATGTGACTATATCTGGAAACAGGATCTTTAAAGAGGTAAATGTAAATTAAGGTAAAATGAAGTCATATGGATAGACTCTAATCAAATACAAGTGGTATCCTTATAAGAAGAGGAGATTAGGACACAGAAACACACAGCCTGAGGGACAACTATATGCTAGAACACAGTGACAAGGCAGCATCTGAAAGCCAAGGAGAGAGGCCTCAGAAGAAATTCACCCTGTTGACCCTGCAATCTTGGACTTCCAGCCTCCAGAACTGTAAATCTCTGTTGTTTAAGTCACCCAGTCTGTAGTATTTTTGTTGCGGTAACACTAGCAAATTAATACACTAGCTGAATGCTACTCACCAGTTTCAGTGGTGAGGTGAAATACTTCCTTTCAACTTGACACTAAAAAACTGTATTTTCCTTTTATGTGTAGAGATGGCTCAAAGTCAGACATTGGGTTAGTTGGATGGTATACTTGCCCACATAATCTTAAGGCAACTTCTGAACAATCTTATCGGAAGTTACTAATGATTTTCTTTCTATATTTTTCTCTTCCTTCCCCCTTTTTTACTTCTGTTCCTCTTCCTCCTCCACTTCTCCATCTAAAAGTTGAGCAGAAATTTGCTATTTAAGTCACAAGGCCGCCTATATTGACGATAAAACAAACTGGAATATTTGGGCTGTGAAAGATTTGCAGCTTCATAGTAAGGAAGATGGGAATGCCATGTTCAATTTCTGCCCCAAATGGTTATGGATGTATAACAGAGCCCAGAGACTGAATCATAGTTTGGGTTTCACAAAGGACCTGTCCAGGTGTGTTCAGTAAGAATCTTTTAAGCTGCTCTTGCTGTTAACAATCTGGCTTCTTATACCCAGATGATTAGATGTCATAGACATCAGAAGGAGGTCAATAAAATTCAAGCTTTAAACTTTGACAATAATTTGAGCTGAATAATAGTTGAATTTCAGAACTGAGTTGTCATGGTGAGAGCCATTGAAGAGGAATAATTATCTTATAACTCAGTTACTGTCCTGCTGAACTCCTAGCAATATCCCTAACCCCATTTCTAATTCACCAAGCGCACATTATATTAAGTCATGCTTAGGGATATTATTTTTATATTCTTTTATGTATATGTTCACATTCATAGCCAAATATACATAAAATATATTGGAGTAAATATGTGTTCAATGCAGCTAATGGGAAAATGGTACAAATAGTTTAGTCAGCTATAAATTGCATACTCTGAGGAAAAATACTAAAGTACCATTCAAGTATTCTCAAGAGCCAGGTGGTAGAAAAATGTTAGCAATAATTCTTTTTGTGATTTAGCATATAGGACAATCAAGCCATTTGTTTTCATTATTTTTGTGGACTAAAATTTTCATCTCATTTCTCTTGGGTAATACCAAACATTTTCCCCCTTATTAATCCATAACAACACTATGATGCACTTTGCTAATCAAAATTGCACACTGCATAATAATTTGCAATCTAATAAATATAAGCTTCATCCACATTTCATCAAATATAGATGCAATTACTTAAAGATGCTAAAATACAAGATATAAATCTGAACTAAAAGGAATTTTAGGGGCATCCAAACAGTGAAACATAAATCAAATGGTAACTTATTTTATTTTAAATACAATTTCATAATTTATTTGAGGAAAATTCCCAGGGTGTTTTCCATGTGAGAAAAGAATGTCAATCTCTCTACTAAGACAGGAGATTTGTCAAGTGGATGCCAATAAATGAAGGGCGAAGGGAAGGAATGAAGATACTGATAACTATTCTATTTTTGATGCCAATGAAATGAAAAAGAAGGGGAAATTAAGAATTAATGGAGAGGAATCCCATTGATGTTCAAGACAGAATGATCTATCCTCCCTGGCCTATTGAAATAATCAATGGAAGGCCAGGCATGGTGGCTCACGACTGTAATCCCAGCACTTTGGGAGGCCGAGGCGAGCAGATTACAAGGTCAGGAGATCGAGACCATCCTGGCCAACATGGTGAAACCCCGTCTCTACTAAACATACCAAAATTAACTGGGCGTGATTGCACACGCCTGTAATCCCAGCTGCTTGGGAGGCTGAGGCACGAGAATTGCTTGAACCAGGGAGTCAGAGGTTGCACTGAGCCAAGATGGCGCCACTGTACTCCAGCCTGGCGACAGTGTGAGACTCTGTCTCAAAATAAATAAATAAATAAATAAATAAATAAATAAATAAATAAAATAAAAATAAAAGAGAAAGAATCAATGGAAAACACAAGTGATGAAAAATTTTCATCAGCTATGGAAACAAGGGTGTCAACTACATGGTGAGAATTTCAAGTAACTTCTGCTAACAAAAGCTGACACTCCACCATACTGAAGCTGTTGAGAGGACTAGCGTGTGCCCCTGTCTGGGAACAAAAGGCATGCCTGGAAGGAAACAGAGGAGATGGAGGCAGCAAGGCCCTAACACTAAATCTCAGCTGGGAGAGTGCCGAAGGCAAGGTGGCATGCCCACTTGTCACATCTGCTCACTACCAGGCCACCTGACTCCAGTGGCGATGGCACTGCTCCAGGTTTTCTCTCTGGTGTTGATTCCAGACCCTACAGAGGGCTGGACACGCTGAGGTTTGTGTCTGTTGTGGGCAGCCTACCACTTAGCAGAGGATCGGCGCTCCCTTCAGCCTAGCTCTGTCACCAACACTTTCCTGAGGCTGCTTGAGCTGCAACAGAGATTAAAATTTGTTTTATATATTATTTTTATCCTCAATTTGTTCCAGAGCTTAAAGACTTGGACAGTGACACAAATCTTTGACAGAAGCCAGCCTAACTCCTACTCGGCTATAAACTAATAGTACATACACTCCATTTTATCTTTCTAAGAAAGAAAAAACAAGGGGAGAAAAAAAAAAGAAACGCAAGGCCTGTAAATAAATACTACAGATTTAAACAAAATGAAAAGCAGGACACCCTTGAAGACTAGAACAATGGCCTCCAATAGGAATACATTTACTGGAATCAGTAGAAAATGTGTGTTCTCAACAAGATCAAAGCAGATGCTGCAACCATGACGACATTCAGAAAGAAACTCACAAAGACTATGGAGGATTGTATGGAAATGGGAATCCAACTAGTCTAATTAAAAACTGAGTGGGACCAGAAAACAGAAAATTGGACATTGTATCAAATCAAAGTGGTGAATTAGAGAAAGAGCAAATGTGAGGAATTCTTATAGATGAAAATGAGATAAATGATGAGAGACTGTTGAAGGAATCCCAGAGAGTATGAACAGGGAGAACAGAAGCAGTAAGGGGAGCATACGATTGAAGACAATGGCACAGAAGGGATCTGGGGCTTACAATTGTGAGGGAATATCATGTTTTCAGGCAAACATCATGAAAAGACTCAAACAGAAAGAACTCCATGGGATTCCCCAATTTCAGTGCACATAGACAGAACGTTGTGTAGGTTCAGCAAGTGTTAGTGGAGGCTATAAAGTACAGTGTAGAAGGATGTGGAAGTTAGAAAGGCACAGACTTGTGCTCAAACTCTAGCTCCACACACTCATAGTTTTAGGACCTTGGGTGATGTATTGAAGCTCTATGAGCTTCAGTTTTTCCAATACTAAAATGGGAATAACGACTACTACTCCACAAAGGCTTTTGTGATGCTTGAACAAGATAAAATATGTCCAACACAAGTAGCTCATGCCTGACAAATAACCACAACTCAATAAATGAATGCAAAACCAAAGCAAAACAATCACAACCATAGCCACAAAGCAAAGATAACATAGATATATGACCAAGTAATTGCTTTAAGTGCATTTGTAATATTTACCAGTTATTTTATTCATCCATTGAAAAAGACTTCCTAATGTGGAATAATTTTTTAAAAGCAAAAAGAAAATTACATGGTGCATAAATTTAGGTTGAATGAGCAAGAACTAGGAAAGAAGGGGATAAATCCATACCATTTCTAAAATATTTACTCCTACACTTATTTATTTCTTCCGACTTTCATAGTTATTTATTTATTTATTTATTTATTTTGAGATGGAGTTTTGCTCTAGTTGCCCAGGCTGGAGTGCAATGGCATGATCTCAGCTCACCCGCAACCTCTGCCTCCTGGGTTCAAGCGAGTCTCCTGCCTCAGCCTCCCGAGTAACTGGGATTACAGGCATGTGCCACCACGCACAGCTAATTTTTTGTATTTTTAGTAGAGACAGGGTTTCTCCATATTGGTCAGGCCAGTCTCAAACTCTCGATCTCAGGTGATCTGCCTGCCTGGGCCTCCCAGAGTGCTGGGATTACAGGTGTAAGCCACTGCACCTGACCCACAGTTATTTTAATAGCAGTTCAAATTAACATTTTTTAAAACTTTGAGCTAACTATTAATAAAGTTAGAAGAAGTATTAATACCTTTTAAATCATTAAACTGGGAATATACCAAAGTAGCCAATAGAATAAAAATCAAGTAGAAAAGAAATCACAAGGAAAGAATAACATTATAGAAGCTAAAGGAGACTAATGATGATGGAGGTATTAATAATGTAAATGTTAAACTACTTTGTTAAAAGGAAATGACTCTCAGATTATGTGAAACCACAAAAATCTAACAATATGCTACTTAAAAGACATGCAAAAATTAAATGACCCCAAACAGGAAAAAAATCAAAGGGTTAACAAAGATACACTGAAGAAAACAAAAATAACTATGAAGTAGCAATGCTAGTATTAGACAAAGCAAATTTCAAAGATAAAAACAACATCAAATAGGATAATGGGGGCAATTTTTAATATTGATAAAAGGTTTGCTCATGAAGAAATTTCATCTGATAATTAACATACTGTTAAAATATATGCAATGGAAGCTGAAATTTTCAAAGATAATTGAACAAAAAACCAATAATAAGTGGGACTCTATGACATGCCAACATCAATTTATTCATCCACTAAACACTGAGTTTTAGGTACTGTACTGAGCACTTGTTCCCAATGGCACTATTCTTGTTTCACTGGGAATAATTCCCTTCCCACTGGGCACTGGTAATCCTCTTTGGAACCACCACTGACACATCAAAGATCTGATAGTGCCCTTTTTTTCCCAGGAGTCTGCTGTATATGACAGAGGTAGACTTTCTACACCCTGCACTACACTTTGCTAGAGGGATCTGAAGTAATGATGGTTATGCAGCAATGTTTTATAGTTTTGGTTAAAAACAAAATAAGCTTACCCACTCTTCTTCTTAGAAGCAGACATAAATCCAGTGGGTTGCAAGGCAAGATATCCAAATAGCAGATACAATTATATACTCAAATTTTGCCTCTCTTCAGTGGTCACGGTCAAGGTCATTGGTACTCAGAATTTGAGCTTCTAGGGAGTTCAATCCATCAAGTCTCTAGATATGTCTAGACATATATGAATATTTGCTAAAACCAAAGCCAGGACCCTTTCCTACTCAAGAAATATATAAATATATATTTTAAGTTTAAAAGAAAATCATTTAGTAATTTGGAAGAATATTTGAAAGCATTGCCTGAGAAGGCAAAAAAAAAAATCAATATTACTTGCAGAGGATATTACTGTCTACCTGAAAAAAACTGAAATAATCGACTGAAACAAAATTAGACACACTAGAATGAATAAGAGTTCACGAGATGGTCAGCTGAACATCAGATATGGGTTGGTTTGTGTCCTCACCCAAATCTCATCTTGAATTGTAACTCCTACAATTCCTACGTATTGTGGGAGGTACCTGGTGGGAGGTAATTGAATCATGGGGGCAGGTCTTTCTCATGCTGTTCTCGAAACAGTGAATAAGTCTCACAAGATCTGATGATTTTAAAAAGAGGAGTTCCCCTGCACAAACTCTTTGTTTGCCTGCTGCCATCCATGTAAGATGTGACTTGCTCCTCCTTGCCTTCCACCATGATTGTGAGGCCTCCCCAGCCACGTGGAACTGTAAGTCCATTAAACCTCTTTTTCTTCCAGTCTCAGGTATGTCTTTATCAGAAGCATGAAAATGGACTAATACAATCAGTAAAGAAAAATTAATTTTTTATACAGCAATATAGCCAATGATGTACTATAATAAAAATAAGCTACAATAGAATACATCAGACCAAAACAATAAACTTAATGTAGAATGCAGGACTCATGTGAGGCAAACTATAAAATTATACTGAGAAACAAAAGACCCCCCAAAATGGACACAGTCAGTGTCATGAAGCTGTAAATTCTCCCAAATCGAAATACCAAATCTGTCAGTTTTTTAAAAATACTATAAAAATATTTTTAAAAATACTATAAAAAGATTGTAAAGATAATAGTGTTAGAAAAAGTCATAAACATTTTGGAGAAAAAAACGAGAAAAGGGAGAGACATAACTTTGCAGGGAATTAAAACATGTTTATGAACTATAGTAGCTGAATCAGGGTGATATCAATGTAAAAACGAGCAAACAGATAAAGAGAACAGAATTGAAAGTTCCCAAATATATCTATGCACATATTTTAAACTTAAAGCATGATCAGGGAGGCATGCAAAGCTATCAGGGAAAAGATGGATTGGCAGAAGTCTTGGCAAAGATAGGCATTCTCGTTGTTGAGAGTCTGATAACATGTATTCTGAAGAGTTTTGTTTTGTTTTGTTAAAGACATTCTGTGGTATGACTTGGTTGTGTCCCCACACAAATCTCATCTTGAAGGTAGTTCCTATAATCCCCATGTGTTGTGGCAGCGGCCCAGTTGGAGGTAATTGAATTATGGGGGCAGTTTCCCTTGCTATATCTTGTGATAGTGAGAAAGTTCTCAAAAGATCTGATGGTTTTATAGGGGGGCTTCCCCCTTCGTTCAACTCTTACACTTCTTTCTCTTGCTCCCCTGTGAAGAAGGGTGTGTTTGCTTCCGCTCCCGCTGTGATTGTAAGTTTCCTGAGGCCTCCCCAGCCATGCAGAACTGAGTCAATTAAACCTCTTTTGTTTATAAATTAGTCAGTCTCGGATATATCTTTTTTAGCAGTGTGAAAATGAATCAATAAATGATATTAAGATTAAAACAATCATTTTTCTTTGACCTGAAATTGTACCTCTTGATATATATTCACTTATAGGTGTATATTTTTTTTTTTTAAAAAAAAGACAAGTGGAAAAAGATGTACACACAGAATATTCATCATACTGAGGTTAAAATTTGCAAAAAAAAAAATTAGAACTGCCCATGAATAGGTTTCATAATTAAATAAATTTTACAAAACAACCATTATAATGTAATTCTATATAAGCCTTGAAATCATATTTGAAATAGTTATATGGATATAGTTATAAACTTATAGGCTTTACAATAGATAAATCAAATGTCAAAAACCCCAGTTATCAGCAAACATGATATGATCTCATTGACAAAGAATATAGATACATACACCTAACAAATTATTGAAAGACATGTTCTCACCCTAGTGGCTTTCTCTAAGTGGTAAGAGGATCATGTATGAATTTGAAGTTTCTTCTCTATACCTTTACTTACTTATGCTTACAGTATTTTTCTAAGTAGTTTTTGACAAATCACTGAATGTTACTTTTTATTGTTATAGATTCAGGGGTTACACATGCAGGTTTATTACATGGATATATTATGTAATGGTGGGGTTTGGGCTTCTACTGTGCCTAACACCCAAATAATGAATATTGTACCAATAGGTAATTTTTCAACTCTAATCCTCCTCTCAACCTCCTCCCTTTTGGAATTTCCAGTGTCTATTATTTCCATCTTTATGTCCATGTATACTATTAATTATCTCCCATTTATAAGTGAGAACATACAGTATTTGATTTTCTGTTTCTGAGTTATTTCATGTAGGATAACGATCTCCAGCTCCAACATCGTTCGACCATGTTGCTGCCAAAGACATGATTTCATTCTTTTTTAATGGTTGCATAGTATTCCGTGTGTATATATACCGCATTTTCTTCATCCAATTATCCATTGATGGACACAGGTTGATTTCATGAATATTACTTTTTAATATCAGAAAAATAAGATGATAAAGCTATTTATATGAAAAAAGAGGTGAGAAAAAAAATGAGCCCCAATTCTATTGCCCCTTCCTTTACTTTTAATATAAATAGTTATAGGTTTTTTTTTCAATATTGTGTCTTCACTTACCATGTAAAGACATGGTGATATGGTTTGACTGTGTCCTCACTCAAATCTTATCTTCAACTGTAGTTCCCATAAAACCCACGTGTCATGAGAGGGACCAAGTGGGAGGTAATTGAATCATTGGGGAGATTACCTCCATGCTGTTCTTGTGGTAGTGAGTGAGTTCTCATGAGATCTGATGGTTTTATAAGGGGCTTTCCCCCTCTTCCTGCTATATTTCTTCTTGTTGCCACCTTGTAAAGAAGGATGTGTTTGCTTCCCGTTTGCCTCCCACCGTGATTGTAAGTTTCCTGAGGCCTCCCCAGCACTATGGAACTGTGAGTCAATTAACCTGCTTCCTTTATAAATTACCCAGTCTCAGGAATGTCTTTATAGCACTGTGAGAATAGACTGATACACATGGCATGAAGTTCTATCTTATTTCATGCTTCTCAGTAGTTTTATACTTTGCTTCTACAAAGATGGATTCTACAAATTTCTCAAGTTGATTTTAAGCTATTTTATTCTTGGAGATGGCATTGTAAATTAGATATTTTCTTCCATTTTATCTTCTGATGGTTATATTTTGTATCTAAGAAAACTTTATTGGAATATTAACTGTATGAATTTATTAAAATGTCTTTTTTGTTTTTAATGGGTTTTATCTGGACTGTCTTGTCTTTTGTAAATTAACGACTATTTCATCATCAACAAAATAGTGGAAACGTTTTTTGATTTCAATTTCTCAAACCTTTGTTTCTGTCTTTTCTTCCTAATTGCATGGGTTTGCACTTGTTTAAAGATAACTATTGAAATAGTGAACATTCTTATATTTCTCTGACATTAATGATAAGGCTTTTAGGGTTCCATTAAGCATGTTTCTAGCTTTAAATTTTTAGACATATAGTCATGGTCTTGAGAAATGTCTATCTATTTCTTCTAAGTTAACATCTTACCCCAGGTTATGAGTGCAGTTTGAAACTGAAGCTGAAGTCTCTTTACCCACAGGCCAGTGGGTTTTCCCAGAAATAGCCATTCACAAATGACTTGCTCACTGAATTCTAATGACTCATGCAGACACTCTTTGGGTCAAAATCTGCCCTCCATCTCAAAATGTTCTTGCTCTGACTTCAACAGACCAGATGGCAGCAAATGCAATTACATGAAAAGAATATAAAAGCTAACCCAGCATTTTTTTATTCTGTGACTGGGAATTAAAACATTATAAGGCCTAAGCTTGGGTATTATGCTGATGAATAGAAGGGGATTCATCATGGATTTTTTTTTTTTTTTTTTTTTTTTGAGACAGAGTCCTGCTCTGTCACCCAGGCTGGAGTGTAGTGGTGCAATCTTGGCTCACTGCAAGCTCCACCTCCTGGGTTCAAGTGATTCTCCTGCCTCAGCCTCCCAAGTAGCTGAGAATACGAGTGTGTGCCACCATGCCTAGCTAATTTTTGTATATATTTTTTTTTTTCACAGAGATGGGGTTTCACCATACTGGTCAGGCTGTTCTCAAACTCCTGACCTGGTGATCTGCCTGCCTCAGCCTCCCAAAGTGCTGGGATTACGGGCGTGAGCCACTGTGCCTGGCTGAAAATAGCCCTTCCTATGTACAACCACCTCACACAGCTACAAAGGGTTGCTCCCATAAATAATTTCAAAGGTACATACTCCTTTTTTTTTTTTATCATATCCTGAAAATTTTTTTCAACTTTTGAGAGTAAAAATTAAAAAAAATGTATAGCCATTTGTCCAGATTTGAAATCCAGTTTCAGTAAGAAGCCAAGCTGGTTGGCTATTATAATGATAAAACAGGCCAATTGCTGTGTCAGGTCGTGGTTAAATTGAAAGTCCATGTAATCCCCCCGAATGGAATTATTTCTCATGTAACTTTTTGAATAATGCCTGCATTTTTTTTGCTCACATAAGCTGATCAATAGTAGCTTCAGGAGCAACTCTTGTCTATGCTAGTTCCTCCTGGATGATTCTTATGGACAAATTAAAACTAAAAAGACACACTAAAGTGATCTTCCTGCAGCTCCTGGGGTCAGCACTGAAGAGAGGTGAGGAGGGAGTAGAGATTTATAACACAACCATGGCCCTTAGGGAGAAACAAGCCACATGGAGACAGTGGCATCCTTCATGGAGAAGGATCAAGGGAGGCTGTTTGCAGTCGCTCTGCCATCTTGGTTGTGGAACAATGAGCAGTGGTCTCTGGCTAAGGGAAACATTAGCAAGAAATATAGCTTGAGCCCATTTCCACTGGGTCCATCTTCCACAGGCCCTACTTTGGGGAGTGCTGACCTCTCAGCTCTTTTGCCCTGTGGTCTCTAGGTGTTTAGAGCTCTGTGCCAAAAGTGCAAGAGGTGTCTGGGACCTGTCGAAATTCAATGTGTGCAAAGGCAACTGTCTGCGGGGGATATTATGGTTAAAAATGTTAGAACTTCATAGAAACCCATTAAGCCTAGGGCTAGGTTGAGACACCCCACCTGACCTTCCCAAGGTGTTTACCTATGTGTTCTGCATTGCCAGTGCATGTAGAATAGTGGGGTAACTCTCAGTGCTGGGTAGAATTGGTTTTCCTGGTAATGAGCAGTCCAGAGAAGGGGGAAAGAGGTCCACTCAGCATAAGTTCCCTCTGCGCCACCCAGGACTCTGCCTGCAACATTTTGCTAGGTATTTTTTTTAAAATATAATTTCTACCCTATTGGAATCAGCCAATTTTTAATGTTATTGGAGCAGTAAGTAATTCCTGGATTGGTTCTGTGGTGCTGTGATCACTTCCGACAATTTGCTGAGAAGACAAGAGGCACCCATGGGGAGGGTGAATACTACTGGGTATGGATGATCAGCTCATGCTTCAGCTGCCTATCATTACAGTGTGGATTCTTTCTTTGCAAAGCCTCAAGCATCTCAATATTGTTGGCTGTGACCTCAGTAGAGTGTGAATGTGTTAAACTGCCAAGAGGAGTGTAAAGGAGAGAGGAAAGATACACCAAGCCTTTCTCTAAGAAATCTTTGTTGTTAACAGGCCCTGAGCACCTCACTTAGTGGTCTTCCCTCTGTGGACCTGGCACTTCTATAGAGCCATAATGAGGGCAGGCAAAGCCTAACGGAGCACCTGTCACTAACCTGCAGAACCTCTCTTTATCAACCTAGTCTCATGCAAATGGCTTGTTCAGTATGAATTGACTAAATTCCAGATACTTCCCTGATTTTTAGATCCTGATGTATTTGACACATTTATATCTCTTGTTATGTTTCCTTGCCTGCTGAAGTTAAGATGCATTGAGTACACAGAGGCTATGACATCTGCCAAAGGATTGCAGGGATACAGTCATGGACTCAATCAGTCCCCACCATGCAGAGAGGCAGCAGCCACATCACCCTGAGCAAGCAGCTGCCTCCTGGGAGCCAGGGAAACAGGAAAATCCCTGGTGTTCAGAGTTCTTCTCTGAGTGCTCCAAGCACACGACACAGATAATATATCTTTGTACACATGAATAGATGTGCACTTACACACATTCCCACATATACATATTTACACACATAAATACCTTCTCATGCAAATGTCACTTCCCACACCGTCCCCAGAAATAACGTCCTAAAACACAAATTCAACTATGCTATGTGATGACATTTAACAATTATTGTTAATTTTGATGAGTAATGGTTATATAGGAAAAGTCTTTATTTTTGAAGATGCTCACTGAAGTATTTAGTAGTGAAATGTCATGATGTCTACAATTTACATTTAAGTAGTTAAGCAAAAAAAATGAAGTAAATATGGCAAAATATTAAAAATTACAGGTTTTCAATAGTGAAGATATGAAAGCAACCTAAGTAGCCATCAATGAATGAATGGTTAAAGCAAATGTGGCATATATACACAATGGAATATTATTCAACTATAAAAACGGAATGAAATTCTGTCATTGCAACAACATGGATGGATCTGGAGGACATTATGTAAAGTGGAGTAACCCAGGCACACAAAAACAGATATTGTATATTCTCATTCTTATGTAGGAAGAAACTACAAAAAGTTTATCTCATGAAAATAGAGAGTAGAATAATGGATACCAGAGGCTGGAAAGGAGTGGGGAAGATGGGTGCTAAAATACAGTTAGTTGGAAGGAGTAGGTTTTAGTGTTCAATAGCACAGGAGGGTGACCATAGTTAGCAATAATTTATTGTTTATTTCAAAATAGCTAAAGAGAAGATGTAGAATGTTCTTAAAGAAATGATGTTTGAAGCGATAGATATCCTAATTATCCTGATTTAATTATTATTCCTTGTATGAACATATCAAAATATCACATGTACCCCATAAACATGTACAATTATTATGTATCAATAAAAAACTGAGTTTTTATTGTATTATGCTCTGTCAGTTTCTGTATGTTTAAAATTTTTTCTTATAAAATATCAAAAAAGAGAGAGGAAGTCTGAATCCATTTGTGCTACCCTGCTCTGACATGGCTGCGAACTCTGCTACTCGAAGAATCATCCTTAGACTAGCACCTTTGGCATCCCCTGGGAACTTGTTAGAAATGTAGATTCTAAGGCCCCATGCCAGAACTACTGTGGAAAAATGTGTGTTTTAACAAGATTCCTAGGTGATTCACATATACACTTGTTATGGACTGAATGTTTGTGTCACCCTAAAATGTATGCTGGAACACTAACACCTAATGTGATAGTATTTGAGGCAGGGCCACTGGGAGGCAATTAGGTTTAGATGAGATTATGAGGGTGAACCCCCATGATGAGATTAGTGTCCCTGTAAGAAGACACGGAGACACCAGAGCTCTCTTCACCATGTGAGGTCACAGCCAGGAGGCAGCTGGCCATCTACAAGTCAGAAATAAGACCCTTACCAGGGAAAGAAATTGGCCAAAACCTCGATCTTGGAATTCCTAGCCTCCAGAACTGTGAGAAATAAATTCCTATTGTTTAACTCACACACAGTCTGTGATATTTTGTTATATCAGCTGGAGCCGACTAAGAAAAACCTCAGATTTGAGAAGCACAAACCCCTTGTCATGGCACAGGCAGCCTTTCATTCCTGCACTCCTGTCTGCTGCATGGACTTCGTGACAACGCGGCCTACTTGTCTGGGCCCTTACTTTGCACCAAGCATGACACAAGCACTGTGGAGTTCCTGAATAAGCTACCTTTGCACAGTTTTGATTTTGTCCAAGAAGTTCTCTCTGTTAGGAATGTCCTCTTTGTATTCACTTAACTATAATAGTGTTGTATTAGAAAAAAAAAAAAAGAAAAAGAAACCTAAACTTTTTAATCTGTTAAGCCTTCTTTGTTCCTCTCAGCAGAATTAAGACCTCCATGTTTCACAACACCCTGTGCTTCTTCCTGATTAGAGACTTACTATCCTATATTCTTACAGCCTGTTCTCATTTTCCTACTCCAGACTGAATTTCATGGTATGAGGGCCTAAGTCTTATTTTAAATGCTTTGCCAAATACTAGAAAACTTAGAGCCTTGTAGATGCTCAATATATGTTCGCTGACTTAACCAACAAATCAAGGAACTCATGTGATACACACTTGTGAACAGATATAATCACATAGGTAAATTCAGATGTAGAAATGTGAAGGGATGTACACACACAGCCTAGTTTCTCTGTAGAAAGAGGGAAAGGGGGTGAGAGGACATTGTCAGCACACAGATTGGGGAACTGATCCCCTGATGTGAAACAGAGGAGGGGGCAGAGCACCTAGGCCTCTGACTCCCCTCCAGTGTGCCCCAAACCCAACTATACATTAGAATCCTCTTGGGAAGTTTAAAAAATACTGACAGCTGGGTCTTCCTTGAGAGTTTTAAAAATATTGATAGCTGGGTCCTCCTTGAGACAAAATAAATCATAGTTCTGTGGAAGTGGGCCCCTGGCACTGGTGTTTTTTATAAGACAAACATTCTAGGCAAGTCTAATTTGAGACAGGATTGATAACCTGTGATTACCTGTCGAAAATCTCAATATTATGACCGAGGAAAAGAATCTCTATTTTTGTGTAATTTATGAGCTGAGAATTTTCCTCCCGAAATTAACTTTGGATATTCAACTTTGAAATGTTGAATATCAAAATACACTCTTACTTTCATTTACTGCAAAAACCAAGATCTTTTTAAAGTCTGAAGTCAGGAGGCTGGGCCTCTCTGGCTTTGGGTTCAGGAAGGAAACCCAGGCAGGTTTCTTGGTAGGCAGACTTGGCCTTTCATCTTCATCCACGTGTTAGCTGTGGTGCTCTGGGGTTTGGGATCCTTTTGCTGAAACTATTTTAACTCCATGTCACTTAATTTGCCAACCCCCTCAAACATCTTTTGGGGATGGATGGCCCCTTCTCTGTCTCTTCTGTCATCTCACCCTCTTCCACTTGATCTTTAAACCTTGGGGCTTCTCAGACTTGGGTCCTCTGTCTCCACTCTATGCTGTATCTGTGGATGATCTCACCACCAATTTGGCTTCAGTGATCATCAATTGACCCATAACTCCCTGTTTTAGTTTCCAGGGCTGCTATTACAAAGTACAACAAAGAGTGTAGCTTAAAGCAATACTTTTGGAGGCCAGAAGTCTGAAATCCTAGTGTTTGCCAGGCTATGCTCTCTCCAAAGCCTGTAGGGAGAATCTATCCTTTCCTCTTGCAGTCTTTGATGGCCCCAGGAGCTCTTTGGCTTGCAGGTACAGCACTTTGTATGCTCTCTTCGTGTGGCCGTGTCTTCTCCTTTTCTTATAAGGGTGCCAGTCTTATTGGAGCAGGAGCCGACTCGACTCTAGTATGACCTCATCTTACTTAATTATATCTGCTGTGACTCTCTTTCCTGATAAGGTTGCACTGCAAGGTACTGGGGGTTAAGACTTTAAGATATCTTTTTGAGGGATACAATTCAGCCCATAACATCCCCAGATTTCCATCTCCTGCTTTGTTCTTGCCTCTGAGCTCCAGCCCAACTGTTGGACATCCTCCCATGGAGGTCTCACAAATACCTAAAATGCTACAAAAAAAGACGTGAACTCATCCGTTCCCATCCCAGGATCTCCGTAGTTACCTCTTCGAGTGAATGGGGTGTTACAATCGGCCTGGGTGGCAAACCTGGAATGTGATTTGCCACCCAGGTTGATTGTGGCACCACTCTCCTTGACACCCCTCTCTTAATGCCAACTATTCAGAAAATACATCGAGCAAATTGTAACACCTGAAACATCTCTCAGATATCCTCTACTTCTCCCTTTGGCCCCATACTCACAGTCACTGTCTGTTCTTATCCCACATCGTCTCTATCTTAGTCTGCTGTGATAACGTTCTATGGGTTTCCATATCCAGTATTGCCTCTACCAATCCCTTTTCCACAGAACATGTAGTGTGGTCTTTCAAAACACAAATGTTATTATGAAATCTTCCTAATAAAACCTCTAAATAGTTCCCATTTCCATGGCATAGATCTTGGAACCGCTAGTGTGGCCTTATGTGGCCTAACTGATTAATCACCACTCGGTCAACCAGCTTAACCTCTCATCTCTCCTCCCCTCTGTCTCCACACTCCAGCCACACTGACTTTCTTGTGGTTCTTTGAAAATTCATGACCTTCCTATATCAGGAACTTACACATGGTATTTTTATTTTTCTGAACATTTTCCTTCTCTACACTCCTCTGCCCAGCTAGCCAATACTCATCCTTTCAATTGCAGATGAAATTTCATTTTCTCCAAGCAGCTTTTCTAGACTTCTCACTTAGATCTCCTGTAAAATGCTCCCATGATGCTCTGTACTTGCTTTCCATAGCAGGTTCCATAATTGTAATGAAATACTTGATTCTAGAATTAGTTTGTAATCCATTTTTCCCATTGAAACACAAGCTCCAAGAAACATGGAGGCAAGGACTGTGTTTTCTTTCCTGCTATAGCTCTAGTGTTCAGAATATTATCCAGCACACAGTAGAGAGTGAAGAAGCCTTTTCTAAACAAATAATGAATAAAAGGTAAGGCATGTTTTGGTTTTGCTCACAAATGTCCCTCCAATGTCTTGAGCAGCCCTTGCACATAAAAGGCACTTCATCAGTATTGGTTGAATAAAGTACTGGACTAGTCCTTTTCTTATCCACGGAATTGGAATGCACATCCCCGGGACAGTCAGGGGCAACCACTGCAGAGAGGACTCTGAACAAGGAGATTAGTGAATGGCAAACATGAGCACCACCTTGTATGAATATTCTGAAATCTCTAGGCCTTTGCTCTTTTTCAAATTACATGTTCACCCACAACAGCAGCTAGTGAGTCGCCCTGACAGCTTCTGTCTAGCTGGGACAAGCAACGACAGGTTCTCCTGAGCTCTCTCTTCCTCACGTCAGACCTCTGTAGGGAAAGCAGCAGGCAGAGACTTTTTAGGTCAAAGTCCCATACGCCCAGTGTCCCACTCTGCCCTTGGAGGAAATGTTTGATGATGAATCCTCTTAGGACTATTGGCTGTAAAACTTGTGCTTTGTTGTCAGTGAGGATGTGGATTACATGAAAATAGATAGACTACATAGTAAAATAGAGACAGCCATATGTTTTTAGCATTAATTCCCTCAGGTGTGTAGCTGCTGGAGCTTCTCAGCGTGCAAAGTGCTTTCACATGCATTCTCTCCACTGATTTCTACAACAAACCTGTGGTAAGAGTTGCTATTTCCCTGTTTTTACATGTGCAGAATTAAGATTTGGTGTAAGACAACCAGCTCAAATGTCTGGAGTAGTTACAACGGAATGCACGCATGTAGCCGAGCTGCAAGTGGAAGCCCGGTTTTCTGACTCCCAGGCTCTTCTCCCTTCCTCTCCCACTGCTTTGCATGGTGAGAAGAGTTTGGCACAGGTGGGTAGCTGTGACTCCATGCTCTTCATATAGCTCCCTTCTGGCACTTGCTTCAGTCTCTACTGTGTGCTGGATAATGTTCTAAACACTAGAGTTATAGCAGGAAAGAAAACACAGTCTTTGCCTCCATGTTTCTTGGAGCTTGTGTTTCAGTGGGAAAAATGGATTGTAAACTAATTCTATAATCAAGTATTTCATTACAGTTATAGAACCTGCTATGAAAGCGAGTACAGGGGCCCTGGCACCTGTTGCTAGGTGTCTCTCCAAATCTGTGCTGTTCCTACTGGCACCAGCTCAGCACGATGGAGCACTTCTTATGTGTCAAGCTCTTTTCTACGTTCTCTATACCTATACTCTCCTTTGATCCCCACGATATAAATTTGATGTGTGCACCGTTATTGCCTGCATTGTACAGGTGAGGAGACTAGAACACAGACCAGTTACATTCCCAGGGTTACACAATGAATTTTAGAGTCAAGTGTCATACTCTGGCAGTCTGATGATTGAGCCCAAACACTTAACGATGAAGTCACTTTGCCTTCTGTAGCATGTGACTGTTTCCTTTGTGTTACCATCTCAACCCTTCTACTCACTGTCACCTTCTCATGGGGAAACCTGAGTTTATTTACACTCAGGTTTTAATTGGATTTCAGCTTCTCTCATTCCTTTTGTCTCCCTGCAATAGAGAAGGAAGCAAAAATACACTCCATGGGCTAAAATAAAGACTTTATAAAGAGTGCCTGTGATGTTCTTGTAGGATATTAGTGCTTACTCACTGGTAGTACTTAGTGGGTGATTATAATAATTACACAAAGCAAACAAATTAGCTAAGTTAACTTCTCACTAAAGCTCATTTCAATGAGGTGTACAAGAGAAAATGAATTCTTCCACTTATTGTTCAACAGAATGGGAATTCTAAAGGGAAAAGATCATTCTAACAGGAATAATTAACAGAGACATCACCTAGACATCACACTTAAAGTGTACACACATGCACACACATACAACTGCTACTTAAAACCTATGTGCAAAGATGTGGATTTGGAGACTGATTTCAAGGTGGCTCATTTTAAATAAAAGCAGTGCAAACTTGTGATTGAGGACTGCAGCAGCACCTTTAAAATGCTCATATTTCTGAAATAATGAGCTACTTTGCAAGATGACAGATTTAAATGGTGAAGCATACGCTTCAAAATACTTGCTGTCTAGGCAAGCTTGTGATATTTCTACAAATGGGGTTTTCATAGTCTGGGGGGAATTGGGAAGGGTACATTGAGCACTTCTCAATTTTAACAAGCACTTTAGATCGCACAGTTCTTCATAATCACTTTTAATAATTGTTCCTTCCAACAGCTCTGTTATTCCCATTTCACAAATACAGTAACTGATGCAGACAGAACAAAGGGAATATTTTGGAGCTCACTTCCTAGTCAATATTAGGAGCTTAATGATCTCACTCAGGTAAAATTTGTGAGAATTCAGACTTGCTATTGCTGGGTTGATCTGTGTGGTTCTTGGAAGGGGCTCCAAGGTGGGAGTCTCTGCTGCAAATGCAGCTCTGGCTGGACCTGCACTGCAGTTAGCCCTGAAGGCGCCAGTGATCTCAGATGCAAGATCACAGGTGGGAGGGGCCAATGCAAGGATGGACGCTGGCTCTAGTCTGGTCCACACACTGATAGGTAACCTCTCTGAAGTACTATATTTTAAAAGGAATTACTCTTTCATTCTTTCATCTAGCAGCAACTATGTAGTGAGCATCAACAAAGAATCTATTGAGAGTCTAACTAAACAGCGACTTGAAAAAATCTGCCTCTGCATCTCGTCACCCAATTCCCATAGACCGACTGAAAATGCTCACGGTATTCTGCACTTGAAGTGTCCCAAGTCAGAGACAATTTGGATTTGAAGTGAGAGGTGAAATTGTCTAGGCTTTATAGATGAGGGTTGTAAAGATGTCACAAACCCTAGATGATATTTGCTTAAATATGTTCAAGATCAACAGATCTGTAATCTTGCTCATTGTCCAAAGCCCAAGGTGTGCTCACCTTCTCTGTGAAAGCTCCCTGGGCCATCTCTTCCTCTCATCCTCACCACTTGGGATTTATACTACACAGGCTCTTTTTTCACTTCAATTTCATTCTATACTTACTTGAACATTTAGTTTTTGTAAGGTTCAGTGCTGGACTCTGGGAATACTGCATCATATGTTTTATGACATTTGTTCTTATTTTTTTCATGTTTTGACCTTGTTTGACCTGTGAGATAGTGAACTCCTAAAGGACAGGATGCAGCCGATAGTTCCTCTGAGCTCCTCCTAGCACAGCCCAGCATGGTGCTTTGCACAAAGGAGAGGTTTAATGATAGTGACCCATGAACTGAATTGTATAAGTAATTACAATTTACTAGTTATTTACCAAATTCTTATAGCCAAAGGGAAAGTTTGCATTTTACTTTCTAAATGAATCTTTGTTTCAAATTCCTTAGTCTACCCCTTGGCATCGTAGAAATCCACTAGAATTTCTTTTTGGCTCCAATTATTACCTGGCATACATTACCCTTCTTTTTTCCTCTTTTTCACTGACCTTCTGCATAGCTTTTAAATTTGCACAGATCTGTGATAAGACAGGGAATTCTGCCACTCCTTGACAGATATTCTGTCATTCCATGAATTTCATAAAGAGAGAAGAGGCAGTAGAAATTAGCAATGTCACCTCCAACGTCAAACTCAGTTAATAATCCTTTCCTGTTCATTTTCATACTCCACTTAGCTCAAAGATTTTACTGTTGTCTTCTTTTTTGAAACTGAAAAACACATCTGCATTTGCAAAGAATGGTGACAGGAGATGCAGCCGACGTGAAAAAGTTGATAGAGGGAAAACTTGTGTTAAAATACATAGCTTATTAGAGTTATAATATCGTATTCAGGAAAAAAGATTTCAGAATTCAATAGGCACCATTTGCAAACAAGAAGGCTAAAATACAAAATTTCTCCTGGTCACCTAGCAAGTCAATGAGAGACTTCGGACTGCAGTCTGGGTACATAAAACTCCTCTGTGAGGTAGCACGTTCTGGGAGACTGAACCCAGCCTGTTGTGCTGTCTCTGAAGAGGGCATATATCACAGTGGTTTAGAGCCTAAGATTTAGAGTTAGGTGGCTCTGGATTTTCAAAATCACTTTCCTGAAATAACCTTGAGCAAGTTACATTCTTTCTCTTAGCATCTGTTATCTCCTCTATAAAATAAAGATAATGATAGTGTCTACAGGGTTGTTGTGAGAATTAAATTAGCTAATGGCCCACAAACTGGCATGCTGTGAGGCTCAAATCATGGCTGTTACTATTACGTATCCACCATTTAGAAATAATCGTGAAGCACACAGATGAGTTCTTTGGCAGAGTGCTATCCGATAGCACATGTTATTAAATCTCTAAAGTAGCCATTGGCGACCTATTAAACTAGGCCATTACCCGCTTGCCACATTTATTCATTTGCTTGTTCATTGGGTGCCTAGGCAAGTATTTAGTGGGTGCCTACTCAGTGTCATATGCCTATGCTAGGCACCAGCAATACAGAGGTGATTGAGATGTGGTCTCTGTCCTTGAAACACTCTCATGGAGAAATAATTACATTAGAGTGATAAGGTTAGCAGCAGAAGTACATTCAAGGCAGCCTATACAAAGGATTGATCCCCACCTTCCTAAAACCAAATAGGTTTAAGACAGTCAGTGATTCACTGAAGTATATATTTGTTTCCTTTTCAAGGTTTCTATGATCAGGCTCATGATGAAATAACACCAGGAAAATCTGCTCTCTCCTAATATGTGCAAACAAATTCAGAAATGACATATTTCAAAGGTAGGTCATATCTGATTTAACACGCTTCTGGATTCCACCTAAGAAGTCATCCTTTGCCTTGTTTCCTGTGCCTCCTCCTTCCCCAGGGCCTGCCAAGGAAGTTTGCATTGTGAAGTGATGAATGCATATAGGCCACTCACTCTAGCAGTGATTCTATTTATTTTTGAAGGGCAATGAAGGCACATTTAGGATGAGTTTCATTTATGATTTTGCTTGTGGGTGAGCTCAGGTAGGAGTTGATATCGATAGTGAACCATGTGAAATTTTCACTTACCAGAAAATGAAAAAGTTTTGTGACAAAGATGAAACGAAATGTGTTTTTGGAGGAATGCCACTAAGAATGTTGTCAGAGGTGACAGGAGGTATGAAAATCACCTTTCTTCTCGACCATTTGGGAAGACTGAGGCTCAGGAGGCTTTGCTAAGGTCAGTTGTGAGCTCATGCCAGGATTATTGTATGACTCAGTCCATTCCTTTTTCCACCCTGAGAGGGTTTTACTACCTGTGACCTGCATTGTATGATGTGAAAACACTCAGTAACCTCTGAGGATCTTCAAAACATATTGATCTATTTGATGCTGCAGTGTTTTTCAATGGCACTTATCCGTCTAGCTTGTTCTCCTGCCCTCCCACCATCGTTTGTTTCTCTATCATACATGCAATTGCTGTGATGACTTAAGAAATGACTTAAGTCATTTAAGAGTGACTTCTGCCAAACCCTGAATTGAGGACTTGCTAGAACCTTGAGCCAGCACTTCCCTCCTCCCCACTGTGCCTCCCCTCGCATGCTGTTCTCCCGCTTCCCTGTATTCACTCTACCTTTGTGCCAGTCCCATCTGGTATCCAGCCCAGTACCAGAGAACACGAAGCATTCAATACATATTTGCTAGATTAAGCAAAAGCATTGACATGACAATAGACGAAGCAAATAAGCGTAATGGAAAGATAATGTTATGAGCACAAAGGATAAAATGAGTCCTAGCAGCAACACAGAATTAACTGAGGCATCTTTTTGATCAGCTCTGACCAACTTTAAAAGGAAACGAGCTTCACTATAAAAGGTTAAATTCTGCTCTTTGCCTCCCTGATTTGTTTTCTTCTCCCATTCCTATGCAAGTGTCTCTCTCTCTTACATTTCTGGGGCAGTAATCTCTGCAGCTGCTAATTGTGCCTTCGTGGATCCACAATGCTTCTTGTGGCCTTGATAGACGACTGTTCCCTTAACATGTTTACATTTCCAAAACACTTTGTGCTTCTCCTCCCTTGGGAGTGCCTGGGATGTGTAGATAGGGATGGCTCTGTGCACAGCCGACTTCCTCTGCCCTGCCTTACATTCAGCACAGGAGTCTGCAGCCAAAAATTAGAATAAGGCTTTCAGAAGCTGCTTTGAGACCTGTGGTTACTAACGGGAGAGGAAGTCAATGGTGGGGTCGGGGAGGGGAGGTGAAGGATTGAGGTGGGGCAGTGAAAAATGCGGCCCGCTATGTGACCCAGCTGGAACTTCTCAAAGACTCCTGAAGACTCCTTGCTCAGCTTGCTCTCACCTCACCTTGAACCTCTGCGTCATCTTGCTCTGTAGGCTGCTGTAACTTCTGAACTTTGTATACCTGATGCTTTCACGGGCTCCTTCATTTCCAGGACGTGGTTGTCTGGATTCCAGATCTACCTCCACCTGTTCAAGCCCCTGTATTTCATTAACTGTACTATCATCCATTTCGTTTTCAAGGCTTCTCCTAGTCATTCATTCCACATCCACTGTCACCTGCCTAGGTTAGGACCTTGAAAATCTCTGATCCATTGCACTGTCTTCTAACAGGTTTTCCCCTCCAGCTGTCAAACCTACCATCTCCATAAGAGAGACAGCCTTTTCCATATGCCAGTCATCTGGTCAAGGACCCTCTGTGGCTCTCACTGCCCTTAGAACAGGCCCTCCTGGACCATTGCTGATTGATGGATTGCTCTGCAAACTCTGCATGGTGCCTGTGTTTACAAGACCCTGACACAGCTTTTAATGACCACTCACATTAATCTCTGTCTCCAAAAAATCTTTGGAGGTATTTAATGTGCAGCCTTTGTCTATCTCAAGTAGATGGGAATGCCTGAGAGGTAGAAGTGACTCCAGAGAAACCAATGAGTTTAAACAATACTCTGAATGACATGCCTTCTTTGGGGATATTTCTCCAAACTGATCAGCTTGCTTGAAAGTGGAGCCTGCCTTCATTTTTAGCACCACACCAAATTTGAATGCCGTTGGTGTCTCAGAGTGCTGCAATGTTCCTTGTGACAGCTCGAGCAAAGTCTAATTATGGAAAGATAAATATGAGTTCCAACTTCTTGCTGTTCCCCAGGATGTCACAACCCTAAATGCTTTGTGAGTTCAGATTTTTGTGAGTCACTATTATTGTGCAGGAGAAAAGTTTATATTATTAAATCTACTCTTAGCTGTACAATTTCTTCAGAGACCTAGAGATCTTCCTGCCTTTACAAATCTAAAGAAATTGGATAAAGAGACAATAACCTGAACATTCCTAGAGACACTGGATATTTTGATCTATTTTTACTGCAGCCTATTTCCAAGGGCAACACATCTCTTATTTTTTTAATCAAATGGTGTGAATCGAAAGTTGCAGCCTGACCTCTGGAGCAGACACCACGGGATGTCAAAGGCAGCTGTGAATAGTGTGAGCACCAAAAAGGAGTTGCCTTGGTCTTACTATGGGAAAATAACCTTGACTGTACCCTGAGGAAGCAGCCTATCATCTCAAAGAGCAGGAGGGTTTGCTTTACATTTGGGATTGCTGCATTTTGCTGTGCTGTTCACTACTGTCTGGACATTAGTTAAGTCTGAGCTGGGAGGGCTGTTGTGTGTGGCTATGTACAAGATAAGCAAAGTCCAACTTCTCAATTTTGTCAACTCTTTCTTTATTGAGTGTCACAGGTAGATGCTGCTGAGAAATCTCAGTGGAAAGGAGGGACAGAGGGCAATTAAGCATAGAGAAAATTACATTTATATTTGTTTTTGAAGAGCAAGAATAACCACTAGCAAATTTATAAATAAAGTCTTATTGATGCTTATAACTAGGATCACCATTTCTTTTTTCTAAGGTAGAACTTCTCAATGCCTAATGTAATTCTGAGCACATTATATGGAATATAAAGCTATTTAGTAATTAATTAATTAATTAATTGATAAAAAAGGCAGACATATTGTTGAATATTCTCCTTTCCCCCAAGAGTTGGGCCCATCTTATGGACTCCTGTAGCATCTATTTCTTTCCCCAAATTTATGAAAAACCTAGAATCACTAGTCTACTCTTTGGCTTTTTTCTAGTGGATAAATTTTAAGAGGGCAGGGGTTAAGTCTTACCATTTTTCTATGTAGCCCCAGCTTCTAGGATGGTGACTAGCATATCGTACACATTTGATAAACACGTTTTGCATAAATATGTCATATTTAAAAATGATGTGTGACACATTTGGCACTTCTGATTTCAGTCAATACTCTTCATTTGCTTAAACTGTATAATCACAGAGACTATCGTTGAGAGCCTGCATTTAAATGTCTATCCGATTTCTATACTATCTCACTTTACCCATCATCAAGGTGCAAGGGCTTATACAGTTAGGAAAAACTACCCATCTACTCCTCCCACCTTAAAGAAAAAAGAGAAAGAACCCAGCTAAATCAGTCACATTCATCCCTGAGCAGGAGCAGAAGTTAGCTGAGGGAGAGTTCTGGTTGTCTAAAACTAGGTTAGCATCTGGGGTGATGGGTATAGCCAAAGACAGGCAGTGTAGATAGTGCATGCAGAGGCAAGAAGTGGCTGGCTAAGGTGACTGGTTTGAGGAAATACCGATTTCTAGTACTTAGGGAAGTGTATAACCAAAGACCAGATTGGACAATATCTATCTTAGGGGAAACCAATTGAAGTAATGGTGTAGTCTCAGATAAGGATTCTTCTTCCTAATGATTTTAGGACACTGGGAAAACCTCCTGGAATTTAGCTACCACTCCAGGGAGAAAGGGTGGTGCAAAGAGTGCAAAGAGATTCTTAATAGATACTGTGTCTCCAAAAGACAACATCGATCAATCAATACAGTGTTACATTCACTTAAACATGACCAAATAAAGGTTCCTCCTCCATTTTGATGAGAGATTAAAAGAAGAAATAAATGAAGTTAGAGAAAAATAAAAGAAGTTATTGAGACTCCAGGGCTAATGATCAGAAACTGGCCAGTAGCCATTCTTGGAAATTTTAAATTGAACAACAACAACAACAACAACAACAACAACAACAACAACAAACCACCTCAGAGAAATAAGAGAAATAGGTGGCTGCTTCTGCTGTTACAATAAAGAAAACTTTAATATTACTTTCATTTACTGATACACTGTTCTTTTTTAGGAAATCTTCCCCTAATTTCACTCTATTATCTGCTAAGGGATGAATGATGAAGTTTAAATATGGTATATGAACTCCAAATAATTAAACCTGATATTTCCTTTCAAAAATGGAATCTCTCTAAAAGCATACGTTTCTTTTTTTTTTTTTTTCTTCCTTTTTTTCTTAAGGGGAGAAAAGGAGAAAGAAAAGAGCCTGCTGAGGCTGAAATTTTAATTTTTAGACCAGGATGTTTCCAGAAGCTTCTTAATAGGGCATTTGAATTCATGTTCTTGAGGAAACTTTCTACATCCTGCTGGGGTGTAGAAAGAAGCTGTTATCCACTGGATACCTGAGAGAGGGCACAGGGCCTGCTGTGTACAGTCTCAAACCTTGAAATAATCACTCATTTTGGTGTGAAATTCAGCTAGGAATCTGATTTTTAAAGCTTCAACATTAGAAAAAAAATGGTTTCTATGGATTCTACTTATCTATATGTGAGGAGAGCAAGGTTTGCAATTGAATTGTTAATTTTCTTGGAAATGTAATTGTGGGTTAACTTGAAACGTTTTCTCTTTGAAAGAGCCAGTCCTGCTGCAATGAATTGTAAAATGTCTGTTTTGGTTCTAAATAGGAGCGTATGATCTGTCTTCACCATCTTGCTATTGCTTTCTTCCTCCCTCCCTCCCTCCCTTCATTTCTCTTTATTTCCTTCTGTTTCTCCTTCTCCTCTCCTCCTCCCTCTCTCTTTTGGAGGTAATTTGCATACAATAAAATTCAGTGATCTAAATTGTTCAATTTGATCAATTTTGACATATATACCCATGTGACCAGTACACAAAATATTATGCAAAGTATTTTCTTCACTCAGAAAGATGTATTGTGCTTCTTTCCAAGCCAGAGGCACCCAGTGTCCTGATTTCCATTAAAAAACTATTGCCTATCTTTGATTTCATTTAAATATATACTATGCACCTTTTGCATTTGACTTCTTTCTCTAAACATAGTGTTTTGAAAATTCACCTATGTAAATGTATAAATAGTTTGATCTTTTCCATTGCTAAATAGTATTCCATTGTATGAATACAGCAGATTTTGTGTATCAGTTTTCTTGTTGAGAAAACTTTGGCATATCTGCTGTATTTACTGTTATGAACAAGGCTGTTCCAAGTCTTTTTGTGGACATCTATTTTCATTTGTTCTGCGTAAAATCAAGAGATACAATTCTTGGCTGATAGGATTGGTAAATGTTAACTTTTTCAAAAATTGACAAATAAGTCTTCAAAGTTATTGAGTGATTTTATACTCCTATCAATATGAGAGTTCAGTTGCGCCAAATCTTTACCATAATTTGGTATTCTCAGTCTATTTATTTATTTCACTTTTGTCATTCTAGTGGTTGTAAAATGGTATCTCATTTTTTAAAATTTGCATTTCCCTGATGATTGAAGACATTGAGCATCTTTCCATGTCTTGACCGTATGTATATATTTGTAAAGTATTTGTTCAAGTGTTTCACTCAATTTCTTATTATATGGTTTAATTTTTGTTGCTAATTTGTGGGAATGCTTTATATATTTGTAATACAAATTCTTTGCCACATATGTATAGTATTTTTATATATTATATTTCATTGTGTCTTGGAACTGCTTTTTCATTTCCTTACCCATATCTTTAAAAAATCTAAAGGTTTTATTTTGGTAAAGTCCAATATAGAAATTATTCACTTTTAAAGTTTATATTTTTGGTGTTCTATGCAATAAATCTTTGCATATCCTGAGGTTGCAAAGATATTCTCTCATGTCTTTCTGCTAGAAGTTTTATAGAGTTGCTTTTAAATTTAGGTTTATGTTACATTTCAAATGGACTTTTATGTATGGTGTGAGGTAAGGATTGCAGTTAATATGTTTTTCATACAGACATTCAGTTGTTCTGGCACCATGTTTTGAAAAGACAACATTTTTCCTATTGAATTGCCTGCATGCCACTATTATGAATCAACTTACCATATGTGAGGCCCTCTTTCTGGGCTATGTTGTTTTATTGACTTATATAATTTATTTGTAAGACATCAATATCAGAGTTTCTTGATTAGTGTAGCTTTATAGTAAGTTTTGAAATCAAATGCTATAAATTCTCCAACTTTGTTCTTCCCTCTAAAATATTTTTGACTTTTAATTTTGAAATATTAATAGACTTCCAAAAATTAGAAAAGTAATACGAAAAATTCACTCCAATTTCCCAAATGTTAATATCTTACATAAACCACAGCATGATACCAAATGCAGAAAATTAACATTGATACAATGATGTTATTTAATATTTAAGTCTTACTCAAATTTTACCATTTCTTTTTGCTCATTTGTGATTCCATCCATTATCATTTCCCTTCAGCCTGAAGAAATTTGCCTTGTAGTTCTTGTAGGCAAACTTTTTGAAAAGTAATTTTGTTGTTTTTTTCTCTCTTTCTAAAAATGACATTGTTTTGCCTTTAATTTTTAGGATAGGGTTCTAGGTTTATAGATTATTTTTCCAATCCCTTATAGATGCTCTTCTTTTGACTTCTGACATCTATTATTTTAGGTGACAATTTTGAGTTTTTTATTTGTTTGTTTTCTTGGTACCAATTTGCCCTTGTACCTTTTTTCTTTGCCTGCTTTTAATACTTTTTTTTTTTTTTTCTCATCTTGGATTTTCAGCAGTGTGACTATGGTATACATTGTTCTAGTTTTCTTCTTATTTATCCTGCTTAAGTTTCAGTGATCTTTAATGTGAATTGAAATCTTCCAACAATGTTTGAAAATTCTCAGCCACATCTCTCCAAATATTTCTATTTATTTATGTTCTCTTTCCTTTCCTCCTAGGATTCTAGTTACACATATGATTGTCTATTCAATAATGTTCATCTCTGGGTAAAAATCTAGTGGAAAAATTAAACAGAGATTTTTCTGATATTTTCCACTAGATTTTTGCTTTTTTTTTTGTTTTTTGTATTTCAGTATATCTTCCAGTATTACAGTCTTTTGGTTCTTTCCTGTTGTGTTACTGTCAGTCTACTGTCAATATCATTAAATAATTCTTAATTTCTAATATTGTATTTTTCACTGCTAGCTTACATATTTACTTTCTTTTATTCTTTGTATTTTCCATCTCTCTACTGAGATTTCTTATATCTTCACATATGTAGTTCTGCTTTTTCACGAGAAATTTTAATATATTTTTTACAGTAATTTTAAACCCCTTGCAGGATAATTCTAACATTTGGGAGCACCTATGGCTCTGTTTCTACTCATCTTTTTCTCTCTTGACAAACTCATTTTCTTGCTTACAGGATCCATAATTTCATTATTCTTATCTGAGCAACTTTGTGTAAAAGAATACTAGACACAGACAAAAATATTTATTCCTAGAAAAGTACATCCCTCATTATCTATCAGGTTGTTATTGTGGGAGCTAAATTAATCTGACCTTTATGCTTTGTTTTATTTTATTTTTTGACATCCGCAGAGGAATTAGGATTTTAGTACAGGTGAGTTTTTGCATGTCTCTTTTTATTTGTAGCCCAGTTGCCAGCTTTTTGGGTTATTATGATATTCTCTTTTTTCTCCATTTTCATCTCTAGCTTTCTGTACTTCAGTAAATATCTCTCCATTCTTACACTCCATCCACAGTCCTTGGTAATTGATGTCCTGAATTTGAGAAAGACCTCATTTACTTACAGGAATTATCTCTTGGTTTTCTTCCCATGTTCCCAACTGCATTGACAGGTAGTCGTAGACTTACTCACTGAGGCACCTCAGAATTCTAATTGGTCAAGGCAGTCTCCACACAGCCACTAGAAGAGGTTATAATACTTTTTCCTTATCCCTGACTATAGAGGATTCTCCCAGCTGCTGCTTCTTCACTAGGAAACAAAACAAAACAAAATGAAACAAACGAAAAAAAAAAAGAACACTTTTCCAACACCCTAGGAAAGTCTTGCCATTTAAAAAATTTTGTTTAGTTTTCTCTGTGTCCTCCCATTGCCAGTGAATAAGAACAAAAACAAAAACATTGTGGTCTAACTTGTCCGGCCTTTCCTTGTTAGGGTGGGAGAAACAGTCTCTTATGATTTTTTTTTTTTTTTTTTTTTGGCATTCTTACCAGAAGCAGAAGTTGACTATTCTGCCATTCTTGCCCTAACTTCTGTGGTCTGAATTTTGTATTTCCTACTTATAAAATTACACTACTTTTCATGCCTGATTCCTTATAACAATCTGTGGGGGTCATGATGTTGGAGGGTCTGCTGTCCTTGGAGTATCAGTATTATCAGGTGGAAGGATGCCATCCCCTTTTCTTTGTTTTTAGTCATGGAAAGTGTCCTTGTTGGAATACATTCCCACTCACCCCGGTACCTCTTGATAAGTAGTAATTTGAGTTACCTTGACGCCAATCCCAGGAATGATTTCCTTCCTAGTACACTCCTGGAATCACAGCCCTTATGATCATTGGAGCAATTGACCACACTTAAGAAGTACTTCATTCTCTTGTCAATCACTGGACTGCCAGTTACTCAAAAGTTCATTCTTAGTTTTAACTTTCAATAAACAAACAAACAAAAACAAAAATAAATGGACACATTGGTCTAGATTCTATAAATGGAGTAGGAAGTCCTAGTTTCTTGAGAATCCAGGTGGAGAGGATGTTAGTTAATTTGTAGGGTTAGTAGGAGCAGGCTGGGCTCCTTGGTCTGAGTAAGCTCAATATTTGAAAATTATCTGCATAAAGAGAGCGCATGTTAAAATTGTCTTATAGAAACCCTGTGGACTCATTGATGTATATAAAATTACAACCTGTACACGACTGGTGTGCACACCATGTCCAAGGTACAGATCTGTGGTCCACAGAGGGTTTCTACATGATTTGAGGGAAGATAGAAACTAGAAGTTTTTTTCAGCTTTCTGTCAGATTATATGGGGAAAAAAAAAATCAAACAGCATTTTAAAAAGACATTCAATGTAGTTTCCCTAGAGTCCAATTATTTTTTTTTCTTTTAGAAGAAGAATTGCTCACTATCAACAAGGAGTTCACAATTTTATTGAACTTAAATAGCATGTAGAGATGACTAAACAACAAGCTTGTATTGAATACTTCCTCTGTGGCCAACATAATAATGGGATTGTAGTTATGTGACATGCTCTCTTAAATAAAAGAGATTATACCCTAGATCAGGGAACTAACATATATAACTAATCAAAGTATTTAAGCTTTACTTTTGTTGTTGCTATTTTTAAAATCTTTCCTTGAATTTTTAATTGGCAAATAATAATTGTGTATATTTATGGGGTAAAGTGGAAAGTTTTGATTGTTGTAGACATTATAGAAAGATTCAATTAAGCTAATTAACACAACCATGAACTTATTATTTTGTAATGAGAACGTTAAAATTCTACTCTTTCAGCAATTTTGAAATTTACTGTACAGTATTATTAACTATGGCCATTATGCAGTGCAATAGATCACTAAACGTTATTCCTCCAGTCCAGCTGAAACTTTGTACCCTTTGTTCGATGCCTTCCCTTTCCCCATCACTCACTCTTCCACCCCTGAGCCTCTGGTAACTGCCTTTCTACTCTGTTTCTATGAGATCCACTTTTTAAGATTCCACACTTGAGTGAGATCATACAGTATTGGTCTTTCTGTGCCTGGCTTATTTCACTTAGCATAATGTTTGAAAGTTGTCCAACAAATGGTTCAAACAAAGTGTTGCAGGAGCTCAGATGAGGGAGTAGATAGAAAAGTGCTGAGAGACAAAGTGAGGGATCTCGGGGAGACTTCACATAGAACATGGGACTTCAATAGGGTTCTGAAGTATGAGTAGTGGGTTTCAACACAGACAACTTCGTGGTACAGTCAGTCACGTCAAAGAGTTGGAACTAGTTTGGCACTTGACACAGTTTCACTTCTCTTCTTGTCAGTCCCTACAGAAAGGCAAGAAGCCTGAAGTGTCAGACAAATGAACAAAATTGTGAAGGGAGCCTATTTATAAGGTATAAATATGAAATCAAGACATTTGGCTATAGTAGAGATAATTTTCAAACAAATCTATGCACTTACTCCATTGGCATAGCTTATGTTAAAACTGTCTGTGGCAACTAAGTCCTGGGAACAACTCTTCCAAGCCTATTTTAGAGTTACTTGAAGTCTCATTTCTCCACAGTAGTGATCCTCAACTGGGAGTCTCTATGAGAAACTCTTGGGAGATTTTAAAATACAGATGCTCAGGTTTTATCGCAGCTCTACTACATCTGAGTGTTAGGAGTATGTATCAGAATCACCTGTATGTAGATATGATCCTACTTGCATACAGGTGATTCTGATATACTTTTCTGGTTACAAATCATTGTTCTATAGCAGAGTTGACAAACTTTAGCATGCATCAGAATTACCTGGAGACTTGTTAAAATATAAATAACTGGGCTGCATCTTCTAGAATTTCTGATTCAGTAGACATAGGATGGGGCCCAAGAATTTGCATTTCTAATAAATTCTCAGATGATGCTGAGGGAATATGGCTAGTCTGAAAACCATGCCTCTTAGAGACTGGCAACAGTTCAAAACTATCAGAGACAATATAAATTACGTAACAGTGTAGCTTGCATATATGGGTTACAGGTTTTCTGAAAAGAGGGGAGGGTACTAGATTTGGAACATGGAATTTAGGGTGACTGTACCCTCATCTTTGCACCTCCATGCACAGGGAGGGCCAAGACCTCTTTCAATCCCTGCTGGTTATGTTCTGGGGTCGCAGAGAACAGTTTGGATTTTAATTGTTTTTAGCATCTAAATATACAGATTTCTCCCTGTTGAGACTATTAGTTGAGAGGAATGACTGAAGGCAGCTCCTGTAGAGAGGTTCCTGAAATGGTCAAAGCTTTGCCAGACTCATCAGGATAGGTCTGTAGCCTCCCTACAGGGTTCCTCTGAAGAGGACATACATACATGGAGGCAGGGACATACTGAGGTCAGGGTAATGGGATCCCAACGAAAGGGAATATCTTATCACTGACATTGTTTAGAAGTGCTGGCTTATCCTAATAATAAAAAGCAGGCTGAAGTTTTTTTGGTCTGTTTTATTATTGTTTTAAAATTCTCTACAGACAATATTTGCCTTTATTATTTACAACTGTGGTGGACTTTTCCCATTGTTCTGGCCTTGGTATGCTACTGCTTGGGGGCACAAAGGTCTTTTTTTTTTTTTTTAATTTTGTAAGTTATCCGCTTTATTATGGCCACAGGTCAGTATTCTTCAAAGGATCAAATAGAAATAGGCTTTACAGAAAAGGAATTTCCACAAAGTCCCTGGAGATCAAAGACGTCTAATTTGTGGACATTGAACATTCTGTCAATTCTTCTATGGGGCAGGGCATTCAGCTGAAGCAAAACAGCCTCATTTTCTCAAGACAATAAGAAGAAAAGAAAAATAAAACCTGAGATTCAAGCTAGTGCTGTCCTTCTAAGTCTGACAGCCTCTTACCTTTTCGCTGCAGTGCGTCCTCAGACATATTGTCTAATTTTGAGTCTCAAGAGCTGTATTTTATGCTAGGTGTCACTGGAAAAACTCATCCCAAGAAGGCAGAGGAATTTAGACAGAGGAAGTTTTAGAGCATTACGTATTGGTCTGTGGCAAGGGAGCACTTGACTGAACGAGAACTAGCCAGATGCAGTGTCTCCAAGGTGCATCTATAATAACTTAGGTGGCAGTAATTTCCTAGGAGACTGGCGTAATTATACCCAAACAAATTGCCTGAACAGCCACATATTTATTAACATGAGATTAAAACTCTCAAGTTTGAATAAACCTAGAGAGCAACAGCGGTAGCAAAAGCAGTAAGGGCCATTGGCAGTCTCTCTAATCCCCAACACAAGAGGGCTGAATCAGAGCCAGGGTAGGGGTTATAGCCTGCAGTAAGGCTTCTGAGGCCTCAGTACTAGGTTCTTGCTTGCTGGAGAAGATGGAGGTTAATATAATAGGATGTCAGAACTCAGAATCTGTATCAGCTAACTAATGTGCAACTAATCACTCTGAAACGTAGTGGCTTTAAACAACGACCATTTATTTACTTTTTAATTGAGGCTGGATTCAGTTCTGGTCTCATCGTATTCCTTTTGTGTGTCCGCAGTCAGCTGCAGGTCAGTTAGGCAGTGATGCTTCCAGGATTGGCTGGCTGCTGGGCGGGACTTTAGGCTGACTGCACAGGTGTTACCACTCCTCCAGCAACTGAAGCCACGCTTACAAGTGGTGCACGCAAGGCCTCAGGAAACCTAGTTCAGAATCCACACACCCTCATTCCCACTGAATTCTCTTGGCCAAAACAAGCCACAAGGCTAGCCCAGAATCAAAAGAAGGGGAAATAAACTCCACTTGTTGATAAAAGAAGATGCAACTTCACATGACTAGAGGCATAAGTACAAAGAGAAATGGAGGACTGTGGACATTCTGAAATCTACAAAAAACAAACTCTTAAAAAACAAAACCAGGAGTGATGCTGGTGCTGGCAAAAGTAAACAATGAGTATTCAAGTAGAAGATATCCTAGATTCTGTATTTTTGTTCAGTTAAATTAGGCGGGTATTTATTAAGCAAGTTTTATGAGCAAGATACTACGTTAGGGACTCTGTAGGGAAGACAAGGCTAAAAAGAAGGAAAATAAAGATATTGGTTCTGATTTCCAGAAGCCCACACTGTTGTGGCAGAGACAGAAACATACACAAATGTCTGCACAATCCCCAATATTCTGATTTTTTACAATAATAAATATGAATAAGGAAGGGTTTAGATAAAGGAGCATCTAGGGGGCCAGGCGCAGTGGCTCATGCCTGTAATCCCAGCACTTTGGGAGGCCGAGAAGGATGAATCACAAGGTCAAGAGATTGAGATCGTCCTGACCAACATGGTGAAATCCCGTCTGTACTAAAAATACAAAAGTTAGCCTGGCGTGGGGGCAGGTGCCTGTAGTCCCAGCTGCTAGGGAGGTAGAGGCAGGAGAATCGCTTGAACCCGGGTGTCAGAGGTTGCAGTGAGCCGAGATTGCGCCCCTGCACTCCAGCCTAGGGATAGAATGACACTCCGTCTCTGGAAAAAAAAAAAAAAAAAAAGGAGCATATATGGGTGTATAATTACATAATTGTTGCTATAAGGACTGGACAAGAACAGTTTGGTGGAATTTAACACACCTGAGTGATTGAGCCATGCTGAGGTGAGTCAAGGAAGCCTGGAATGGAGGTGTCTCTCTAGTGAAGGCAAGATATTGGAAGCAGGCAGACAGACGTCAATGTGATTTAGCTGGCTCAAGGCGCACAGAGACATCAGGTGAGCTCAGATTCTGATCAATTGGCTTAATTTACCAACCACCACTTATTTGATGATGAGACGGATTTGAATGATTGGAGGACAAGAAGCAATAAAACTGGTAACAGCTGAGATGGAGATAGAGAAAAAGCTGCGGAGGGATTTGGGTAGCTGAAAATCAAACAAATACAGCTAAGATCCTTACTAACAAGTAGTTACCAGTGTTCTGGGATTAAGTGATTGAACTGTGGCTAGCTTATATAGATTCTGGCAAACATACGCCTACCTTTTGCATTGTGTTTTTGTTGTCTCCTCCATAGAGATTTGCTGGTTTTTCATACTCCAAGAAAGACTTCGGCATTTCCATCCAGGTATGTGGGTTGTTCATGGCTTTTTCTTCCAAATTAGTTGCTGGAGTGGTACCAAAACAAGTATCTGCATGCTTTTTGTACTTGTGACAATTACCGTTTGGCTAATTTCATATATCACAGGCCTCATTGGCTCATGTCATAAAAAACCTGATATGTTAAAAATATGTCTTGTTCTTGGCATGCCATGCGTCTGTGTCCATGCTGTGAAATGTCGTCCCTCTAACCTGTAACGGAGTGTGATTCCTGGAGCGTTTCATGGTGCCAGGCTCCCCATGTTTGGCTGTGGTGAGGCATACACAGTGGGAAGTGCATGCCTGTGGAAGGAGGACCCTCATGTTCTAGTATGAGGGGCAATGTAGAGTCGTTATCAGATCAGAGTCCCTGAGTTCCGACTTCCCTTTTCAAGTGAGGGTTCTCTCCTGTTCTAGTCTCATAATTTAGTACAAGTTATTTGGCCTGTCTGTGCCTCAGTTTTTCATTTCTAAAATGAGGAAAACAGTAACGTGTGATTCTACAGGTTGTTGTGAGATGATGCATATAAAGGTTGTAAAAGAAAATAAAAATTTGGAACCCTCCAAATTTATTATTCCAAACAGGAAGTTAAGCCCTGGAGACTGAGTCTCACAGTGTGTTTGCAACGTTGCTTCTCAGATTATAGCTTAACTCTCCTCCTCAGTGCTCCTGTTCTATAAATGACTGGGAGAGACCAGAGACCATACTTCCCCACTTCCAATCTTCCAATCTTTGTTATGATTAACTGCCTCCTTTATTGTCTCTACCTAACTCAGACCAGATGGCACCCAAGACTCCATGACAGTTACATCTTGAGTGTGGAATATTATAATAAATATACCTTTCCTGAAAAAAACAAAAAAACAAGACCATCTCACCTAATCAGATCACTTGTAACTATGCATGAAGCCTCACATAGAAGATGATGTTGAAATTCTTTTAAACTCGCCTAAGCCTTGTTTATATAAACAATTCCAAACTTCTGCACTTTGGAATACTGCCATTTTTTGTAATCTGTGTTTCCTGGGTGGGTCATCCTCAATTTTGCACTTGGATAAACGCTCTTTAAAATAGATCCTGCCACTTTTGATTATTTGAGGTTGACAAGGTCTCAGAACAGTGCCTGATGCATGGTAAGAACTAAATAAATATATGTGATGAACAGTAATAATAGGAGTATCCATTCCTCCATTACCTCCTAGGTTACTCTGTGCCAAGTCTTTCCATGAAAATGTAGTAAGCACTTACTGTGTACCTTGCATTGCCTACAAGTCATAGAGATGAACAAAATACGTTTTCTGTTTTCAAGGATTCATTAGGGGTAAAAAGGAATATAAATGAAACCAATATCAGGCAGATGTGTAACATGCTTTGAAGAGGTTGAGACAAAATGCTGAGGCAGCACAGAGGAGGGGAAGAACAGACCAAGCAAGGCTAAGGATGTGGCATTTGAGCAGGAAGATGTTTAGAATTAGGCAGGCTGTGATGAATTGGGGACCGAGATGGAAATGGGAAGAGAAAAGTCACTTCAATGCTTCCAATTTAAAATGAGAAAATTGGTCCATATAATTTTCAGTTGCATAAGAGCTCTAAAATTCAATTCTATGAAATCATGCTTTCATCCCTTGATGAATATATGAGAATTCTGTAAATGAGTTATTGCATCCGAAAATTTTGGCTGCTGGGCATGGAGTTTACCCAGTATTCACAGCAAAACAGATTACTAGTGGAAACTTGAATTAAAAAAATGCTGACACACTAGAAAATATAATTTGTACCCAATGGCTTGAAAAAAAAAAATTACCCAGTAATTCTGCAGTCACTAAATGGGGCCTAATGGCACTTCCGTTTTTCATGTTGGCATTTCAAGGTTGTTCTGACAAAGCTCACCTGGGAAGAAGGGCTTTTAGTAAAATGGCAAGACACTGCTTCCTCTGATGTCTCAATTGAAACTAGTGCTTTCAAATCATTTAGGTGCCATAAATGGCAGTGCCCTTATAAGTTAAGGTAGTGGTTTGCCAATTTCATTGTCTACAAGTAATACCTGGGGAGTTTGAAAAACAAATGCGAATTCTGGGAGCACTGCTGGGAGCAAAGATTCTGATTCAGTAATTCCGTTGGAGAACCCAAGAATCTGCATTTCAGCAAGAATAACTGACGACTCTGATGCAAGGGTTCTCCAAGGGGCACTTAATGAAACAAGTGAAATGAAATGTTTGTGTTTCATTTCCACCATGGCTGGAGTTGCCCAAAAAGTGGTGGCAGAGAAATTCCCAAAAGAGACTGCCCCAAACTGTCCCAAGATAGGGCCAGTTGGGGTTCCAAAGAAAGAATTTGTAAATGCCAGAGTGATGAGTCAAAGGCATTGGTTAAGGGGATTTACATACAGATTGCTGCAGCTGTCCTCCCAACAGAAAGGAGGAAAACAGCTGTTCTACCCAGGAATGTCCACCATGAAGGGTCAGGTTATGGGGTTCATATAAAGGTTTAAGGAGTTTGGCTCAGTGTACATGTTTAGCAATATGTCTGATTTTTCTGTATTTCAGGCAACAACCTAAACAAGTTTATCAATGCCTGGGAATGTTCAGGGGCCCTTGCTTGGGTTCAAGCCTGCAGGAGAAAACATGTAGCTAGCCAGGTCACAGAGTGGTCAAGGTACTCTGTTTTTTTTTTCCATCAGGACAAAGAAAGAAAGTGGGGTTAGGGGACCTAAGGGAACCTGTACACTGAGTTAAGAATAAGGTGGAGTGGCTTGTCCAAGTGTCCAACATTACACAGAGTAGCCATTAAACCAACATGTGTGCTCAGAACATCACTTCTCAGTTCCAAAATAAACTTGAGAACAAAATCTTTTCAATAAGGTGAACCTTGAAGAAAAATAAATTTTAAGCTACTTAATCACAGACTTAGTGTGCCTTTCTCTCAAAATAATAATAATAATAATGATAATGAAATAAAACAGAGTCTAGGAGAAAAATCCCCATCTAAATCCAGTTTCAAGCTTCTCATAGGGCATTAGCACAGTATGTGTAATGTAGAAATCTTACTAGACAAGAAGGCACACAGGATGCTGGATGCTGTGCTAAAGATGGACGATTTACTAGAGGGGAAGGCATTGGCGACAGTGTGAGCCCTGTCTCTAAAGCAAGTGCTAAGCCTAGAGACGATCAACTAGTCTAGAGAAAAGAGGTAATGGGTGTGACTGCTGCTTCAGAGGCATTCCTTTTAATAATAACTCAATTAGTTTTAATGGCAGTGCCTGTAAGTGCCTTATAAAACTGTTCAAGGTGCCTTCTAAAACCTACAGTTTAACACACAATTGAAAATGGTGAGAAGTTTCAAAGTATTGTGCGGTGTCATATTGGAGTCTGGAAAGAGGTAAGTTTGTATCTTTCTAGGAGTCTTAACTGCAGGCCTATAGGAGAACCTGTGTCTTGTTTCTTTTTCCAGGCTGGAGCTCCAGGAAAGAATAGCCAAGGTTAGGGGGTCAGAGTAAGAGCAGGGAGAGCAGGCAAGGGAGGGAGTGACCAGCAAGAGGCAGAGAGAAGTCTGGGTGGTATTACTACCCCACTTCCCCCAAAGGAAATGGAGAAAACCTCTATGAACTGGCTGCTCTTGTGGGAAAATGCAGTCCGTGCAATTGCTCAGGTTTGCTTTTTTATTTTTTTTTTGCCGTCACTGAGCTAGTCAGCACTATCCAGGAGCAGAGAAGTTTCAATGTGCTGTTGACAGCTGAGCTATCCTTGTTTCAAAAAACTCCCTATCCAAAATGTCTACATAGAGGCATCCTTTATGAGAGATAAAAATGCCTAGATTGATATTTGGAGACCCCCAACTCATGGTTGTTCGAAATAATGACTTTAACACAAAAATAGAAGATGAAAAGATTATTTTCCATGGCGAACTCACTTTCATGAAAGTGTTTATGTTATGTATTTGAGGGAGATAAAGGATTTAAACTGTCAGGTTTTCTGGGCAGAATGCAAGCAAGTGGTGCCTGAGCTAGGCCACCGAAACCGGATGGTTTTGTGGTGTGACTCCTCTAGCCCCCCCACCTCCTTAGGCTCTGTTTCACCTGGCAGCATGCTTAGCGTAGAGCAATGCTCAGTGGATGCAGTGCCTGATAGAGTGAGCTCCACTTGAGGCTGGGGACTGCCTGCTCTTTCCTCCAGCTCCATGGGAGGCCATGAGGATAAAACTGTGGGGGAAGTGGCAGCGCAGACCAATCTCTAGTCCCAAGATGACTTTCCTTTGCATATTTTGTTATTCTCTTGTCCACCTATGTCACCTTTGACTTTCCAAGTGTTTCCCATCATTCAAGATCAGCTTAAAGCATTTTTAAACATCTTTTATCATGGTCTTTCATTGTCTGAAACGCTACAGCCCCTGGAGCTGGCATCCCACAATTAACAATTATATTGTCGATGGTTATATATGATTCTGTGGTGGCTCCAGATGTGAAATCCTGTTTCCTTAATGACACTATAGCTGTCTCCAGCAAATCAGCATCTGCTCTGCTGGGCTTAGTCAGGGCTAGACACATGGCTCTCGATAATTTGCTTTTTGGTTCATATCAGTCATTCAGAGACTGAGGTTTGTCAGCCAAATCAATCATTAGAGGGAGAGGCAGCATGTTACGGTAAAACATACCATTGGATAAATGAATGGGGTTATGGGGTCTTGCGCTCCTACTGTTTAACTAGATGAAAACCTGCGGATGAATCACCAGGGTGTATGTCCATCAGTTTTCTCTTCCTTAAAAATAGAATATGGCTCATTCTGCATGTTTGTTTTGAAAATTAAAAAACAGAAGTGACAGAGACTTCTAGAGAAGCAAATCATTATACCAATTGGAAATATTGTTAGATCAACGTGGCAACATAGAGAAAGGGCAGCTAAGCTGGTCTGACCACTCTCTACCCAGATAGGAAATAGGAAACAAGATTTCATCTCTGGAACCAGCAAAGAATGATATATCTGTAGACAATATAATTGTTAACTGTGGGGTGCCAGCTACAGGGGCTGTAGGACTTTCAGACAATGAAAGACAGTGATAAAAGATGTCTAAAGATTCTGAAAAGGAGGCTGAGAACCGAGAAAGAACACCTTCATGACAGAGTCTGCTCGCCTCGGAAACCCAGGGCTTCCTGTGTTGGTTGATATGTCTCCCGTTAGCTGATGGACACCTCCCTCTGGGAAATGAGTCTCTTGTTACCTGTAGGAATGTGTCTCTGGCCAGGCACGGTGGCTCACGCCTGTAATCCCAGCACTTTGGGAGCCTGAGATGGGTGGATCATGAGGTCAGGAGATCGAGACCATTCTGGTCAACCTGGTGAAACCCTGTCTCTACTAAAAATTCAAAAATTAGCTGGGTGTGGTGGTGTGCACCTATAGTCCCAGCTTCTCGAGAGGCTGAGGCAGGAAAATCGCTTGAACCCGGGAGGTGGAGGTTGCAGTGAGCCGAAATTATTATGCCACTGCACTCCAGCCTGGTGACAGAGTGAGACTCTGTCTCAAAAAAAAAAAAAAAAAAAAAAAGCTATCTAGCATATAAAGGTACAGAATTTCACTTATGCCACCTGCTTTCTTCAAGCCTCTTCTGTTTCCAGATGCCATAGTTTAAGAGCATTGGAATGTTTAACACAAAGCCAGAAAAGTCCCAGAGTCTCCTGCTGCAGAATAGAAATGGCACAGAGACCTCCTGCAGGAAGTAGATGGAAGAAATGTGTTCACTATGGGTTCCAACTGTCTAGAGAACAAAAGCTTGGATTTGGCTTAACTGCTGAGATTTCTGTTTCTGAAAAGATTCTGTCATGAAGGCAGTCAACAGTGTGAGTGGACACAAGTGGGTTACCATGTTTTGGCCTAAGGATCTCACACAAGGAAATTCAGGGCCTGGGGCCACAATGGTGGTGGGAGGAGTTTTGAGTGGCCTTAGGAATCTCTTAGATCTCTGGCCATAAGGAAACCTAAGATGCTTTTGGAACTTCATAACCCACCGAATATGACATTGAAAGGTAACGAAGAAGAAAAATGAGAGAAACTGGCTGGATATTCAAGAGTGATGAAATTCAGCAGTACCTGTTCACATATGGTAACTTGGGGACGTTTACAGACTGCATGTTTGAAGTGGAAACTTTCTCCCAGAACAGGTGTATGGGAGAAATCTTAATCTGGCAGAAATGATATTGACTGGGATCCATCCCAGTGGTCTTCGATTGAAGACATTTTGCTTTTCTGTCTATGATATGGGGCTAAAAGTTGCTTGCTAATTTCAATTACAAACACCTCCTACAATGAACCAAGTGACAAATGTGGAAAGCTTTAATCTATTTGTAAGGGATTGCTAGTTAAATCCAAACACAAATCATGTTCCTTATGGCTGACACTTGAAATACAGAGTCCTTCTGATGGTGCTTCTTAAAACAACAGTTCAAGTGCTCTAGTTTGTTAAAGAGCTGGTACCATGTGATGCTTAAAATTTAGGCACCATTATGACAATGAAAAGGCTACTAAAAAGGAAATAAACTTCTAGAAGAAAATTGCAAATTAGTATATTCCTATTACAGATGAAGAAACTAAAGCACAGAGAATAAAAGTATTTTGTAAAATTGTCCTGTGATGGCAAATTCTCTTAGAAGTGTCCCCTTTACCACTCTTGATATAGTTACTGTTTATTGAATTAATGAAGAAATCTTGGGATTATCCCAGACAACTCCCCCTGTTCTAGTAACTATATCCCACTAGTCATCAAGTCATATCAATTCATAGCTCAGAAAACCTTGTCAGAATCTACAGATAAATTATTATAAATAACAAAAGAATTTAGCAGTATGGCTAGATAAATATGCAAAGCCCCTGTATTTCCATATCCTTGACAATTAAAGGATAAAAAACACAACTTTCAAATATTACTTCTAATAATACTTTAAATAATCCTTCTAATAACGAATATATTAATTGAATATACTTATTATATGCTAAGTAGTCTGCATATATTATTTCATTTTACTAACACTACCAGTGTGTTAGTATGTGAACAGGAAAGAAAATTTGAAGGAACATGTACCACAATCTTTTGGTGGCACTCTCCTCATGGAGGAGGGATAGTATGATACAGATGAACTTTCTTTGTTCCACACTGTATTAATTAATTAAAATGAGCATTCATTGTCTTTGGCATTAATGAAATGAAATTATGAAAAATTATAATTTTTGTAAAGATGCTATTTAAAATGGCAACAAAAACATAAAATACATAGAAGTAAAAAGAGATATGGAAAACCTTTACCTAAGAAATTTTAATCCTCATTAAACAGTCTTTAAAAAGATCTAAATAAATGGAGACACATGTAATGATCATGGATAAATTTTAACATTTGAAAGATTTCAATTCTCCCAAAATTTACCTATAGATTCAATGCAATTTCAATCAAAATTCCAAAAGGAATTTTAATGCTATGTTATGAAGTTAATCTAAAATTAATATAACAGAACAAAAAGTCAAGAATAGGCAACCCACTCCTGAAAAAGAATAATCTTGGATGTTTGCTCTTGATATTAATATTAAGATAATATAAATCTGTAGCAGGGGTGCTCAATAGAAATGTAATACAAACTACACATGTAATTTAAAATTATCTAGCAGCCACATTAAAAGCAAAAAGCTGATCTGAATCAAATGAATAATGTGTATTTTAATAACACATTTAACCCAATATATTGAAAATATTATTTCAATATGTAATCAATATAAAAATAAGTAAAAAAAAAACTTTTTTCAAAAGTCTTTAAAAAAAACAGTATATATTTTACGTTTACAAAATTTATCTCATTTTAGACTACCCACATTTCAAGCACTCAATAGTCAACACAGCTAGCATCATAATAACACAAATTTATAGTATTTAAGTAAGTATGGTATTAGGTCAAGGATTGACTTATTGGCCAAATAACCTCAAGAGAGAACCTCAAACCCCTAAGGACATATGGAAGCTCAATGTTTGGAAGAATAGGCATTGCAACTTACTATAGTATGTGTAGTAGGTGGTGGTGGGGTAGTTGATTATACATTAGGAAGAAAATAAAATTGGATTTCTATCTCATGTCTTGCACAAAATTCAGTTTCAGCTGAAATAGACTTAAAAATGCAATGTAAGCCTTTAAACATTTGAGAAAAAATACAGAAAGACGTAGATTAATTATCATTATGACCTTTGAGTAGGGATGGATTTCTTAAAACATAAAAGCATTAACTATAGTGGACAATATTTTAATAAATGACTATACTAAATTTAAGTTATACTAAATGTAAGTTTAAGAACTGCTGTTTGTTAAATTATACCATAATGTAAATAAAAATATAAGCCACATAGTAGGAAGATTTATTTGCAACACTTATTTAAAAAGCATTATGGTTCAGAATACCTAAATAACTCCTAAAAAGTCAGGAATAAAAATATGTAAACCCAATAGAAAAACAAGTATTTCAGAAACACTAAAGAAAAATAAAAATGTATAAATATTCTCAACTTCATTAGTGATCAGGAAAACACAATTTAGGAATAGAAAATATCTCTTTTTCAATTTTTGTATTTTTAAAATTTTACTTTAAGTTTTGGGATACATGTGCTGAACGTGCAGGTTTGTTACATAGGTATACATGTGTCATGGTGGTTTGCTGCACCTATCAGCCCGTCATCTGGATTTTAAGCCCCACATGCATTAGGTATTTGTCCTAATGCTCTCCATCTCCTTGTCCCTCACCCCCCAACATGCCCCAGTGTGTGATGTTCCCCTCCCTGTATCTATGTGTTCTCACTGTTTAACTCTCACTTATAAGTGAGAACATGTAGTGTTTGGTTTTCTATTCCTGTGTTAGTTTGCTGAAGATGATGTTTTCTAGCTTCATCCATGTCCCTGCAAAGGACATGAACTCATTCTTTTTTTATAGCTACATAGTATTCCATGGTGTATATGTGCCACATTTTCTTTATCCAATCTATCATTGATGGGCATTTGGGTTAGTTCCAAGTCTTTGCTCTTGTAAATAGCACTTCAATAAACATATATGTGCATGTGTCTTTATAGCACAATGATTTGAAATCCTTTGGGTATATACCCAGTAATGGGATTGCTGGATCAAACGGTACTTCTGGTTCTACATCCTTAAGGAATCATCACACTGTCTTCTACAATGGTTGAACTAATTTACTCTCCCACCAATAGTGTAAAAACTTTCCTATTTCTCCACATCCTCATCAGCATCTGTTGTTTCCAGACTTTTCAATGATCACCATTCTAACTGGCATGAGATGGTATCTCTTTGTGGTTTTGATTTGCATTTCTCTAATGACCAGTGATGATGAGCATATTTTTTTATGTTTGTTGGCCGCATGCATGTCTTCTTTCGAGAAGTGTCTGTTCATATCCTTTGCCCATTTTTTGATAGGGTTGTTTATTTTTTTTCTTGTAAATTTGCTTAGGTTCCATGTAGATTCTGGATATTAGATCTTATCATATGAATAGATTGCAAACATTTCCTCCCATTTAGTAGTAAGTTGCATGTTCACTCGGATGATAGTTTCTTTTGTTGAGCAGAAGCTCTTTAGTTTAATTAGATCCCTTTTGTCGATTTTGGCTTTTGTTGCTGTTGCTTTTGGTGTTTTAGTCATGAAGTCTTTGCCCATGCCTGTGTCCTGAATGGTATTGCCTAGGTTTTCTTCTAGGGTTTTTATGGTTTTCGGTTTTATGTTTAAGTCTTTAATCCATCTTGAGTTAATTTTTGTATAAGGTGTACACCTTATTGAAAATATTTTAAATCCAATAGATTGTCAAACTTAAGAACTATTATTCTATATGTGGAGCAATTAGCAGTCTTCTATACTCTTAGAGTGTAAAGTGATGTTGCCACTTTGGAAAACAATTTGATGGTTTTTTTTTTTTTTTTGAGATGGAGTCTCATTCTGTCACCCAGGCTGGAGTGCAGTGGTGCGATCTCGGCTCACTGCAAGCTCTGCCTCCTGGGTTCACACCATTCTTCTGCCTCAGCCTCCCAAGTAACTGGGACTACAGGCACCTGCCACCATGCCTGGCTAATTTCTTTTTGTATTTTTAGTAGAGACAGGGTTTCACAGTGTTAGCCGGGATGGTCTTGATCTCCTGACCTCGTGGTCCACCTGCCTCAGCCTCCCAAAGTGCTGGGATTACAGGTGTGAGCCACCACACCCAGCCAATGGTATTTTTTAAGTAACCAATGTGCATACTGATGACTTTGTGATTGTATCCTTGATGTATACTGGTTAGTATGGAAGGCTATATATAGAATAACTTTCATAGCTGTGTTGTTTATAATGGTGTGCAAGACTAATGCTATTGATAGGGGAATGAATGAATAAAGTATGTTTACATAATGGAATATTACATAGCAGAGAAAATAAATATATACATATGCAACAACACAGATAAATCTTAATAATGCAATTGTAAATAAAAAAAACAAATTTCATTCTTTTGTGTATTTTATTTTTATTTATTTATTTTTGAGACAGCATTTCACTCTGCTGCCCAGGCCACAGGGCAGTGGCACAGTCTCTGCTCACTGCAGCCTCCACCTCCCAGGTTCAGGCGATTCTCATGTTTCAGCCTCCTGAGTAGCTGGGAGCACAGGAATGCGCCACCATGCCTGGCTAATTTTTGTATTTTTAGTAGAGATGGGGTTTCACCATGTTGGCCAGGCTGGTCTCAAACTCCTGGCCTCAAGTGATTCACCTGCCTTGGCCTCACAAAGTGCTGGAATTATAGGTGTGAGTCACTACACCCAGCCCTAACAAATTTCTTAAGGCTAATACAGACTGCTATTATTTTTATAATACCTTTATTGATATGTAATTTACATACCATAAAATTTACCTTTTAAAAGTGTACAATTCAGGCCAGGCACAGTGGCTCACACCTGTAATCCCAGCACTTTGGAAGGCTGAGGTGGGTGGATTACTTGAGGTCAGGAGTTCTAGACCAGCCTGGACAACGTGGTGAAAACCTCGTCTCTACTAAAAATACAAAAATTATCAGGGCGTGGTGGTGTGTGACTGTAATCTCAGCTACCCAGGAGGCTGAGGCAGGAGAATTGCTTGAACCTGGGAGGTGGAGGTTGCAGTGAGCCAAGATCATGCCATTGCACTCCAGCCTGGGCGACAGAGTGAGACTCTGACTCAAAAAAAAAAAAAAATTAAAAAGAAAGTGTACAATTCAGTGGTTTTTAGTAAATTCACAGAGCTGTGCAGCCATTACCACTATTTAGTTGCAAAACATTTTCATCATCCCTCTTCTGTCCTGCTGAACCTGTGCCCAGAGTTACTCTAAAATGGCAGCTGGGGTGTTCCTGCAAGGGATGTCCTTAAATGCCCAAACTGTCTTGAGACGAGACTGATTGGGATTCCAGAGAAAGCAGCACTAAATGCTAAGGTGAATAACACAAAGCATTTATTATGGGAACTTAACATACAGAGGGCTGTAGAGTCCTTGCAACAGATAGCAAGAAAAGAGATGCTCTACCCTGGTATATCAGTAATGAGAAGATGGGGTTATGGAGTTTATATCAGGGATGTCCAATCTTTTGGCTTCCCTGGGCTACATTGGAAGAAGAAACATTGTCTTGGGCCACACATAAAATAAACTAACACTAACGATGGCTGATAAGTTAAAAAAAAATCACAAAAAAATCATGATGTCTTAAGAAAGTTTACAAATTTGTGTTGCCGCATTTAAAGCAGTCCTGGGCTGCCTGTGGCCCGCGGGCTGTGAGTTGGACAAGCTTGGTTTATACAGAAGTTTAAGGAATGTAGCTCAGGGCTGGGGCTAGTTTCTATGTGTTTAGTAACATGCTTGATCTTTTAATGTTTTGAGAAACAATCTAAACACCTTTATCAGTGTCTGGGAATGTTCAAGGCCCTGGCTTGGGTTCAAGCCTGCAGGGGAAAACATGCAGTTGGCTGAAAGGTAAATGGGGAGGTAGGGGAACTGGGGGACCCCACAGTCCCCAAAAGATATCTCATTATCTATCAGTCACTATTCTTTTTCTCTCTCCCCATCTTTTAACAACCACTAGTCTACTTTATTTGCCGTCTCTATGGATATGCCAATTTTGTACATTTCTTTAAAGGAATTATATAATATGTGACCTTTTGAGTCTTACCTTTTTCACTTAGTATAATATCTTCATGATTTATATATATTAGCCTGGGCACAGTGGCTCATGCCTGTAATTCCCAGCATTTGGGAGGCCAAGGCAGGAGGACCACTTGAGCCTAGGAATTCAATACCTGACTGGGCAGCATAGGGAGACCTTGTTTTTACATAAAAACTTTAAAATAAGTAGCTGAGTGTGGTGCCATGTACCTGTAGTCCCAGCCACTTGGGGGTATGAGGCAGCAGGATTGCTTAAGCCAGGAAGGTTGAAGCTGAAGTGAGCCATGATCATGCCACTGCACTCCAGCCTTTTCAATGAAGCAAGACCCTGTCTCAAAAAAAAAAAAAAAAAGAAAAAAAAAAATATATATATTTTAACAGGTACCAATATTTCATTACTTTTTATTGCTGTCATATCCATTATATGGATATAACATATTTCATTTATTTATCAGTTAGAAATCTGGGTTATTTGTACTTTAGGAATATTAATAATACTATTGTTATGAACTTTTGTGAAAAACTTTGGTTTTGACATACATTTTTCAGTTCTCTTGGATATATGCCTATAAATGGAATTGCTGGTCATAGGGTATATTAGTCCATTTTCATGCTGCTGATAAAGACATACCCAAGACTGGGCAATTTACAAAAGAAAGAGGTTTATTGGGCTTACAGTTCCACATGGCTGGGGAGGCATTACATTCATGGTGGAAGGCAAGGAGGAGCAAGTCACATCTTGCATGGGTGGCAGCAAGCAAAGAGAGGGCTTGTGCAGAGAAACTCCCATTTTTAAAGCCGTCAGATCTCATGAGACCCATTCACTATCATGAGAACAGCACAGGAAGGAAAGACCCATGATTCAATGATCTCCCACGGGGTCCCTCCCACAACACATGGGAATTATGGGAGATACAAGATGAGATTTGGGTGGGGACACAGAGCGAAGCCATATCATAAGGTAATTGCATTTAACATTTTAAATAACTGCCAAATTATTTTCCAAAGTGGCCATACCATTTAAAAATCTTACCAGTAGTATGTGAAGGTTCCTATTTCTCCACATCCTTAGCAGCACTTGCTGTTGTCTGCTTTTTTATTAGAGCCACCCTAGTATGTGTGAAATTTTCATTTGGTTATAATTTGTATTTCTTTAATGACTAATGATGTTGGGCACCTTTTCATGTGCTTATTGACACAACTATTTTTTTCTAATGTACAAATTGAATCAAAAGTGAAATAATACATTCTTTATATATTTATGTATATTTACATATTTAGTAACTATATATAGTACAATCATAAAATAAGTTATATATAAATATAAAATATATGTACATGTGTAAAATTGATAGGATAGTAATTATCTCTGGAGGAGGTAGGTGAATGAGACCAGAAATGAACATGAAAGTAGCTTCAGTCATATTAATTAGGTTCTAATTCTTAAGGTAGATAGGAGTTTTACTAGTATTCATTTTATTGTGCTTCATAACTTAACTTCATAACAAATCCTATCCTTATTGTCTTGTTAAAAATATTTATCATGCATGTACAATGTGTCAGGTACCATTCTTGTCCATAGAAGTGGATATAACACAAAATGTGCTTGTGTAACTACCATTTGTTTTAATTAAAAAAGAAATTAAACAAACACACAAAAAAGTTTCTTTTACCTCTCCTCTAACTCCAAAGGCATTGGAAAATAGCAACCACCTTCAGTCTCCCTGCTTCTAAAACTTTCTGCTTCCAGCCCGTTCTCAACACTGCATCAACCAAAATAATAAACAAAGAGAGGCTCTCTAAAAGAAAATGATATTTATTCAGGAATGGACACTGCAATGGGAATACACATACCGTAGTAAACTATGCAAGTGTTCAGGGAGGTAAAAAGAAGGAAAAAGTTTTTGAAGCAAAACTGAGTAGGATTACATAATTGTCTTCAGATAATTATCTTTGGCTACATGGATCAATAACAAGGGTGGAACTAATCCGAGGTTGGAGAGGCAGTTGCTGGGCACAAGTCCTCCAAGAAATATTTTTTTTGTGTAAGATTGCAATTAACTTTGTGCAAAACTTGTGGTTTCTGCAGAGCGTTTTGTGATTTTGTTAACAAGCATTTTTGCATGAGAACCTTCTCTTTATGGTCTTCCTGGATTTCTGTTTGTCAGGTTTCTTTTTTTTTTTTTTTTTTTTTTTTGATTTTGTTGGTTTTGTTAACACAAGTGACTCCATTTTGACTGTGACAACTTTCAGAGATGCCACCAGGATGATCCTTGGGAACCACAGTTCTTTCCCACTTAAAAATCTTTTAACAACACCTCACTACTATCATAGATAAGTATAAAATAATAAAATAAAAAGTTATTTTATGTTTTTTTGACTTGATTTAACCTATATCCAGCCTCAGAACTCATTGCTTGGATCAAACTGGACCAAAAACCCTTCAACAAGCTCAACATGCCTGGCCATGCCCTGGCCTCTGTAGTGCTGTATCCACCATATGGAACACCTCATCTTCTTCATTTTTTCTTACTGAAGAACTCCTACTAATTCCTCAAAATCAGTAATTTTGCCTGGAATATTCTAGCTATTTACTATTTATTGTTGGAAGGAGGAATGAATAAATAAAAAGGTCCTTTGTTTAAATAGAAAACTGAAAATTTCTGTATAACGGCATTTCTTTATCCTATTGCACTCGCTCTTTAACTTGCTTTACTCCACTAGATTGTAAGTTTCTGAAGCTCAGAAATCATATCTACATTATCTTTTTATTGACAGCACATTGCAGAGTGTCTGATGAGTAGATGTGTTCTGTGTATTGAATTAATATGTTCCCACTGCCACTGTCCTATCTCAAAGCCTACATCATCTCTTGCCTAGATTTCTTTCTAACCAACTCTGCTTCCAAAATTACTCTCCTCAATCCCTACTGGTGAAGCAAAATAATCAGTTTTTCCTTACAATACCACAAACATTTTGTAAGAAGGAACACGATGGTGTTTAGCTGTGTATCACCCGAATCACCTAATACAGTGCCCTGCTGTAATGTGTGTTCAATACATGTTTTTGGAATGGAGTAATTAATCATTCCACTGTCTTTTTCAATAATTCCCTCAGTGGCTTATAACAGTGATTTATGTTATTGCTATAGGTCTTCAGGTTGACTGTGAGTCATCTGCTCTTTACTGGACTTGGCTTGGTGATTCATTTTTCAGGCAGTGGGTGAGCTGACCTTGGCTCCAGGTTGGCTCCATATATGTGTAATCTAGGATCTAGGCTGAATGGTCAGTGGCTACCTAGGGCATGTCCTTCACAGAGCATATCACAGAGTCTAAGGAGAGTAAGTGCAACTATACTAGCTCATTTTAAGCTTCTACTTGCATCTTATCTGCTAATATCCCATTGACCTAAGCAAGTCATGTGGAAAAGCTTAAAGTCAATGACAGCTGCGCTTGAGACCATAACAGGGTGTGGATGCATAGTTCTATTACTGTGAAGTAGAGAATTGGGACCAGCAACGTAATCCATCCCACCATGGTAAGATTTTTCTTTTATTCTGAGTAAGATGAGAGTGAGATGAGAACCATGGAAAGAACTAAGTAGAAAGGCAACAGCATCTTACTTCTTTACCCTCAAAAGAGTCATTCTTGCATTAAGTCTATACTCATATTCTTGCTTCTGTTGAAAGATGCTTTTTTCTTCTTCTATGCCTTATGGAAACAAGAATAAATGAAAAAAAAAGGAATATGATAGAGAGCCTAGAGACAGATACATGCATGTATGAACACTTGTTTATAGCATAAGTGGTGATGAAGAGCAGTGGAGGAAATGATGGTCTATTTAAGTAATTACGCTGGTATATTTGGATATCCATATGGCAGAAATAAAAATTGACCCATATTTCACACCATATGAAAAGGATCAATTCCAGGAGAAATGTACACTTAAATATGAAAAGCCACACCAAAGCTCTTCAGAGTTAATATAGGTGAATACTTTCCTAAATAAGTTAGAAAAAGATGTGTTAAGCAGGATTTAAAAATCATTGGCCATAAATGTGACTATATTAAAGTTGATAACTGTTTATCAAAAGATACCATTAAAAGAGTTAAATATAAGCCATAGAGTGAAGGAAAAAATTTACAGTACGATATAACCAAGAGCAAGCAGATCCTCAAAAAAGTTAAACATAGGATTACCATATGACATAAGCAATTCCACCCCAAGTATATCCCAGAAAACTGAAAACAAGTACTCAAACAAGTACATGTACACATGTGTTCACAGAAGTGCTGTTCACAAAAGCCAAATGGTGAAAACAACACAAATGTCTATCAAAAGATGAATAAACAAATTTTATATCCATACAATGATATATTATTGATTCATAAAAAGAATGATGCACTGGCACATGCTAAATGTAGATGAATCTCTGAAAAGTTATTCTAAGTGAAAGAAGCCAGATACAGGATGTCACATATTGTATGATTTCATTTATATAAATCATCCAGAGTAGACAAATCCATAGGGACAGAATACAGATTGGTGGTTGCTAGGGGCTGTGGGAGGGATAGATGGGGAAAACTGCTTGATGGATAATGAATTTTACTTTGGAGTGACAAATGCTTTGGAATTAGTGGTAGCGATTGCACCGCTCGGTGAATGTACTAAATGCTACTGAGCTGTTCACTTTAAAATGGTTAATTTTATGTTGAAATTTTACCTCCATAAACTGCATACATAATATATGTGTGCATACATTGATATGGGTGTAAATATAGTACTTATATACATGATACACGAGGAGTTTATAGCTAGGATATAGAAACACGTGTTCCAAATCAGTAAGAAGACAATCAGCACAACAGAAAAAATGAGCAAAGGATTTGAAAGGCACTTAACAAAAAATAAAATTCAAATGGTTAATAACCATATGATAAGTTTCTCAACCTTATTTGTAGTCAATAAAATAAACTAAAACTGCAGTAAGGTACACCTATTGGGTTGGTTTAAAAATACAAATAAAGACAAAACTAACAAAACCAACTATTGGTGAACGTATGGCACAAAACGACCCTCCTATACCCATTGGGAGCATAATTTGATTCTACCAATTTAGACTATGGTTTGGCAATAACTGCTAAATTTCCACAAAGGCATATCCTATGCCATAGAAATCCTCCTTGGTTAAAATTTGAGAAATAATGTGCATAATGTTCCTGAGCCATGTGTAAGAATATTTATAGTATTAGTTTAAAATAACTCAAATGCCTATCCGTGGTAGAATGGATGGATAATTTGTAATATATCTGTATAATGAAATATTATGTTGCAATACGATGAACAGGGTGATAGCCACATGCAATAGCATAAATTGATATTCTGGATATCATGTTGATAGAAAAAAGTCAGGTGCAATGAATAAATAAAGTATAATTTTATTTATTGACATTCAAAAAGTAACAAAATGGGATATGTTAGCTTGATTTTATCATTTCACAATGCATATATATATACAAACATTATATTGTACTCCATAAGTATATACGATTATTATTGTCCATTTCAAACTAAAATAAAACTTAAAAAGAAAAACAATAAAATTAAACCATAGTTGTTATGCATGCACACCACTTAGTGAAATAATAAGGAAAAGCAGAAAAGTGATTAACATAAGTCGGGATAGTGATGTTTTAGAGGAAAAAGTTTATTATTAAAAGGAGCATATGGAAGTTTTCTGAGTTGGGGGCTGTCATCTGTTTTGAAGTTTTTGGTAATTTATAACAATTCATTCAGTTGTACTTATATTTTATACATTTTTGTTCATCGTAGTTCACAATAAACTGGTTTAGAAAATCCCCATATGTCAAGTTACCTTCTTTCTCAAGTGTCCCTACCTCCCCTGACATCCACATCCAAGTTATTCCTTCATTCTCCATGTGAGCAGCTGAGAATACCCTCTGTGGTAGGCAGAATTCCACAATGACACCCAATAACCCTTTTCCTTGTTTAATTCCCTCCTCATAAAATGTGAGCAGAACTCGTGCATTCAATGGTATATCAATCCTATTTTTATTTTCTATTAAATGACAAAATGTATTTAAGGTTACGAATCGGTTTTCTTTCAGGTAATTAAAAGGAGATTACGCAAGTAGGCCTAACCTAATTATGTGAATCCTTTAAAATAGGGGTCCCCGACCCCCTGCCTACAGATTGGTCCATGGCCTGTCAGGAACTGGGCCACACAGCTGCTGGCAAGAGAACATTACTGCCTGAGCTCCGCCTCCTGTTAGGTCAGCAGCGACATTAGATTCTCATAGGAGTGTGATCCCTGTTGTGAACTGCGCATGTGAGAAATCTAAGTTACGTGTGTGCTACTTATGAGACCCTAATGCCTGATGATCTGCGATGAAATGGTTTCATCCCAAAACTATCTCTCTCTCCACCTTGCCATCTGTGGAAAAATTGGTTTCCGTGAAACCAGTCCCTCATGCCAAAAAGATTGAGGACCACCACTTTAGAAGTACATCTAGAGCCCAGAGGCAGAAGAAGTAAGTGAAAGAGATTCAAAGCATGCAGAGGATTCTCTGCAGTGGATATTCTCCATTGCTGGTTTTGGAAAGGAGGTGCCACAAGGCAGGGAATGGTGGGTAGCCTCTAGGCACAGAGAGAAAACTCAGTCCAAAGGCCTCAGTGTTACAACTGTAAGGAACTGAGTCCTTCCAACACCCAGAATGTGTATTCTTGAAAGTGAATTCATCCCCGGAGCTTCTAGATAAGAACATAGCCCAGTCAGCGCCTTAAGTGTGATACCCTGGGCAGATACCCTAACTGTTAGATAAATACATCAGCATTGTTTCAAGCCGTTACACTTGTAATAACTTGTTACACAACAATAGAACTTTGCTCCTACTATACTAACTTTTTTGAGTCTTATGCTTCTCTTTCTTCCTTCTTTCCAAATCAAGCTAATCTTTTAAAAAACATATATCATTTGAGGCTGGGCACAGTAGCTCACACCTCTAATCCCAACACTGGGAGGCCCAGGTGGGAGGATCACTAGAGGCCAGGAGTTCAAAACCAGCCTAAGCAGCATAGGAAAACCCCACCTCTACAAAAAATAAAAATAAAAAAAAGAAAGTAGTTGAGCATGATGGCAAGTGCCTGTAGTTCCAGTTACTCAGGAGGTTGAGGTGGGAGGATTGCTTGAGTCTGGGAGGTTGAGGCTGCAGTGAACCATGATCACACCACTGGACTTCAGCCTGAGTGACAGAGCCCTATCTAAAAAAAAATATGTATATTGATATGTATATACACATATATATATACACACACACACATATATAATATATACACAGACACACACATAATTTGAAAAATATGGAACAATAACAGACATCTGTGTACTCACCACACAGACTTACAGAAATCAACATTTGGCTATATTTTCTATTTTTTTAAGAAGTAAAATATTGGAGATACATCCAGAACCTCAATATTTATCCTATTTCCCACTCTGTCTCCTCAGAAGGAAGATCTTTACAAATACCTATTTATTATCTAATTTTTGAATGTAGAATTCTATATTCGTTGGTGATATCCTGATCTATATCATCACCCACTTTATGAAAACATTTCTGACTAGTTTAGTTTTTGAGATATCTCAGTTGATAAAGTTTACTATTATGATTACATCACAACTTACTAGAATTTTGCTAATTCTTGATTTATATATTTTAAAATTGTAATTTAGAACCTGATAATGAAGAAAACATATTTGTTGTACTATTTTTATTTAGTTATGTTTGTTAATATTGCAGTGTCTGGTGTCTTATAGTTGACTTTTGCTTTATCTTTTTTGTCTTTTAACTTTATTGTGTCATTATTATGGAAGATCATCTGATAAAAGGCATGCAATTAAACTTTTAGAATTAAGATTCATCTGTCACTTTTCTTTTTTCAAATGGAAAGTTTAATGTTTTTAATTTTTGTGATTATTGTTACATGCATTTATACTAGTATCTGTCATGTTGTTGTTACACAGTATTTTAATTCCTGTTTAGTTTTAGTACTTAAGTACTAAAATAGTCATTATAATTTCTGCAGTTTTCAGTTGATAAATATTTAATATATGCAAATGTTTACCAATTTATTGCCTCATAATTGTTTCTTATAGATCTCTTCCTCCTTCTGGATTCAGCTTTACTCTTAGTGAGGTACATCATTTATTGTTTCTTTCAGTAAGGTGTGATGAATTGTTCAGTCTGTCTGAAAATGTCTACCATGCCTTCTTAAATGATAATTAATCTGGGAATAAAATTCCTAAAGGAATTGTTTTTCCTTCAGTATTTGGATAATATGAATGCATTTCCTTTTGACTTCTATTTTTGCTGAGGATAGGTCTAAGTTAATTCTTTGCCAATATTCTGCCTTTTCTATTTGCCTGTTTCTCAGATTCTCTGCTTGTCTTTGGGGTTTTGTGATTCCAGGGCAATGTGTCTAGGTGTGGATATACAGATCCTGCTGAAAACAGGAACAAAGAAAGAAAACATACATATTTCGGTATTCTAATGATGTTGGGGCACAGTGTGTGGGGCTGATGTCACAAGTCCTCAGAACACCAGCCAGCCTGTGCTTTGGGTGCAGCAGGAATGAGCCTGGAGGGAGGCTGCTCTTGGAGTCCCTGCACCAGCTCTGCTCGGGGCTGTGGCCACACTCCGGACTGTGGGTCCTGCTTAGGGAAGAGCTCTGTACCGCCTGCGTGGTGCACCCGCCGCCTTCACGAGTGCTGGCTTGTGCTGTGGCCCTTCTGGCCTTTTCATAGTTCGTGGTAGTATGGCAGGCAACATTCCCTTCATCCCATGAAAGGGACCTGTTGTGTCTTTTGAGGAGATGTCACCCTTTTCTAAGTCCTACAAACCCATTCTAGTTGCCCCAGGCCCCTTTCTTCCCACTCAGACTCCCCATGGAAAAGTTGCTGGCTGCTGGGTGTCACTGTGTTCTTTGGGTGACATGGGCCACCAGGGAATCCCTGGCCCGACTTCTGGCTGAAAATGGGAACACAGAAAAAAGAAAAAGAAAAAAATATATATGTATATATGTGTGTGTGTGTGTGTGTGTGTATTCTGATTATGTTGGGGCACAGTTTTAATCTGAGGACTTACACTTTTCACCAATTCTAGAAATCCTCAGACATTATTATTTCAAATGTTGACTCTTCAACATTCTCCCTAATATTGTAGTAGAACATTTATTAAGTATATGTTAGATATCTCTTTCTATCATCCATATTTGATAAGCTTTGATGTATATTTTCTATTGCTTTATTAGTATGTATTGCATTCTTAGTATTTCCTCAGCTTTAATATCCAGCTCCCCAATTTAATCTCCAGCTGTGTCCACACATCAAATGTTTAATTTCTCTAAAAAAATTGTGTGTGTGTAACTTTCAATGTTGCTCGTTCTCTTCCATAGTCTCCCATACAGTTTATCTTATATTTTCTCTTCTTTCATCTCTGTATTTGTTTTGAATATACTATCTTATAGAGTCTAATTTTTCTATTATCTTAAGTACTTAGGGATCAAATATTCTTGATTGTCAGTATTTTCCTTATGGAGGATCATGTCCTCATGTGGTTTGTGGTGTATTTTTTTTTTAATTTTAAGTTTATGTTTATAGTCATTGTTTTATTCTCAAAGTATCTGGTCCCAGATACCTTGGTCTGTAACCAGGTATCTGGTTATAGACATGTGGTTACAAAGTGATTTTTTTTTTAAATTTGTGTGTGTTTTTTAATTTCCAGGTAGTCTGGGGGATTTATTGGTCTAGAACCAATTATTGAATTCATTTGTCATTTTGGAGATTTGAATTTCATATTGATAGGGCAAACTTAGGCTTTACAGCTTTACCTATCATGGGTTCTATTACCTAACAAAAAGTTCATCTTTTAGTTTTCCATGCTAAATTTTAAAAAATTAATTTTTGGTTTGATGTGTTTTCTTCCCTTTATGTTTTCAGATACCGTTCCTGAGACACATTTTGGTTTTTCTGGTTCTAAGATAGTGGTGTTGATAGCTGTTGTGAAACTTTGGTTCTTACCTTCTTAGTTTAAAAGAATTTAAGTAAGACACACACAGCAAAGGAAATGCAACATAGAACAATTTGTTGCAAAGGAGAAAGAATACTCTGAAAGTTACATGCAGAATAGACAGTACACCCTGAGATAGGATTCAGGGTAAGGTGCTTTGAAGGATGAGACAGCAAAGATGGCACTAGGGGGATCTCTTTATGGGAGGCTTCCCTGGTTATTTATAAGGGAGTGGGAAAGAGTGTTGCTGGTAAGCATGTTACGGGTGGTTCTTTGGCTGCACATGTGCAGTAGCTTTACGTGCTTGTTCATACATCACATGTCTTAATGAACAAAGGGTCAGTCCAAGGACAAGTAAAATCAAAATGCACATGGTCTCTACAGGAGAAATCCCTATTGGAGAGAGTTTTGCTTGAATGAGCTTGACTACCATGCAAATGCTGGGGCTTATTGTATTTATGGTTAAGGTTGCTGCATCCCAAGGGCATAGTCACTGTCTTGACTATCTATCCTGCCTCAGTGGGTGTACTACTTCTAATTTTACAATCACTGAGGTGTGTCAGTTCCAGCATCCTGCCTCGTGTGTGCAGAACATCACATAAGCTCTCCTTATGCACACTGTGAAACCCAAACTTGTGGCTCTTTTGTCCAATACACTATACAGTATTTTTGCAGGGCCACTATGATTTTGACCTGCTAGCTTACCATTCTTCTCTAAGTTTTCCTTTTTCCTTTGAGTTCAAACATAAATTGAATTATAAAGTATATTTAATTAAACCTGCATTTTTCAATATGTGAAAGCAAAATTGTTTCTTTGTTAGCTGAGTTTACCATCTTCCCAGAATTTTATGTTCTATAAGGTTAAATGATATTTTAAAATGAATATTTTATTTTAAAAAATATTTAAAGCAAGTTATTTCCAGTTTCTATCTAAATAACAAGCGTATCTTGGAGATATTGTGAGTTTTGTTCCAGACAACCACCATAAAGTGAATATCACAATAAAGTGAGTGACAAAAATCTTTTGGTTTCCTCATACAGATAATAATTATGTATATATGATCCTGTAGTTTATTAGTATGCAATAGCATTATGTCTACAAAAATGAAATACCTTAATTTAAAAACACTTTATTGCTAAAACTGCTAAGGGTCACCAGAGCCTTCAGTAAGTCATAATCTTTTTGCTGGTGGAGGATCTTGCCTCAATGTTGATGGCTGCTGACAGATCAGAGTGGTGGTTGTTGAGGGTTGGAGTGGCTGTGGCAATTTCTTAAAATAAAACAACTATGAAGTTTGTTGCATCAGTTAACTCTTAGTTTCATGGAAGATTTCTATGTAGCATGCAGTGTTGTTTGACAGCATTTACCCACAGTGGAACTCCTTTCAAAATTATAGTTAATGTTCTCAAACCCTCTCACTCTCAACTAAGTTTATTTAATATTCTAAATCTTTGTTTTCATTTCAACAATGTTCAAAGCATCTTCACCAAGAATGGATTCCATTTCAAGAAACCACTTTCTTTGCTCATCCATAAGAGATAACCCCTATCCTTTGAAGTTTTATTATGAGATTGCAGCAATTTAGTCACATCTTCATGCTCTACTTCTTTTTTAAAATTAATTTTTATTTTAAGTTCCAGGGTACATGTGCAGGATGTGCAGGTTTGTTATATAGGTAAACGTGTGCCATGGTAGTTTGCTGCACCTATTAACTCATCACCTAGGTATTAGGTCAGCATGCATTAGTTAATTTTCCTAATGCTCTCGCTCCCCCTCCCCCTAACCCACCCCCGTGACAGGACCCAGTATGTGTTCTTCCCCTCCCTGTGTTCTCATTGTTCAGCTCCCACTTATAAGTGAGAATATGTGGTTTTTGGTTTTCTGGTCCTGCGTTAGTTTGCTGAAGAGAATGGCTTCCTGCTCCTTTTTCTAGTTTTGCTTGCTATTTCCACCACATCTGCAGTTACTTTCCCCACTGAAGTCTTGAGACCCTTAAAGTCATCCATGAAGGTTGGAAGCTACTTCTTCCAAATTCCTGTTAATGCTTACATTTTTATCTCTTCTATTGAATCATAAATCATAATGTTATTAATAGCATCTAGAAGGGTAAACCCTTTCTAGAAGTTTTCAATTTACTTTGCTCAGATCTATCAGAGGAATCACCATCTATGACAGCTACAGCCTTACAAAAGGTATTTATTAAATAATAAGACTTGAAAGTTGAAATTACTTCTTGATCCGTGGGCTATGGAATGGATGTTGTGTTAGCAGGCATAAAAACAACAATTAATCTCCTTGTACATCTCCATCTGAGTTCTTAGGAAACCAGGTGCTCATTTTCAATGAGCAGTAATACTTTAAAAGAAATCTTATTTTCTGAGCAGTAGTTCTCAACAGTGGGCTTAAAATATTCAGTAAACCATGCTACAAACAGATATGCTGTCCTCAAGGCTTTATTGTTCCTTTTATAGAACACAAGCAGAGTAGATTTACTGTAATTCCCAAAGGCCCTAGAATTTTCAGAATGGTAAATGAGCATTGGATTCAACTTAAAGCCACCAGCTATATTAGCTCCTAACAAGAGAGTCATCATGTTTTCTGAATCTTTGAAGCCAGGCATTGACTTCTTCTCTCTAGTTATGAAAGTCATAGATGGCATCTTCTTCCTATGGGAGGCTGTTTCATCTACATTGAAAATGTGTTGTTGTTTGGTGTAACCGCACCTTAGCCAGATCTAGATTACTTGTTGCAGCTTCTGCATAAGCACTGGCTGCTTCCCCTTGTACTTTTCTGTCATGGAAATGGTAATTTTTCTTAAACCTCATAAACTAACCTCTGTTAGCTTCGATCTTTTCTTCTGTAGCTTCTTTGCTTCTCTCAGCCTTCACTGAATTTAAATGAGTTAGACCCTTGCCCTGGATTAGGCTTTAGTGTAAAGGAAGGTTGTGTCTGGTTTGATCTTCTATGCAAACCACAAAAACTTTCTCTATCAGAAATAAGGTTGTTTCACTTTCTTATCATTCGTGTGTTCACTGGAGTAGCACATTAATTTATTCCAAGAACTTTTCTACTGTATTCACAGTTTTGCTCTTTAGCATTAGAGGCCTCACTTTCAGTCTCTCTTGGCTTTCCACATGTCTTCCTCGCTAAGCTTAATCATTTCTAGCTTTTGATTTCAAGTGAGAGACGTGCAACTTTTTCTTTCACTTGAACACTTAGAGGCCATTGTAGGGTTATTACTTAGCCTCATTTCAATATTGTTGTGTCTTAGAGAATAGTGAGGTCCAAGGAGTGGAAGAGAAACAGGGAAATGGCCAGCTGGCGGAGCGGTCAGAATACATACCTTTATCAATTTAAGTTCACCGTGTTTTATGGGTGAGGTTTGCAGCATCCCAAATCAATTACAGTAATGATATCAAAGATCACTGATCACGGATTGGTATATATAATATAATATCATAAGAAAGTCGAAATATTGTGAGAAATGCCAAACCGTGTCAGAGAGACCCAAAGTGAGCACATACTGTTGGAAAAAATGGCACCAATGAACTTTCTCAATGCAGGGTTGACAAAAACCTGCAATTTGTAAAAAATTGCAGTATCTAGGAAGGGCAATAAAGTGAAGCACAATAAGATGAGCTATGTCTGTACTATTAAAGTAACTCACAACAGGCTAAATTAAGACTGACAGTAAACCTATTGTGAAATCTAGAAGGAATTTCTACTATTAGATTGATTGAACTAGATTGAAAAGTGTAATTGATGGTCCATTTTCCAAGCTCATGAGAAATCTGCTCACTCCAAGGTAGTTAGAAAACCCCTCCCTCCCTCATGTACTCTCTGCTCTCTTGTTTACAAATATAAGCTCTCTATTAAACAGATATTTCTCTCTCCACTGTACATGCATTTTTTGAGATACCTAGAGAGCTATTCTCTCTCACCTCCTGCTTTTCTCCCGTATTCCAACTCTATCTCCAAACCACACCTGTATTCCTTCTTTTTAAGCATCTAGCAAAAGGCTGCAGACTGCAAAAGTACAGCTGCATGAAGTATGTGGAGAGGGAAAAGGCTCATGATGGGCACACTGAATTTTGGGAGTCAAAAACCTTCAAGCAAAGCAGGCAGGATTGACTCAGGAAAAACATTGATAGCAGTGCATTCTAAAGATTTCAGCATAATTTATATTAAAACAATGGAGTTAGGGAAAGTCTTGAAATAGTTACATAAAGCTGCCATCCAGTTGGACCTCCAGCAATCCAGTGACAAGGGGGGAATTTCACATACCCTGATTCTCAGCAAATGTAGATCTAGGAAGATAGTCTTTTACCTAGAAAGGAGAAAAAACCAACATGGAGCCTATGACAATATACTGCATAGTCCAGGAAAGGCAAGAGTATCTTGAATATTGGGAAGAGCTTATGTGTAAAGATTATTTAGTAGGAAAACAAAAAAAAAATTTTAAACCTTACATTGAATGCATCAAAACATGGCATTCTTACTCCTACAGTTGAAGGCAATAAAGGTGTAATACATAGAGAGCAAATGACAGAAATTTTAAAAAGGTAGGTGAGAGCAGGAATGATTATGAGAAAATTAAAAGGATAATGGTAGAAACAAAATTTGTGCCAGAGGCAGTAAAGAAAAGAACTGATGGTATGGGAACAGATATAATAATATGGAGTGTATATTTGAGAAATCTTAGATTCGATAGAAATTGAGAAATTAATAATATTATAAGAGGAGATGGAAAGGAAAGGAGTAATAACAGATATACGATAAACATGTTCATTACTTCTGAGGAAGTCAAAACAATTGGAACAGATCTAAAGACTGAAAAAGAATTCATATTCTGAACTAAAAAGTAAAATTAGTCACCAGAGAATTCAGATCAAAGGATCACAATCACTGTGCTCCATGTAATGTGAATAAAAGTTTGCATTTGATTGGGGGAATTTTAATTACATGAATAAGTGAAACGTGAAGCTTAATTAAAAGTTTCTCCCAAGAATTCATAGAAATAAATATCACACCAAGATAAGTTGGAAGACATAGCATTTATAGCATCAGATGATTCAGATTTTTCAAAGGAGACAGCTAAAAGCAAGTTGCATGTTTTACCCCCCAGCTTTATTGAGGTATAATTTACAAGTAAATCTGTATATATTTAAGGTATATAACTTGATGTTTTGACATGCAAAACATTGTGAAATCATCCCCACAATCAAGCTAATGAACATATCCAATATCTAACATAGTTGCCATTTCCTTTTCTTTTGTCTGTGTATGTGTAAGAATACTTAAGATCTACCCTCATAGCAAATTCCAAATACCCAATACAGTATTGTTAACTGTTGTCATGGTGTTGTATATTAGATATCCAGAACTTGTTCATCTTTTGTAACTAAGACATGGTGCACTCTTTGATCAATATTTCCTCATTTTCCCCTCCCCCAACCACTGGCAACCACTATTCTACTCTTTGTTTCTGTGAAATTGACTCTTTCAGATTCCACATATAAGTGAACTCATGCAGTGCGGTATTTGTCCTTAGTCTGGCTTGTTTCACTTAGTATAATGGCCTCATGTCCTCCAGGTTCATCCATGTTGTCACAAATGTCAGAATTTCCTTTTTTAATGGCTGACTAACATTCCATTTTTATGGGTGCACACACACACTCCATACACACATGCACCATTTTTAAAAAATCCATTCATCCATCAATGGACATTTAGGTTGTTTCTATATCTTGGCTTTTGTGAATAATGCTGCAAGGAACATGGAAGTGTAGATATATGTTCAAGATACTGATTTCATTTTCTTTGGATATATATCCAGAGGCGAGATTGCAAAGTTCTATGGTAGTTCTATTTTTAATTTTTTGAAGAACCTCCATACTTTTTATAATGACTGTATCAAGTTACATTCCCAGCAATAATGTATAAGTGTTCCTCTTCTAGTTGTATGGTTCTAACACACTTAAGTGATTGTAGATGGTGATTAAAGAATATTTTTTTAAATTTTGTTGTTGTGTAATGGCATACAAACATATCATAAATATATTCTCTTGTAATCACTACCTGGGTCAAGAAGCATCATGCTGAAGACATGAAACCCTGAAGCCCTCATGCCTCTTCACATCAATATTTCCTTCTTACCCACCTTTTATGGTAATAATGACCTTTTCCTTACTAGATAAGCCTGCATCACTAAACAATGTGGTTAATTGTCTGTTTTTGAGTTTTATAGAAATGTAATCATACTGTGTATATTTTGGTATGTTTATTTCTTCATTCAACAGTGCATTTTTTAGATTTATCTCTGCCAGTTATGTGTAGCTGGGGTTCTTCCATTTTCATTGCTATTTAGTGTTCCTGTTAATGGAAATATCACAATTTATTTGTACATTAATACTTTCTGGTTTTCAGATATTGCCAATAATAGTGCTATAAAATTGATGTACATGTCTTTTGGTGAACATTAGTACATAATTGTTGGTTATATGTTTAGAATAGAATTGCAGGGTAACAGGCTAGCATAGGCTTAGTCTTATTAAATAATATCAGTTTTCCAAGTTGTTTGTTAAAATAATTGACCTTACAAACAACTGTGTATGAGAGTTCCATTTGCTCCACATCATTACCAACACTTGATATTTTCAGCTAAGTTTTAGCTGACTTACTGCATGTAAATGGTATCACATTTTAGTTTTAATCTGGATTTCTTTTGTGACTAAAGGTTGAATGCAATTTCATAACTTTATTAACCATTCAACATCTTTAATAAAGTGTCTTTTCACAACTCTTGCCTATCTTTCTTGTCTTTTTCTTATAGATTTATAGGAAATCTTTATGTATTTCAAATAAAAGCCCTTTGTTTGCATGTACGACAAATGTATTTTCTGGCTTTATTCCCCCTCTATTTTTATGGTACCTTGTAGGGAATCGATATCTTTAGTGTTAATTTATTTCTATTTATCAGTCTTTATGCTGATCACATTTTTGTTTTATTGAAGAAATTACTTTATAGCCAAATTTGTAAAGATATTCTTTTATATTGACTTTAGAAAACTTTATTGCTTTTTCTTCATATTTAGGTTTATGATCTCTACCTGAAGTTGGTATCTTTTATATGGTGGGAAGCAGGGTTCTAATTTTATTTTATTTCCCTTATGGCTTATCCAATGATCCCAGAACAACTTATTGGAAATCTGTGTCTTTCCCACAGCTCTACAGTTTCACCCCTGTATAAGTCAAGTATGCATAGAAGGATAAATCTCTTTTTGGACTCTCTCATTTATCTGTATTCATTTTTTCATTATCAAAGCTTTATAACATAATATTATATCTGAAAAGCAAACCATTCACCTGTTCTTCTTGAAGTGAATCAGCTACTTTAAAAAATTTTTGCTTTTCCACAAAAATTGTACTGTCCACTTGCCAAATTACAAACTTGAACAAACTTGTTGGATTTTCAGTGGTATTACATTGAATCTATAGATTTGTTTGAGAAAAACTGACAACTTTAAGTATAGATTCTCTCAACCCATCAACATATATCTCCTTTATTTAATTCTTTTTAAGTATGTCAAAAAAGTTTTATCCTTTGTCTTGTAGAAATCTTACACATTTGTTATAGAATTATTATTTGATATTTTAACATTTTAGTGATATTATATAGTGTTTCTGATTACTTTTAATTATTGTTTATTTATTGAAATAAAATAAATTTTGTATATTGATTTTGTATATAGAAATATTGCTAAACTCATTTAGAAACCCTAATAAAATGAAATCATCTGTGAACTACAATGGATTTGTTTCTTCCTTTCTTATCCTTCTTACATTTCCATTTCTTATCCTGGGCAGAATCTCCAGTAGAATGTGAACTAGAGCCAGACATGATAGTTATGCCTATAAGCATATCTGAAAGGTGCTTATCCCAGCACTTTGGGAGGCCAAGGCAAGTGGATCACTTCAGCCCAGGAATTCAAAATCAGCTTAGGCAACATGGTGAAATCCTGTCTCTACTAATAATACAAAAATTAGCTGGAAGTGGTGGCATGCACCTGTGGTCCCAGCCACCCTGTTGGTGGAAACGGAAGGATCACCTGAGCCCAGGGAGGTCAAAGCTAAAGTGAGACAAGATCACACCACTGCACTTCAGCCTGGGTGACAGTAATACCCTGCCAAGAAAAAAAAACAAAAAACAAAAAACTAGAAGTCGTGAGAGGGTGCATTTTTGTCTTGTTTCTGCTCTTGCTACAAGATTTTTATGCATATACTCATGCACCATATAACCCACATAATGACGCTTTGGTCAATGATAGACCGTATATATCACTGTGGTCCCATAAAATTACAATACCATATTTTTACTGTACCTATTTATATTTAAATATATTTAGATAAACAAATGCTCACCATTGTGTTACAATTTCTTGTAGTATTCAATACAGTAACCTACTGTACAGATGTATATCTTAGGAGCAATAGGCTGTACCATAGAGCCTAGGTGCGTAGTAGGCTACATCATCTAGGTTTGTGTATGTACACCCTATGATGTGCACACAACAATGAAATCACCTAATGATGCATTTTTCAGATTGTATTCCTATTGTTAAGTGACACATGACTGCAATGTACTTTTAATCATAGGTCTGTCTTTCCCTGACCTGCTGAGAGATTCTATTTTTACTATGAATGGATGCTGAATTTTGTCAAATGCTTCTTTCTCCACCATATGAGGTTATAAAATCATCTTTACTCTTACTTCGTGAATGAGGTGGATGCAGTGTTCTTGCAGTGAATGGTGAGAGCCCTGCAGCGGATGGGTGGAGCCCAGAGCCCGGGATCAGCAGCAGCTCTGAATTACCACTCATTTTGCTCACTCCCCTCCATTCTGGTTTGGTAGTTTCTTACTCTCCTTTCAGTACTTTCCTGAACTTAAGATGATTTTTTAAAGAATTGTTTAATAAAATGTTGAATTGTTTAATAAAATGTGTATATACACACACACACACACACACGCATACTTTTTTTTTTACTTTAAGTTCTGGGATACATGTGCACAACGTGCAGGTTTGTTATATAGGTATATATGTGCCATGGTGGTTTGCTGCAGCCATCAACCCATCATCTAGGCTTTAAGCCCTGCATGCATTAGGTATTTGTCCTAATGCTCCCTCTCCCTTTTCCCCCCACCACCCAACAGGCCCATGTGTGTGATGTTTCCCTCCCTGTGTCCATGTGTTCTCATTGTTCAACTCCCACTTATGGTTGAGAATATTCAGTGTTTGGTTTTCCATTCCTGTGTTACTTTGCTGAGAATGATGGCTTCCAGCTTCATTCATGTCTCTGCAAAGGACATGAACTCATTCTTTTTTATGGCTGTATAGTTTTCTGAGGTATACGTGTGCCACATTTTCTTTATCCAATCTATCGTTGATGGACATTTGGGTTGTTTCCAAGTCTTTGCTATTGTAGCTAGTGCTGCAACAAACATAAGTATGCATGTGTCTCTATAGTAGAATGATTTATGATCGTTTGGATATATACCCAGTAATGGGATTGCTGGGTCAAATGGTATTTCTGGTTCTAGTTCCTTGAGGAATTGTCACACTGTCTTCCGCAATGGTTGGACTAATTTACACCCCCACCAACAGTGTAAAAGCATTCCTATTTCTCCAAAGCCTTGCCAGCATCTGTTGTTTCCTGATGTTTTAATGATTGCCATTCTAACTGGCATGAGATGATATCTCATTGTGGTTTTGATTTTCATTTCTTTAATGACCAGTCATGGTGAGCTTTTTTCATATGTTTATTGGCCGCATAAATGTCTTATTTTGAGAAGTGTCTCTTCATATCCTTTGCCCACTTTTTGATAGGGTTCTTTGTTTTTTATTGTAAATTTGTTTAAGTTCCTTGTAGATTCTGGATATTAGAATTTTGTCAGATGGGTAGGTTGCAAGGATATTTTATTATTATCTGAAACATGAGTAATCTTGCATTAAATATGAAGAAAGTGGCAAAAATATATTTTGTTTAATAATGAAAATAGCTACTAAGGGAAAAATGTAACATAATAACTACCTAAAATACTAATGTGGCAGAACAAGAGTTTCTTATAACAAAGGACTAAGAATTGGCTGGCTCCTAATTGTGGCTAAACCAAGAGACCAGATGTGCAGCTGTGGTTGATTTTTCTCTTCTGTCATCTACTGCAGCTTTGGGGTCAGGAGATCTGGGTATTATTCTTGGCTCTAACTTTGGCCATGACTCTGACCCTTTCTAGATGCCCAGTTCATTTCTTTTTCCTTTATCTTGCTGTTATCCAGTTCCTATCGTGGCATCAGATTACAGTTTGTTCCTGTTATTCCCCATCTGAAATTCTCTCTAGGTTTCAGCACACATCTTTCATTTAATACCTTTCCCTGTGATTTTCCATTAGGTCACACTCATTTTATCCAGCTTTCAAATGTCTCAAGAAGTCCTTTGGGATCCATATATTAATGAACAGCCATAGTTGTTTTTAGTTGGCAGGAGAGCAGAGAGGAACCTGGGAATATTGCAGCCATTCATTTGCAAACGACTTAAGAAATACTTCATGCTGCTTTATTGTGTTTCATGTGATATAAACACACCTCTCAATTGAATTATGCTCTGTATTCAAGTGGGAGGTTAAATTATACTGTAGACAGAAAGAGAAGAGTACAGTTATTTTAAACAGAGTTGGGAAAGTAGGAGAAAAGTAGTTCAGAATTTTGTCATTAATAAGAATATATATATTTAAAACTATGTGTTGAATCCTTTAGCTTTATAGCTCATACATGGCATTTAAAATTTGAAACACATTTTTCCCAGTAACAACGTAGGCTTTCTCTTGGTTCCTGGTTGCTCTGTTAATGAATAAAAGTGGACCTAACAATTTTTCATTTGTGGTGTTTTTATTGGGAACAGAAATAGTTCCTTAGAGTTTCTAAGGAGACAATGAAATAATAATTGAAGATAACATAAAATAGATCTCAAACAGGATAAGGGATGATATCTTAAGATCAAGAAGAGTACATTGTCCCATTATTTTAGAAGGGGAAGATAGTGGTTCTGTTTGTAATCATGTCTCTACCAATTGTAAGAGGAGACATGTTTTCCTTGAAGCAGTGTATCAGAGTGGCTAACAACTCAGGTGCTCAGAGAAGGCCACTTGTTCTCAAGTTCAGGCTCCACCTTTTCCCAGCTGAAATACAAGGTCCTAGAATAGTCAACATAACTTTGAAAAAGAACAAATTTAGATGACTTATACTACATAACAAATAGATTATTTCACAGCGTAGAGTACAGAAATAAACATATTAGGCAACTGATTTTTGACAAAGGTGCAAAAGGCATGTCAGTGGAGAAAGTGGTGGTAGAACAATTGGATATCCATAAGCAAAGCAAAACAAAACAAATTTATACCTGAGGTCATCCACAAAAATCAACTAAAACTGAATAATAGGCCTACTTACAAAACATAAACCAAAAAAACTTCTAGAGGTAAACACAGAGGAAAATCTGCATGCCCTTCTGTTAGGCACATATTTTCTTAGATATCACCCAAAAAGCACAATCCACAAAAGGGAAAATTTGATAAATTAATCTTTATCAAACTTAAAAATTTATATTTAAAAGACACTGTTAAGAAAATAAAGAGCAAAGCTACAAATTGGGAGAAATAACTTTCAAATTATAAGTCTGATAAAGGATTTATCCAGAATACAAAATATTTATAAAACAATCAATCTAATAAAAAATAGAAAAATATCTTACCAGATATTTCACCAAAGAAGTGAAAAATGATGGGCAAATAAACACATCATTATTTATTTAGGAAATGCAAATTAGAACCACATTGAAATACCACTACCCACCCACTAGAATGACTATAATCTACAGACAGATAATATCAAGATTTAGCAAGGAAGTGGAGGAGTTGAAACTCTCATATGCTGTTGGTAAGAATGTGAAAATGGTACAACCACTTTGCCAGACAGTTTGTCAGTTTCTTAGAAAGTTAATATATTGGGCTAGGTACGGTGCCTCACGTCTGTAATCCCAGCACTTTGGGAGGCCGAGGTGGGTGGATCACTTGAGGTCAGGAGTTTGGTACTAGCCTGGCCAACTTAGTGAAACCCTGTCCCTACTAAAAATACAATAATTAGCCAGGAGTGGTGGCGCACACCTGTAATCCCAGCTACTAGGAAGGCTGACGTGCGAGAATCGCTTGAACCTGGGAGACAAAGGTTGCAGTGAGCCGAGATCCCACCTCTGTATTCTAGCCCAGGTGACAGAGCAAGACTCTATCTCAAAAAAGTAAAACTAAAACTAAAAATAAATAAATAAATAAAAGTTAATATACTGGGAGGTCAAGGAAGGAGGCTTGCTTGAGGCCAGGAGCTTGAGACCAGTCTGGACAACACAGCGAGAGCTGTGTTTTTCTGTAGAAAAAAATTAAAAAACATTATCCAGGCATGGTGGCATGTACGTGTGGTCCTAGCTACTTGGGAGGTGGAGGTAAGAGGATCCCTGGAACCCAGCAGTTTGAGGCTGCAATGATCTATGATTGTGTCACTGCACTCCAACCTGGATGACAGATTGAAGACTCTTGTCTCTGAAAAAAAGAAAAAAGCAAAAAAGAAAAAACAGTTAATATACATTGTCCATATGATCTAGCCTCTCCACTGCTGGGAATTTGCCCAAGAAAAATGTAGGCATATATTCATACAAAGACTTGTACATGAATACTCATAGCAGCTTAACTTGTGGTAGCCTACACTGGAAAAAACCCAAATGTGCACTGATAGGTAAATAAACTGTATATGCACACAATGAAACAGTACTCAGCAGTAAAATTAATGACTTATTGGCATAAGTCATTGGTATAAGAATTTGGGTGACTTTAACATTAACTGTGTTGAAGGAAATAAGGCAGACCAGAAAAGTACACATCACAAATTCCATTTATATAAAATTGTACAAAATGTAAACAACTATACTGTGAGAGAAAGCAGACCTGTGGTTGCCGGAGGATGAAGTGGTTAGATTGTAGGAAGGGGCAGGAACATGGGATTACAAGAAGCACAAGGAGACTTTTCACTGGATGATGAATTTACAGGCGTATAAATATGTCACATTTGATAAGTTTATCAAATTATGTACTAATGTTATTAAATATATCAAGGGTGTATAAATATGTCAAATTTGATAAGCTTATCAAATTATATACTGGTACTAGAGTTTATTTTACATCAATTATACCTTAAAAAACTTTTTAAAGGTGGACAATATTAAAAACATCTATTTTGCAACCCTAAGATAAATGGAACCAATACCAAACCCCAGTTATAAGGTTATTGTGATTGTCATAACTTACATGGAATGTTTAGTATTGCACCTGGCAACTGTAAACTCTTTAAATATTAGCAATTTTTCCCCTTTTGATTGAATTATGAAAATAATGATCTCTGAGAAGAACAGAGAGGGTGATTTCTGAAGCCACGCTGCAGGGGAAGATTGAGAGGCACCCTCATTCTCTGTTGTGGGCTGAATTCTGTCCTCTTCAAATTTGTAAGTTGAAGTCCTACCTCTTAGTATTAGGTATTGTGACTGTATTTAAAATAATGCCTTTAATTATGTAATTACGTTAAAATGGTGTCATTAGGGTGGGCCCTAATCCAGCACGGCTGGTGTCCTTTTAAGAAGAGGAGGTTAGAACACACAGAGAGACACCAGGGGAGTGCACACACAGAGAAAGGCCATGTGAGGACACAGGGAGAAGCAGCCATCTGCAAACCAAGGAGAGGAGCCTCAGAAGAAACAGCTCTGCCAAAACCTTGATCTTGGACTTTCAGCCTTCAGAACAGGGAGAAAATCAATCTCTGCTGTTGAAGCCGCCTCTGTTAGTGGTACTTTGTTATGGCAGCTCATCTGAACAGACTAATTCACACCCAGGAACAGAAGGTCTCTTGCATGGCACTTCCCTCTCTACCAAAGCAACTGCTCCTTAACCCGCCTGTTTCCGCAGAGCACCCAGGCTTTCTGCACAGAGCAGCAGTCAGCTGTCACTCCTCCAGGGCAGAATGTAATGACAAGCCTCTCAACATCTAAACCCAACCAGGCACAGAGCCTGCTGCACCTTCTCCAGTGCCTGCCACGGTGGAGGTACCTGCTGGGGTTTGCAGCTGCTGTGCCTGTGAGCTCCAGGCTCCAAGCTCTTACCGCTTAATGCCATTGTGAGGTGCGGCCAAGCCCTGGCTTTATATAATCAAGTGCTCTGTGCAGTGAGACATCAAAAAGGAAGGAAACAAATGAAACTCTCAGCTTACTTCACTCATGGGGATTTTATTTCCTAGTTCATTTATGACACTTTTCATCTGGAAATTTTATCTTGAAACGTAGAAGTTTAAATATCTTCAATGGAATTTTATACATTTTCTAAGACTCTGGTGTTCTTCTTTGTATAAAGTAAGGCCTGCTCTTGCTCTCTCCCTTAAGATACCATGTCCTCATTTATTTCTGTGCTTTTAAACTTTTCTTTCTATGTAACAAGCTCCTTGAACACCTCTTAGGAATTTTTTTTGATCATAAACCAGATTTTTCATTCTTTGAATGCTTGTTCTCTCCAACCCTCATATTAAACTTCCTGCAGAGTGAATCTATGAGTGATCTGTCATACATAAGCACAGAAACTCCTTGGGGACAGAAACTTGGTTTTATATCTTACGCATAGCCTTCTGGGCACTAAGTGTTCTTAATAAATCCCTGTAATGGCTTCCTCAGTGTCTATAGCATTTTCCTTCCATAGAACTCAACAAGTTTTCACATAACTCAAACTAATTGAAAAATAGTCATTCACTCTTTTATTCTTTGGACACATATCAGTTGATGGGGTTACAAAGTTGAATCAGAAACAGTGTTTGCTGTCAGGGGGCTTTCAACCTAATAGAGAGATTCAAAAATGTAAATAAATATGTATAAGAAAGTTTTGTAAGAATGAGTGGAGTTAGAAGTAGATAGAACACCAGGAGAGATGATGTAGGGATTAGGAGGGCTTTTCAGAAGAGATGACCCTGAAATAGGGACTTAAACATCAGCGTTGTTTCAAAACAGAACCCCTCTTCAAGGCTCAATACAATATTTTGTAACCCAGACATATAATCTGTCCAGCTCTGCTGTGGATACTCCAAGGTGTGTGGGGTAGGAAGCTTTTCCTTTAAGGAACTTATAGTTCTGCTGAGCATACCTTATGATGTCACTAAATCAAAAAACAAATTTTTTTTATTATACTTTAAGTTCTGGAATACATGTGCAGAATGTGCAGGTTTGTTATATAGGTATACACGTGCCATGGTGGTTTGCTGCACCCACCAACCTGCCATCTATATTAGGTATTTCTCCTAATGCTATCCCTCCCTTGGCCCTCCAACCCCCGACTGGCCCTGGTGTGTGATGTTCCCCTCCCTGTGTCCATATGTTCTCATTGTTCAATTCCCACTTATGAGTGAGAACATGTAGTGTTTGGTTTTCTGTTCTTCTGTTAGTTTGCTGAGAATTATGGTTTTCAGCTTCATCCATGTCCCTGTAAACTCATCCTTTTTTAAAGGCTGTATAGTATTCCATGTTGTATATGAGCCACATTTTCTTCATCCAGTCTATCATTGATGGGCATTTTGGTTGGTTCCAAGTCTTCGCTATTATAAATGACGCCACAATAAACATACGTGTGCGTATGTCTTTATAGTAGAATGATTTATAATACTTTGGGTATACACCCAGTAATGGGATTGCTGGGTCAAATGGTATTTTTCAGTTATAAACATGCATTGACCTGTGAAGATTCGATAGAGAAATCTGACCCTTAAAAGTGTGCTAAGCCGAGCAAAATATCTGAGAGTTTATTTGTACATTTTTTCTTTTAAGTTATGTGACAATTTTGTACTGGCTTTCTGAAGTATATTCTACCTTTCACTAAAAATGAGTGTCAATTTTCTTGAAACAACAGCAGTTAAGAAATATAACACTTTGAAAGCAATCAACTCCTGGCCTCTAGCTTTTTCCAAAAGCTCCTGACATTCCATATAGCAGTGAGCTTCTCTCTGTTCAGTTCTCAAATCTAAAATATGCAGATTTGGAACACACCATCTAGCCCTTAATTACAGGATTTTTAAAAATTAATATTTCCTTTTTTTTTCATTAATGCTACTCAAAAATAAGGTAAGTTCTTGGATAACAGTGAACATGTCTATTACCTAAATTATTTTCAAAACGCCTGGCAAAATGTGTGATACATTGTTGGCATTCAGGGTTATGAAAAAGGACTTCAGTCTCTGCTTGAGAAAGCCTTTACCACTAATTTGGCCAGCTACCTTCTGGTGGATGGTTGTTTTGGAGCCAGAAGAGTGTTCTTACTTTGAAGAAAGATGACATCTCCAGATCTAGTATGGAGTGCTTTGGCACCCATTTTCTCCAAGGAAGGGATTCATAGTAGAAAAGCGGATATTGAGTGTAAAGAAGTGTTGAAGTTAGGGCTAGAGATGGAATTCTCATAAAGAACAGTAAAGTTCCAGAATTATTGACTTTCCCTTCACCTCCTGCCTCATTTTTCCTCTAAAGTGGGTCATGTCACCCACAGTTTATTGATATGCTATTGTCAGCTTTATAATAAGTGAGTCCACCTTCTCTCCCTTACTTTTAGGACAACAGAAAAGCAGAAATAGGCATCAGTTGGCATTCTGGTGACTGAATCTTTGAACTGCCATATGGTACACACAGTACAACCACATCCCCCTCACCTATTTATGAAAATAGATATTCATTTTCTAGCTGAATACTGCACAGATCACATTTTTCAATATCATTACTAATGAAGCTTACTGTGTTGCTTTGATTGCTATCTGAATGTGAGCAGCTAATTAGATAGATTGTCTATTTGATGCCTGCTGATTAGCTTATGAAAGCCCTCTGAATTCCTGACTTTGTGAGAAAATGCCCCTGACTTTATGATTACTGATTGATGCTCAAATTTCTGATTGCCGTGTGAATAGACACTTAATAGCTCTGTCACCTTGACAAGGGTTTTGGTATTCATCTGATGAGGAAAACAGAGCAGGGTGCTCTGTTTATCAATGTCTGCCAAACATTTAAGGTTCTTCAGAGTGTGAAGACTCTGCTATCAGTGGCATCTGTGGCCTCCTGGAAAGGCCAAGTAAATAACGTCATATGGTTACCAAGAGCAATGAGAGAGGAGGCGCTGTCAGTAGCCCTGAGGTTCTGTTCTTCCTCAAGACTGGTTTTAGGAATCGGATTAATACGTAAGGCCCAGGAGTCTCTAAAATGACCATGCACTTTCAACAGTGAGTATGTATAGTATGACTGTAGCCTCTGATGCGGACTCTCCTGATTTTGCATTAAAATACCTAGGAAGACACCAAAAACAGAAAAATCATAAAAAGACCAAGAACTAGTACTGACAGTTGACTTATTGTTTGAATCTAGGAGACTCCTCCCTCTCTGTGGTGTGTAAAACTAGATTGTAAATGGACACCCTGATTCAGCTCAATATGATTGCTTGAACTAGGAAAAATGCAAACAAAAACCTCTTATCTTTCCCCCTCTTGGTTCCTGGATTCAGAATGGTAAGTTTTGCCCCAAGCAAAGAATTGAGTCCCTTCTCTGCTATGTGGGAGTTGCTTTTAACAACAGGTCTGACATCTCACTCATTGCCTCTCTTTTGGCATCCAAGCAGACAATGCAACATTCAGGCTTACAATGACCCTGAGTACACACTCATTCCTGCTAAAAAGTGTTTCAGGTCACAAGAGAAGAGGGTACACATGCACTGATTACCTAAACGATGTGGAATGAGGCAGCGAAGAATGTAAGGCCAACATTGAAGAGAAAGTGAAAATGAAGACAAATTTGACTTTTTTCATATTTTTCCTAAGAGCCGATATTTGTCCCTATGAAACTTCATGTTGAAATGTTATTCACAATGTTGAAGATGGGAACCAATGGGAGGTATTTGGATCATGGGAGCAGATCCTTCATGAATAGATTAATACATTCCTTCCAGGATGAGTGAATTCTCACTCTATTATTTCCCACATGAGCTGGTTGTTAAAAGGAGCCTGTCACCTCCTCTCTCTTTCTCTCGCTTTCTCTCTCACGATGTGATTTCCTGCACACACAGGCTCCCTTTTGTTTCCACCATAAGTGGAAGTAACCTGAGGCCCTCATCAGATTCAGACGCCCAATCTTGAACTTTTCAGCTGTCAGAATGGTGAGTTGAAAAGTTCACAATTGAGCACCTGCATCTAGTGCCCAATCTTCATCACCATTCTGAATCCAGGAACCATTTATTTTTAATAAATTACCCAACATCAGATACCCTGAATATTGGAGTCAGGGAAGGCCATGAATGGTGGATTCCCATGCATAAATGCCTGACAACAAAAACCTTTTCAAAAAACACACCTTTGCACAAAAGTTATCGCAACTTTACACGCACAAAAATACTTTTGCAAGGATATTTGCCCGGTCACTGCCTGTCCAAACTCAGACCAGCACCACCCTTTTTACTGATGAATGTAGGCAAGAATAATTATCTCACGACAATTAGATGCCCCATCTCATTTTGTCCTTTAAAAACCTTTGCCTTCCTTTACATTTTTTAATCCTCACATAGATTACTATGGCATATGTATTCCTATTGCAACACCCATTCCTGAATAAATATCATTTTCTTTCAGAGAGTCTCTCTATGTATTTTACTGAGCTTGACAAAATGGTGTCTGAAGCAGAACTGAAGTGAGCTGACCTCAGATAAAATGGTGGCCCCTAGAATTGAGTGTGGTACTGACTAAACCCATTGTGCTCTCCATTTCTGTCAATTGTCTTTTCTACCTTGGTAAATGTCCTCTCAGATTGTCTGACTTCTTCCCTTTGGTGAGTTCTTTTTGACTTTATTGGCTATCTGATTTGGTTATAAGGATATCTTAAGTGAAGGACCCTGCATCTCTCTTGGGACTATGAAAGTCTCTTATGGCAAGCCTTTTCTGGAGTGTCCTTTTGGAGAATACTGTGGTTTCTGTGAAATTTGTATTTGTCTTCGAGGCATGTCTTTTCTGGTGAATTCACTTTTGTTTCTTCCTGTGCATCTAGTTTACTATTTTGTTTTATCAATATGACTGGGTTATAATTTTTGTGAGCACTCTGATTTGGGTTTCATTTTGATATGGTTATGTCCATAGATAAATGATTTGACTCTTTTTCCTTTGCTTGTTCCTGAACATTTTCCAAGAGCAAAAATAAACATTCTAAATGGTAGGGATGACATGGCCAATTAAAAGCCACTAGAGCAGTCACCACCATCTAAAACACCAGTCCAAACTTCTAAAATGTTGGTACAGAATTTATACGATTTTTTAATGCTCTAAAGAGATTAGTAAGAAATGGAATAAGTTCTTAAATATTAAGACATGCCAAGCTTTCTGGAACTGCAGCCAGCTATACATTCAAAATTTATGGTCTATTCTCCTGCACATTTTTAACTGATGGACAAATTACACAAAATATAATTTATGGTCATTAAAGGGATCATTCAAATTCTCCAAACTTATTTTTTTGTAGAACTAGCTCAGATAATTCCATTGATTCTACTTGAGTAGCTTTTAATTCCATTTTTGTCAATGGCCTCTCTCAAGAACTTTCTCAGCTTGTTAAAAGAGCTCACACAGAATGGAAAACCATGCCTACTTCTGATCTAATTAATTTAGCAAATCAACTTGCTCCCACCCTTGAGGACACTAATAACACAAAAACACTAAAAATTTTAAACTTCATTTACCAAAGATGAAAACTTGTAGACAGAGCACTAAGCAGAGAGACCTTCTGGTGTCTGCCACTACTTTAAACACACAGATCCCTGGAAAAGGAACTCTACAAAGGAAAAAATGGTCCATGAAATCTTTCAAATTTCCCTATCTCTAGAGAAGATAAATCTCAGTGAGAAGCTACTAAAAATGTTCCCTTTTAATACAAATTTAGGTTTGTCTGGTTAACAACTGGTTAGGGTAATGAAACAAGTTAATAGAAAGATTTTTATTCTAGGAGAAAAAAATAAATAATGGTTACGAATGCTAGGATCTCAGATCAAATAGTTCAAAGTCTTGAGCTCAGAGCACTGATGTAAGTTATCTCTATCTTACATAAAAATGTCTTCACTGCCACACAGGAACCACAAAAATCCTTGAAAATATTTTTTTTTTTCTAAAATGCTTTCCCACCTGCATTGACATATTAAGCAAACCAGACCAATAAACAAAAGGGAGATTTGTTACTCATTCCAGACCGCTTAGAGAGATTTTGTTTTTCTTATACAATTCATTTAGTCCTAGCTAAAACATAAGAATTTGAATATTAACCCTAAACTCATTTGAAACCAAAAAAGAGAAAAAAGTGTATAAAAATTTTAAAATATAAAACTGCTTTTCACATTTATTAGCAATGTTCACATTGTTAGTTCACATTTATTAGCAATGTGAATAATACTTTAGTACGAAATATAATTTGGATCCAACTTTCTTTTATAAACTGGTGAGTTCCTATTACTATGTTTTACTGTATCACGACTGAGATTCTCAAATGAAAGCTATAAGATTTTCATTTGTGTATTTATATATGTGTGTTTACACATTACGTATTGTGCTGGGATGACAGGTATGAGCCACTGCCCCCAGCCTACAAATTCTAATTATTATACAGTTAATTTTGTATGCAAAGTGTACCCAACAAAAGATGTGCTTTTGATAAAGAAAATTTTAAGAAAGTCATAAAAATGTGCTATTTATGAGAAAAAAATAGTAACTTTGTTTATTCAGGAGGTTATTTAAAGATTGTTTCAAAATGTGAATTTAGGGTAGGAGTAGAAACGAGATAGGAACCAGTAAGTAGTAGAGAATGGTGTAAAAAAAGTTATAGGTATGAAGATGTATTTTTGGTAAGGAAGGTAAAAAAGAAGAGAATAATTTTGTATGAGAAAGAATCTTGTGTGTAAATTTTTGTTCTTGAGTAAAATGACTACCTATTTAAGTACGAGGATAAATAGGACAAAGCAGGAAGCAGCATGTCGTGGAAGGTGTGTGTAAATTGCGAAAGACCTGTGAGAGATGAATTTATGAAAGAGACTTATGTGTGTTATATTTGGCTACAATTAGAATAATAATTATTTATAAAGACTGAGGTAATTTAGAAATTATTTCTAAAGATTAATCTTTGATGTTAAAAATAGACTGAAAAATTAAAAATTTGGTTCCCTATATTAAACAAAAATATTTTCTTGAAGTATTAATCTACTCTTAGTAAAATTGCAATGGGCTTTGATTTTTAATTCTGAAACTTTTTTAAACCATCTTCTATAAAATGGTTAACAGGAAAATAATGAAATGATGCATTTCATTACCTCCAAATTCTTCATAATTTGCTTTTTTAAAATTTTATTTTACAGTTTTTGCTTCTGTCACATTTATTTCTGTGATCCATTCAATTTCCCTAGTTTCAGGTTGGAAACATTGTCTTCTTCGTTTAGAATGATAATTTTATTTATTGAAGTGAGATTGCCTCTCAAAGCTTCTCAGATTTATATCTCAAACGTTCATCCTTTTCTGTATCTCACTGAACATGATTTTAAGGTCATATATCATTGCCTTCAGTTCTTTCTCCCTTTGAGAAGGTACATCTTTTGGTTTGGTTGGGTGATAACGCTCTCCTTCAACATTTTTTTTTTTTTTTAAATCATCTTCTGCAATTTTTTTTCTCTAGTTTTAGCTGTGTAGTATAGCCAGATGCTGAAATGTTTATTTTCAAGGCATGGAACAGCAAGGTTTTCCTCAAGAATAATTTGATTCTCTACCCTTGTCTTTTGTTTTGTTTTGTTTGAGATGGAGTTTTGCTCTTGTCACCCAGGCTGCAGTGCAGTGGTGTAATCTCAGCTCACTGCAACCTCTGCCTCCCAGGTTCTCCTGCTTCAGCCTCCCCAGTAGCTTGGATTATAGTTGTGTGCCACCATGCCTGGCTGGTTTTTTTTTTTTTTTTTTGTATTTTTAGTAGAGATGGGGTTTCACCATGTTGGACAGGCTGGTCTCGAACTCCTGACCTCAGATAATCCACCCACCTCAGCCTCCCAGAGCGCTGAGATTACAGGCATGAGCCACCACTCCTGGCCTCTTGGCTTTTCTTTATGTGCCTGAATTATTTCATGTAAATAGGAAATTTCCTGTGCTTTTACTAAGAGCCACATATTGAACTGCTCAAGATACTAGTTTTCTTATTTACGTTCTACAGTGTAAATGTATAACTTTGGACATACACTTTTTCTGTATCTGTTTAAATTCAAGTGCCTTTTTCATGAGCTTTGACTTCTGGGTTATCTGAATGAGTTTTCCTTAAGGAGAAGCAATTACACTGCTTTATCTTTATCTCCTCTTTGTAATTGGCCTAAAAAACCACAATTTTACATTTTATCAAAATAATTTTCTGTGTTATCTTTATTAGATTTTTTTATCACCTAGAAAATGAGCTTTGAAAATCTTTTTTTAAATATCTATGTAATTTTGTGCATTGCTTTTGAAGTGTTTGATTATCCATCTGCTTACATGAATTACTACTGATTTACGGTAATCTGATCTATGATCCTGCTTCGATCAAATGTTAAACCTTTTGGTATCTTTAATGATCTTCCCCAGTGTAAAAGTTCTAAATTAAGTCTTTTGTACCTAGAATAAGGTTTGGGATTTTCCAGTCAGGCCCCTAGAGAGCCTCAAAGGGCATATTTCTCATTTAGTAGAGATATTAAATGAGTAGGCCTATTTGGTAAATTGTATGGAAAATATGGTCAAATGCAAAGCAATGGTGGATCTTTCCATTATATTCGAGTATGCTATTGATAGGGAAGTTCCAAAATTGTATAAAACTTTTAGAAATCTAACATGTTATCAGTCATAGTTCTGGTTATTATTTTATATCCTATAAAATATCCACATTTCCTTCTCAATTTCTGGTTATGTTGAAATTTCATCAGATTTTTATCATCGTTATTCTAAGATTTTGTCATCTATAGTTACTGTTTTGAATTCTTCTCTAAAGACATTTGCAATTAAAGTAAAGGAAAAGACTCTAACAAGTCTTAGAATCCTCAAGTACAGGATTCTGGTAACTTTAAAATCAACGGATTAAACAAATTTACAAAGCTCTGATGAAGAAACTAATGAACTCATAAAACTGCTTATCAAAATCAAGTAAAACTAAAATTAATTACATGAGATTAACAAACTGATAAAGACAATTTTTATAACTTTTATTTAAAATATCATTTGTTCTTTATTTAAAGGTTTTGTTTTCCAGATTTAAGAATTTTTTTTTTCTCTTAAGCTTTCTATAGTTTACAAAAATTTGGTAAATTTTACTTTTGCAAAAAGCATTTGTTTATTTTCCCTCTTGATCCTTCTAAAATTCAAAAACTATCCATGAGTATTCTTATGTTTATGGCAAAAAAAAAACAGTTATTTACATAAGTCCCATAAGAGTCTGCTCTCTTTATAGCAGTATACAATTAGATACATTGGCTATATTGCCAAGGCTTTAATTGAAATATCATACTTGAGAATGTGTATAGAATGCCAAGCTTCAAGAATTTCCAGGCTTACAGTGAGAGTAAAAATTGTCACTTCTTGGTAGACCCAGTAACCTTAATAATGCAGGTACAATCTAAAGTCGGCCTTGGTTTGGCTTTCTGGCCTTAAAATACTTTAAAATCAGACATTCCTATGTGATCAATATACAGAGAAAAAAATGTTTTTAGAGAAAAACTATAATACGCCTGTTAGTAGATTACAGCCCTGTACATTTTGTTCACGTTTTTATTTTCTACCTGTAGACTAGACTAGATCTTGAGTTCTTCATTCCTCTAATTCAGCTTTCTTCCACGAAATTACTAAACATGGGAACTGCTCTGCTCCTGAAGATCTGTAGCTGAAAGTATATGAATTTTAAGTGACAAGTCTTGTGCCTGATGTATGGGTCACACAAAAAGTTCACTAAACCACTAAATGCTATAACCAGAGACATTAAAATTGCAAACTAGGACAAGAGGTTGATGCCTTCATGCTGTAGACAGCTTTTTCTAAGATGTCAGAATAAGCCTCTATACCATAATGAGACTGTTACCCCTCCTAATACTTACCTTTCTTACCTGACACGATAATGATGTAATGGAAATTTTATAATCAGTAGTTTCTTCTGGTAACTTGACATAATTCAACCCAAGAGATCCTATAATATCTATTGGTTAAATTAGGAGATGTCTGTGCTATTGCTAATGCTGTATGCTGTACCTAGATTAATTCCTCTGGGAATGCTGAGACCAACATACACAAAATAAGAAAGCAGGCCACGGAGTATGGTTTTTAAAATTCATTCAATTGGTTGCCTTTAGGCCTAAGTTCATGGCTCAAAACTATTATGCAAATAGAGATTAGCATTTTACTGTGATTTTCCTTTCGAAACTTTTTATCTGTTACTTGTTAAATTTCTGCAGAAGTACAACTTCTAACAGAATAATACTGGCCCAGCACATTGAGATGATAGTAAACTGCAGAATAGAAAAAAAATGAACTTAATAACTGACACCAGGAAGATTTAACCTGAAAGCTACTTCCTTCAAACCACCTTGTTGCTGAAATGTGTTTAAAAGGGTTTTGACACTGACTCCTAATTGCCAATCACTTCCTCTGACATGGGACCAGACCAAGAACCTGGGACAGGTATATCCTGTTACTGAGCGAGGGACCATGAAGATCTAACTACAGGGTGATTGATCAGTGGCGTTTTCAGAGAAATATCTTGACCAAAAGGGAAAAATGTGAAAGTTGTCAGAATCAAAATGGAGTCACTTGTGTTATTAAAAAAAAACCATAGGCAGGCGCAGTGGCTCACGCCTGTAATCCCAGCACTTTGGGAGACCGAGGCGGGCGGATTACGAGGTCAGGATATCGAGACCATACTGGCAAACACGGTGAAACCCCATCTCTATTAAAAAATACAAAAAATAAAAAACCGAAAAAACGTAAACCTGAAAAATGGAGACAGTGAAGCCCATGAAGGGAGCCTACGCATGGATGCTTGATAAAAAGTATTACAAAAGACTCCAAAAGCCACAAACTTGCACAACAGCCATCACAACCTAACACAAGAAATACTTTCATGAGGACATCCACCTGGCAACTCCCTGTGGAAACTTGGACTTACACTACCCTTGTTATTGATTCATGCAGTCAAAGTTAATTATCTCAAAATGATTATATAACCCTCCTCATTTTTCTTTTTGAAAACCTTTGTCTTTCTTTACGTTCCTGAACAGTACATAGTTTACCATGGATATTCCCATTGCAATGCCCATTCCCAAATAAATATTTTCTTTTAGGGAGTCTCTCCATTTGTTATTTAGGTTGACAAGATCAGTGCAAATGTTTATGTCTGCAAGCTGATGTTTGGGTAATGGGTAAACTACTTTAGAAAACGGTCTCTCATTTTTTTGGTAACATTGAACAACTCCTTCCTTGCTGCACCCACCAGACATGGGAAGAAGGCACTTGTGTGTGCATGTCCACAGCCCAGAGACTCTTCTCATGTGGCAAGAAGCAATGAGAAAGCACAAGTGGACAGGTTGTAGTTGAAGGTGCTGATGAAGACTTGAAATGACATCTTGTGTGGCTTTAATTCCCATTCACCTGTCACTTTCTCATACATGGATGTCTGATAAGAAAAACTATTAAAAATTTTTAATGTAGGCAAAATAATTTGTCTTTTGTTTTCAGAATAATTCTTTCTGCATTTTGTTTGAGACAGGCTCACCACCTTGAAATCATAATGATATTTTCAGTGATTATTTTTCTAAATATTTTAAAGTTTTGAATTTACATTTCAGATTTTAATCTAACGGGTATTGTTTTTTGTGTCTGACAAAAGGTAGGGGGGATTCAATGTCATTCTTTTTCTTTCTACATGGTTATCATGGTTATATAATTTTCCCAGCAAAATTAATTGACAGATCCATGGTTACATAATTTTTCCAGCAAAATTAATTGACAGATCCATCTGATCCAAATTGAATGGCAATGTCAGTTTTTAACGTACCCTTTTTTAACATGTATGCATATTCTGGTTCTGGGGTTTCTGTTGAGAATTTGATTAGAATTGCAATGAAGTTATTAATCAATTTGGACAGAATTATTGTACCGTTTAGTCTTCTTATGCGTGAATATGTTATGTATCTTTATGTAAGTCTTTTATAATTTTTAAAGAAAATTTTATAATTTTCTGGATAAAGAATCTACATATCACTTGTTGCATTTATTCCTAAGTATCTTATATTTTTGTTTCTATTTTAAATGGAGATGTTTTAAGTTTGCATTTATGTTTCTTGCTAGAATATAAAAATGCATTGATTTTTTATTTTTTCTTGTGTCCAGGAACATAATTAATTAATGTCTTCTCTTAATGTTAATATGTTTATCTATCTATGTATCTATTTATTTATTTGGAATTTGCTATGTACATAGCCTTATGATTGCCAATAATGATATACTTCCTTTCTCTTCTCCAGTCCTCATACTTTTATTTTCTTCTTGTCTTACTACAGCTGTCAGTGCTCTATTGAAAAGAAAATGCAGGAGTTGGTATCTTTGTTTTTTTCCTACATGTTAAAGAGAATGCATCAGCATTTCACTGCTAAGAATATATCTATTTAAAGTTTTTTGCAGATTTTCTTTTTAATCAGGATATGGACATTTTCTTTTATTCATGGTTTGCTAAGGATTTTAACTTTATGAAGACCGGGTGTTAAACTGTTGTGCATATATTTTCTGCAACTATTGAGATAATCATATATGGATTTCCTTTGTTAATGTGATCATATGGTAATTGCATTAATAATTTCTAAAATTTATATTCCCAGATGATCTGAAATTGATCATAATGTATTATACTTTTATATTCATTGCCGAATTTAATGTGCATATGTATATTTTATTTTTAGGAATTTGCAGTTAATTACATGAGTGAGATTTTCATATTTTCTCTCTTGTTTTGCCCTTTGTCTAGTTTTGATATCAAGATTCTACTACCGTCATAAAAAAAGCGGAAGAGTAATGTTTTTGTGTTCCTTAAAAATGTATAAAGATACAAAATGATCTTCCTTATTCTTATCTGTCCTTGAAATTTTTGTTAGAACTTGGCTCTAAACCCATGGAGGCCTGATGGCTTTATTTGTGGGAAAATATTCTGTTTACTTGATTGAATTTGGTTAATGTTTAAGAAACAATTCAGATTTTAAATTTCTTATTAGATAACATTTGTAATTTGTATTTTTTTTAGAATGCCTTCATTTCCTAAGTTTTCAATTGTTTTGACACACAGATTTCATAATAGATTATTACCTATTAAAAAATCTCTTTTGTATTTGTAACTTTAATTTTAATATTGGTTATTTGTGTGTCTTCACTCATTTCATGAACAGTTTTCCTAGAGGTTTATCAATTTTGTTTTTCCAAAGAACTTTAGTTTTCAATGTGTCTTTTGAAAACAAAATATTCTTGGATTTTTAAAAAATCCAGTTTGACCTGGTCATAGTGACTCATGCCTATAATCTTAGCATGTTGGGATCCTTGAGGCAGGAGGATCACTTGAACCCAGGAGCTTGAGACCAGTATGGGCAACATAGTGAGACCTTGCCTCTACAAAGCACTTAAAAAATTAGCTGAGTGTGGTGGTGCACTCCTGCAGTCCCAGCTACTTTGGAGACTGAGGCAGGGGGGTCGCTTGAACCTAGGAGGTCAAGGTTTCAATGAGTTGTGATCCTACCACAGCCTTCTTCCAGCTTATGTGACAGAGAGAGACCCTGTTTCTAAACAACAAATAAATAATAAAACATCCAGTTCGATGAGTTTAACCTCTTACGTAAACATTGAGTGTAGATTTCATATTGTAAATTTATTTCCAGCATATTATTTTGGTGTCTCTATTTGTCCAGTTTTTGCTCTCTCTCTCTCTATGATTTTTTAGATTTATTTTTCTCAGATTAAATTATTTTTTTTCAATAATTTGGGATTGATAATTTCTTTATGTTTTTTAAGCGGTCGCTGTATTAGTTTCCTATTTTTGCTGTAACAAATTTACCACAAACTTAGTGACTTAAAACAACAGAAATGTATTGTTTTATAGTTCTGGAGGTCTGAAGTCTGAAAGAAACTGGGCTAAAATCAAAGTGTCAACAGGGCTATGTTCCTTTCTGGAGGCACTGTGAGAGAATCTGTTTTCTGGCCTTGTCTGGCTTCTGAAGGCAGCTGGCATTCCTTGACTCATGATCCACTTCTATCTTTCAGGACAGCAATGGTCCATAGAACTTTTCCCACATCGCATCATGCTGACACCAACTCTTCTGTCTAGCTCTTCTACAGTTGAGGATGATAGCAATTACTTTATGATCACCTGTATAATCTAGGATAATGAACTTATGTTAAGATTAGCAGATTGGAAATCTTAAATTCATTCGCTACCTCAATTTCCTTTTGCCATGTAATGTAACATTTACAGTTCCTGGGATTAGGATATGGACATCTTTGGAAGGCCCTTATTCTGCCTACCACAATCGCTCTAGAAATTTTAGCATGTATATTTGACTTAACAAATCTAATGCTAATCTGTATCTTTCTCCCGAACAAGACAAGGTACTTAAAACTTGTAAATTTTTACCCATACCTTTTTTATAGGCAATTCAAGATTTTAGTTCTATCTTGATTTTTTCCAATCCAAAATAGAGGTTGCTGCTATTATTTTCTAGACCAAATAATCATTTAGATATACCTATAACATGTAGTACTGATTGCACACAATTCCTTCTTGCATCTTTCTTCTGGAATTATATCATTATTCCTTTTTTTCCTTGATGTATTTCATTAGTGAACCTCTTTCAACTTTTATTTGTATGTAAACATTTTTATTCCATCTTAATTTAAAAAAATAATATTGCTCAGTATATACATCTAGATGGAAAGTTATGTTCTCACAGCAATGCGACCTTCCATATTTTTGCTGTTGAAAAGTTGAATGTCAGTCAAATTGTCCTTTTTCTAAAAGTAAACTATAAATTTTTTTTGTTTGCATGTTTTGTCTCTTGAGTTCTACAGCTTCATTAAGGAATATCCTAATTTGATTTGATATTGATTTCTGGTTCTTTATTCAGTTTGCAGTTTATTTTCTAGAATTTAAGAATTGTTGTCTTTCATCTACTCAGAAAATTCTTTGCTATTATATCTCTAAGTATTGCCTATTTGGTTTTTGTGTGTGTGTGTGTGTTGAGGGGGCAGGTTCTCTCCTAGTTCTCTAAATAGATATATTGGGTTTTGTTATTCTATGTCTTCTGTATCTTTACCTAAATTTTATATTTTTTTATACTATATATAAGATAGATTCAGCATTTTAATGGGCCACTGTTCTACTGCTGCGTTTTGGATAATTACTTCAATTCTAGTTTTCAGATGACCTGGAAAATACTTGATGATTTGAATGAGTCCAGCCTTTGGGGTTGATTTTGTAGATTTTTAAAAAATTTTTTATGCTGGCTTTATTTGTGTATGAGTTGTTTCTATATTTGTTTAATGGTTTCTCATTGTTAGTTCATGTTTCTTGAAAATTTATGCTTGATAAAGGATGTCTGTGTTTGTTTTTGCTGGTTACTTGAAGGCCCAATCAACCCAAAGGCTTGTGGCTAAAGTTTTTCAGGCCACATAAATAGTGTGAACAGTAGCTCCAAACCTGTGTTGTTTAGGGTTCTGGCTTATGAATTCTCTCAGTTGCCTTTTGTTTGTCTGTCTGTTCCACACATTCATAGCCAAGATCTACATAGCAAACCCTCTGCAGGGAGAAGTTCTTATGTTCATAGTTCACTCACTGAGAGTGTTGTCCTTTGGTGGTCTCAAGTTTATTAGGGTCTCCCTAATATTGAAACTCCAGGCCTTGTCTGCTTTTACTAGGCCTTTTAATGTGGCCCATTAAAATTCATATATATATATGAATTGAAAACAGGTGTTGGGAACAAGCCCCCCAAAATCTGGCCATAAACTGGCCCCAAAACTGGCCATAAGCAAAATCTCTGCAGCACTGTAACATGTTCATGATGGCCGTAACACCCATGCTGGAAGGTTATGGGTTTACTGGAATGAGGGCAAGAAACACCTGTCCAGCCCAGGGCAGAAAACCACTTAAAGGCATTCTTAAGCCACCAACAATAGCATGAGTGATCTGTGCTGTAAGGACATGCTCCTGCTGCAGTTAACTGGCCCCACCTAGTCCTTTAATTTGGCCCACCCCTTCATTTCCCATAAGGGATACTTTTAGTTAATTTAATATCTATAGAAACAATGCTAATGATTGGCTTGCTGTTAATAACTACGTGGATAAATCTCTGTTTGGGGCTCTCAGCTCTGAAGGCTGTGAGACCCCTGATTTCCCACGTCACACCTTTATATTTCTGTGTGTGTGTCTTTAATTCCTCTAGCACCGCTGGGTTAAGGTCTCCCTGACCAAGCTGGTCTCGGCAAACAGGTACTTGAACAGATATTTGTACATCAACGTTCATGGGAGCTTTATTCACAGTAGTCAAAAGGTGGAAACAATCTAAGTATCCATTGATGGATGAATGGATAAAAAAACCAAAATGTGGTGCATACATACAATGGAATACTATTAAGCCTTAAAAAAATGAGATTCTGATACACACTACAACATGGATGAGCCTTAAAAACATTATGTTAAGTAAAATAAACCAGCCACAAAAGGATAGATATTATTGTTTCATGTATATGAAATATTCAAAATAAGCACATTCTTAGAGACAGAAGGTAGGTTAGAGGCTATCAGGAGCCAGAGAAGAGAAAAATGGATTAGACCATGGTTTAATGGGTGTGGAGTTTCTGTTTGGGGTGATGGAAAAGTTACAGAAGTAGATAGAAGTGATAGTTGCCTAACAGTGTGAATGCAATTAATGCCACTGAATTGTATACTTAAAACTGTATTTTTAATGTTATATTTATTTCAACTGCACTTAAAAGAAATTCCAAATAAAGCCAAATCTCAGCCCCCACATATTAGCAGATGCTCTCAGAGCATTCTCTGACTGTAGTGTTCACTCAGCCACAGCTCTTAACATCCATGGTTTCTGATTTTTGCCCTTTGTTTACCTCTGCCTTGCCATGTTTTAAAACTATGTTAAAATATATCTATCTTATTCAGTCTTGAGGTAATCAGTTGAAATATTTTTAGAAACAATTTTCCCCTGGAGAAATTTGTGAATCAGAAAGCACATATCTGATGGTTGAGAGCAAGGATAAAAGGTATCTATTGTTTGCACCAGGAGCACACATCCCAGTAATGATGGGTGGATTTGCCCGGCCACATCATTCAATCTTGCCCCGCAGTCCAGATGACCCCAACACTTGTGCCAAATCAGAGGATTCAGAACATGATGGCTACAATTGAAACTCACTCATCTCCAGCTGCCTGCTCATTTTTCTGGCCATTCAGGGGGAGATTCAAAATCTGCTCTTTTGTTCCTCTCTTTTGCTCTGTAATTATATTTGCTTTCACAAAAGGCTGTATGAAGGCTAAGTCGGAGATTTGTGTGGTGCAAGATGTCTCAGACGGCTTTCTGTCCATAAATGGAAGATGAGGATTAATTCCTTTATTTCTCAAGTAAATCAGTGTGGATCCATTGGCATGCTGCTAGCAAAAGTTCCTTGATCAAATACATTTTTCACAATGTACAGACTGCCAACTGTTGTTACAGCACTCTGAAAAGAACATTTTCTTGACTTTAGTGTCAGTTATGTTGACTTTGAATTTAGAGGGGAAAAAAAGCCATTAACCTCTAGAAATTATAGAAAAATGGTGTAGCCGTATGGTATGGCAAAGTAATGGATAAACAATTATATGCAAATGAATGCAGATACTAGAGGTCTCAGAGGGTAGACTCTCTAACTTCTCAAATGATTCTCTTGCCATAATCTTGTTAATAGTGGAGCACATGTTGAGTCTTTGTTGGCCTTTTAACACTTTTGTGAGGATGTACTAACAAGTCAGCCCAACCTATCCCTTTTTCAACTGTATTCCTAGGAATAACCAGTTATGTGAGAGCTCAAGCTATTTTAAACAGCCTGATTACATGCATTGATTGATGATTGGATTCAGAATAATTTTCTTTCCTTGAATGAGAAAAAGTGCCGCTATTGACCCTGTTTGTTCAATCAAAATGGTAATGCAACATAAAGCATGCCTGCTTGCGGCACCAGCAAGCCAGGGGGAGTCTAAATTATGCAGCGTCTGCCTCTAAGCTGTGTTTATGAATACAATTGATTGACATTGCCTATGGCCCCTCCTCAACACACATGCATCCACATGAGCTCCTCTTATTATAGATAAACAAGGCATTGGGATTGCAGAAATGGCTTTACTCCATATTTCACTGGAAAGATAATCACTACTCTTCCTTATTTGTGGTTAATATGCCATCATGTGTAAAAGGGAAAATGATTAGATGTAATGTATTAGCAGGAGCACTGAGAGTCTACACTTGGTAAAGAAAGTAGATTATTCAAATATCTGCCTGGAGTTTTGTGTTCTTTAGATCGCATAAAGTGCCCCTCTAATGACAAAATGTGTCATTGTCCTCCATTTCTTTCATGTTTCACTTGCTGCTCTGGAATTGCTTCCTTGGCCTCCCACTTCATGAGCACTTCAGCCCCTTGTGAGCTCTGTCTTAACAAACACTCCCAAAGGGGCATAAAAATCTAGAAGGCATGTTGCCATCTGCTTCCACAACCTGATTTTTCAAAACAGCTTCACGTAGTGTGTGGGTGAAGTGATAGAGGAGACTTGCAGTAGGGTTGAATGGAGATGGGGTCAGGACAGGATTCAATAAGTAGGGAAAAAGACCAGAAATTAAAGCAAAAACAGTGTAGGGAAGAAGTGTTACTTTTTCTGCTTGCACAAAGGTGGCCCCTCTTCTGGGAAATGTACCCTCTTACTTCTGTGAAATTTTCTTCTTCCAGACCAGCCATCCAGTGCTGTTGTGGGGCTTTATGTTTTTGAGGACCTCACACTGTTGGTCACAGTTGATTGGTTCGGGGATGGCAACCCAGTGACATTGTGATCATGCTTCTGATTTTGAGTGAAGTTTAGAGGGTGCACATTTCAGTTATTTTCTTATTGGTTTAAAGGGTGCAGATATGAGATGGAGAACCTGAAACATGTAAACCTTGAAGCTACCAGCATTCATGGTTTCAGTTGTATAAGGGAAGCCCATATGGAAGAAAGAATTTGTTATCTAGATACAAGGGGGAGCTGAAGAAAAAGCCTGGGTGGTATTTGAGACCACACAATCATTTGATCGTCTCTGAGACCCAGTGGCATCCTATCTTGCTAGAAGCTCATGTATTTTGTGAAAACTAATTTGATTTGTATTTCTAATACTACCAGCCAAAAGTTCTGATTATTAGCACAAAATAATTTCTTCTGGAAAATGCACTGTTAAATCAGTTCTAAGGATTTCCCATATGCTAAAGTTTGGATAATTTTTCTTGATGCAAAAAAAAATCCTTTTTTATGGTTGGAATTATAAAAATTGGATGGCAGAGGCAGAAGTGATTGTTGCTTCCTTATACATTTCCCATTACTGCATTTCTCACATATATAATTATTTGTTAACATCCATAGCCCCTAAACATCCATGAGCTTCTTAAAGGAAGGTCTTCTTTTTGACTCTACAGTTTCACATCCTGGAACAGTTTTGGACAAAATTAAGCTTCCAAAAAACATTTGTTCAGTTGGGTTTAATTGTGTACCTCAGGATGCCTCCCTCCTAAGGATTTTGTCTCTCCTCAGGGTTTTGCACTGCCCTGACTGAAGTGTCAGGCATTACTCTCTCTCCCCTTACAGGATCTTTCACTTCTCCTATGCCCACTGCAGATCCTACCTATAGTTCTGTTTCCCATCCTGGGAACTCTGAATCTCAGGGAATTCCAGGAACACCAGATAGCTTTGTGGCTTTAGGAGGATCAGCTCTTTGATATTCTGTTGTGTCTCTTTTCAGAAACAAAGCTCCAAATTTGGAAGCAGCAGTCAAACTCCACAGGTAAGAAATAATGTCAATCATGGCCCATTCCATTTACCTGGTTGGACACTTGGATGGTTTATCTCAGCAGGTTTCTCTTCAGAGAACATTTGTTACCTTTTCCAAATCCCTGTAATGAAGTCAGCATTTAGTTTCAACTCTCTGGAAAAAGGCACAATTATTTTAACCACAAGTCTGTATCTCCTCAACTTCCCATTTATTTTAGAAATGTAGGTGGGAGGAAACTTTTTTTTTTTTGAGATGGAATTTCACTCTTGTTGCCCAGGCTGGAGTGCAATGGCGTGATCTTGGCTCACTGCAACCTCCGCCTCCTGAGTTCAAGTGATTCTCCTGCCTCACCCTTCTGAGTAGCTGGTATTACAGGCATGCGCCACCACACCCAGCTAATTTTTTGTAATTTTAGTAGAGATGGAGTTTCACCATATTGGCCAGGCTGGTCTCGAACTCCTGACCTCAGGTGATGCCCCATTCCCAGCCTCCCAAAGTGCTGGGATTACAGGCCTGAGCTACCAAGCCCGGTGGGTGGAAACATTTTTTTTAAGTGCCTGCTCTAGAGTTCACATGTGCGTTTTTCATTTAATGCCTCTTTGACAGTAGATAGGAGAACTGGCACTCAGAGAGATCCAGCTTATCACCCAAGGTCCATATAGTACTTAGCAGAGCAGGACATGTTAAAGAGGCTGAACTTTGTCATATTTGAACCCTCAGAATGCCCACAGTCCTCACCATCCATTAGGTTCTCAGTGAATGATGACGAACTGAGCTAACCTAGCTTCAAAACCTAACTGTCAACTATTACCCAATATTCTTTTAGGAGGAGATAAAATGTCATTTAGATATTCCGGGTCATCTACAAAACTCTTATTTGTATTGTTTCCAATAACGTTGATGGGATTTGCACGTAATAATTTGTTGTTTTTTAATATTGGACTTAAGTTCCAGTATTGTCCAAATTTTTAAAAAAGTTGGCTTCATTGCTTCTGTGTAAGACCATAGCTGTTTACCTCAGTTTGAATCCACCAAAATGGGTTAGGGTGACCTTTGAGGAAGGAACTGTGTCTTATGTATGTTTTGTATGTATGTAAATCAATGATGTTTGTTGAATTTATAGAATTGTGCAAGTGTCACCATAATCCAGTTATAGAATTTTTATCAACCTCAAAAACTTCTCTTGAGCTGGTTTGTAGTCAGTCTCCACTGTAACTTCACCCACCTCCCCTGCCAGAGACATCTTCTGGTCTGCTTTCTGTCTCTGCTTTTTTTTTGCCCCTGGACATTTTATATAAATATAATCATACAGTATGTAGTCTTCTGTGTCTGACTTCTTTTACTTAGTGTATTGTTTTTGAGGTTCAAATATATTGTAGTTTGTGTCAATGTTTCATTCCTTTATAATGCTGAATAATTCATTCATGGATATAGAGCACATTTTGTCATATTATTCATTTATCATCTGATAGATATTTGGATTGTTTAGTTTTTGGCTATTAATAAAAGTGCTTTATGATCACTTGTATTAAAACTGTTATGTTGACACGTTTTCATTTCTCTTGGGCAGATTACTGAGGGTGAAATTACTGGATCATATGGTAAGTTTACATTTTCCTTTTTAAGAAACTGTCAACCTGTTTTCCAAAGTGGCTGCACCACTTTACATTTCTACCAGCAATGTATGATGGCTCTATTTTCTCCACAACCCTGCCAAAATTAAGTATTTTGCATTTAATGCAAAAATCAGACTTTTTTATTATAATCATTCTAGTGGGTTTTTAATGTATCTCATGTGTTTAATGCCATTTTCTCAATGACATAACGTATAGTAGCTTTTCATGTGCTTATCCAATTGTGCCTTCTTGGGCGAAGCCATGTGTACATCGTTCTTGGAATATACAAGCTTTGCCAATTTAAGAAAATTGGTCGTTTGTCTTTTCAGTTTTGAATGATCATATATATCATATAATACTATTTTATGGTATTATATGATGTTATTAAATTATATATTACATATTATGCTTTATAATGTATATTGTAGAGGAAAGTCCTTTATCAGATATATATTTTCCAAATATTTTTTTCTCAGGCTATGTGTTGTCTTTTCATTTTCTTGATGATGTCTTTTGAAGTGCAAATGTTTTTCATTTTAATAAAATACAATTTATCATATTTTCTTTTACGACTTAAACTTTGGTATTGTATCTTTGCCTAACGCAAAGTCTTGAAACGTTATTCTTGAATTTTCTTTGAAGAGTTTTACAGTTTCGGCTTTTACATTTAGGCTGATAATTAATTTTGAATTGATTTCTGTGTGCAATGTTAAGTAAGCATCTAAATGCACCTTTTTGCTTGTGGATATCTAATTATACAAGCACTATTCATTGGGAAGACAGTTAAATCGCCTTTGTCAAAAACAATTACTCATAAATATAAGGTTTGTTTCTGGACTCTTAATTTAGTTTCCTATGCCAATACTACATGTATATTCTATACTGTCATTTTATAGTAAGTTTTGAAATATGGTAGTATAAGTCCTCCAAATTTGTTCTTTTATTGAAAATTCTTTAGACTATCTGAAATCTTTGCGTGTTCATATAAGGTTGCTATTTTCTAAAAAAAAATTCTGCTGGGGTTTTAACAAGGATTGCATTCAATCTAGACATCTATTTGGGGAAAACTGCATCTTAACACTATCAAGGCTTTTAATCCACGAGCATGGAATGTCTATTTATTTAAATTGAATTGAGTTTGGAAGTAATATATGGTATTTAGCCTAGAAATCATATACATCTTATATTAATTTTTTCCTAACTATATGATTCTTTTTGTGAGTAGAATTTTATTTTCTTATTTCCTGATTGCTTATTGCTACTATGTGGAATATATATGGAATTTGTGGGTATTGATCTTTTATCTGCTAAATTTATTTGCTTATTCTGTAGATAGTGTCTCTCTGTGTGTGTATGTGTGTGTGTGTGTTTATTCTGCAAGATTCTCTATATGTAAAATTTTTACACGTGAATAAACACAATTTTATTTCCTTAGATCTGAATCTCTTTAATTAAGCTCTCTATCCCTTCCCCTTCTCCTTCTCCTTTCCCTTCCTTCTCCATCTCTTCCTCTGCTTCTTTTTATTTTCTCCTCTTCCTCTTTCTCTCTTTTCCGTCTCTTCTCCTCTTCATCCTCTTTTTCTTCTCTTGCTTTTTGCTTGTTTTTTTTCTCTTCCTCCTTCTCCTTAATGACTTATTTAGTATTTCTATCAGCTTTTCATGTGCCTATTATCCATTTGTACTTTCTTTGGTGAAGTCATATGTACATCTTTCTTAGTACACACAAGCTTATTATTCTGCTTTGCCTTAATGTACTGGTTAGAATTGTCAATGCAATGTTGACTAGAAGTGGAGAGAGCATACCAGAACATCCTTGCCTTGTTCCTAATCTCGGGGAAAAGATTTAGTTTTTCACCATTAAGTATGACGTTAGATGAAGGGTTTCTTTTTGTTGCTTGTGCGTTTGTTTTTTGTATTTTTAGGTTAAGGAAAATTTCAACTTTTTCTTGTCTGTAGTGAGATTTTTTAGGGGTGGGGGTTTGGGATCTCACTCTGTCACCCCGGCTGGAGGGCAGTGGCATGATCATGGCTCGCTGCAGCCTCAAACTCCTGGTCTCAAGTGATCCCCCTGCCTTAGACTCCGAAAGTGCTGGGAGTACAGGCATGAGCCACTATGCCCAGCTTGTGAGATTTTATTATGAAAGGATGGTACATTTTCTCACAAGCTTATGCTTCATCCTTGGGGATAGTCATGTAAATTTTTCCCTTTATTTTATTAATATGAGTGGTCTATTATTGTAAGTGATTTCAAATGTTTAATAAACCTTGTATTCATGATATAAACTCCACTTGGTCATGGTGAATAATTTTTATTATATATTTCTGAATTCAGTTTGCTAAGTTTTTTGGTTTTTTTTTTTTTTTAGTATTTTTGAGTCTGTGTGATGAATACCGGTCAGAAGTATTCTCTTCCTGATAATGCTTTTGTAAGGTTTTGGTGTCGAGATAATATTGCTCCTATACTATTACTAATGAAGTATTTGTTTCTATTATATTTTCTGGGAGGATTGTGAAGGAATGGTCTTCTTTAAATGTTTGGCTGTAATTCACCAGTGAAACCCCTTGGGTATAAACTTTTCTCCAAGAGAATATTTTTAATTGATAAATCAACTTCCTTATTATGTCTATTGAGATTATTATTTTTTCTTCTGGGTGAATTCCAGTGAAATGTGCCTTTCTAGGAATTTGTCCATGTAGTCTAACTTGTCTAATTTGTTGGAATACAGTTAAGCTAATATTTCCTTATAAACTTTTTAGTTTTTATGGAGAAGATTGTAATATCCTTTTTTCATTAGTCATTTTGGTAATTTGTTACTTATTTTATTTTGTTAGTCATTCTTACTGAGAGTTTGTAAATTTTGTTGATGTTTAAAAAGAATAAACATTTGGTTTGGTTGATTTTGTCATTATATTTCTGTTTTCTGTTACATTTTCACTCTAATCTTTATTGTTTAGTTTTTCTTGCTTTATATATAGTTTGCTCCTCTCTTTATAATTTGCTAAGGTGGCAATAGGTCATTTGATTTGTGATCCTTTTTTTCTTTTCTTTTTGAACATGTGCATTTAAAGCTACAGATTTCCCTCTAGGACCGTAATTGCCTTCATAAATTTTGATATGTTGTGTGTGTGTGTTCATAATTTCAATAGTATAAGCTACTTCTTAATTTCTACTTTGACTCATGGATTATACAAAGTATATTATTTAAGGTAAAAATATTATGATTGTTTCAGATTTGCTCCTATCACGAATTTTGAATTTAATCTTGAGCGGTCAGAGAACATACTTTGTATACTTTCAATCTTTTCAACTCATTGAGAATTGTTTTATGGCCCAGAAACTGGCCTATTCTCAATAATGTTCTATGTGTGTTCGAAAAAAAGTTTGTTCTGCAGATTTTGGTTGATGTGTTCGATTAATATTCCTTAGAACAGGTTGTTTGACAGAGTTATTTAAATTTTCTATGTCCCTGTTGATTTCCTTTCTAGTTCTTTTTTTTTTTTTTTTTTTTTTTTTGTATTTTTAGTAGAGACGGGGTTTCACTGTGTTAGCCAGGATGGTCTCTATCTCCTGACCTCGTGATCCGGCCGCCTTGGCCTCCCAAAGTCCTTTCTAGTTTTTCTATTATTATTTTGGAGTGAAGAATTGACATTTTCAACTGTTCTTAATATTTGGCTATTTCTCCTTTGAATTCTGTAAGTTTTTCCTTTACGTATTTCAGGATTTTTGTGAGGTTTTATACATTCATATTTTTAAAATTTTCTAACGTATTAGTATTTCATCCTTATGAAATATCCCTCTTTAACTCTAGCAGTATTTGTTTTAAAATGTATTTTGTGTAAAATTAATGTAATCAGTTCAGCTCTTTCATGGTAATTATTTGCATAATATATGTTGTATTTTTTGCCATTATTTTCTTTTCAAGCACTTTATGTCTTTCAATCTAATGTGTTCCTCTTGTAGACAACATTTAGCACGGTTGACTTTTTCTCATATTTCTCTAAGGCTCTTTTCACTTTTTTTGCCTTTTCTTTATATCATATAATTTTTATTGATCAATATTCAAGTTCACTAATTCCTTAAGCCATGTAATGCCACTTTACATTTTATATTATATAATGTCTTTGTCACTTGCATTTTTACTCAGTTTAACAATCTTTACTATTTGAATGAGGTTTGAATGGTAGACCATGTTTAATGTAATTATTGTTGCGTTTGGTTTTAATACTATTTTGATACTTGTTTGCCAATTGTCTTATTTCTGGTTTCCCTGTTTCTCCTCTATTGCTTTTTGTTTTGTTTTGTTTTGTTTTGAGACAGAGTCTTGCTCTTTCGCCCAGGTGTAATTTCAGCTCACTGCAAGCTCTGCCTCCTGGGTCCATGCCATTCTCCTGCCTCAGCCTGCTGAGTGGCTGGGACTACAGGTGCCCAACACCACGCCTGGCTAATGTTTGTTTTATATTTTTAGTAGAGACGGAGTTTCACCGTGTTAGCCAGGATGGTCTTGATTTCCTGACCTTGTGATCTGCCCACTTTGGCCTCCCAAAATGCTGGGATTACAGGCATGAGCCACCGCACCCAGCCTCTCCTCTATTACTTTTTAAAGCCAATATTTTGCATATGACAAGTCAAGTTTTCTGATGATTTCCTACTGATAGTTTTAGTATTTTCTTTGCTGTTTCTTTCAGAATTACAATATGTATCTTAACATAAACCCAATTTACCCATAAACCCAATTTACTTCATTTACCTTATTGCAATAAAATACATTAATAAAACTTTGTTCCAACGTATCTTCTATTTGTCTCTCCATTGGACTAATACTGTTATATAATGTTACATATATATTTTATAAATATACAATCTATAAGTTTTTCTTTATTTATGTTATTAAAATGTACATTCACAGAGCTTTTTATTTACCAAAGCCTTTACTATTTCCAGTGTTCTTCGTTTCTACTTTTGGATTTGAGCTACACCCTCTGGTATCACTTCCTTTCAGCCTAGATTTATTTCAGTGATTTTGTTAAGTCATGTATAACAGGAGTGAATTTTCCTTAGTCTATTTTTCTTGGAATGTTTTCCATTCACATTAATAGTAAAAAGAAAGTTGCTGAATGTAGAATGCTTGCTTGACATTTTTTTCTTTTTTTTTTCTTTTTTTTTTATTATTATACTTTAAGTTCTAGGGTACATGTGCATAACGTGCAGGTTTGTTACATATGTATACTTGTGCCATGTTGCTGTGCTGCACCCATCAACTCGGCAGCACCCATCAACTCGTCATTTACATCAGGTATAACTCCCAATGCAATCCCTCCCCCCTCCCCCCTCCCCATGATAGGCCCCGGTGTGTGATGTTCCCCTTCCCGAGTCCAAGTGATCTCATTGTTCAGTTCCTACCTATGAGTGAGAACATGCGGTGTTTGGTTTTCTGTTCTTGTGATAGTTTGCTAAGAATGATGGTTTCCAGCTGCATCCATGTCCCTACAAAGGACACAAACTCATCCTTTTTTATGGCTGCATAGTATTCCATGGTGTATATGTGCCACATTTTCTTAATCCAATCTGTCACTGATGGACATTTGGGTTGATTCCAAGTCTTTGCTATTGTGAATAGTGCCGCAATAAACATACGTGTGCATGTGTCTTTATAGCAGCATGATTTATAATCCTTTGGGTATATACCCAGTAATGGGATGGCTGGGTCATATGGTACATCGAATATGTAATTCTAATGCCCTTTTGTTTCTATTATTTTGGATGAGAAGTTCTCTGTTTATCACATTGTACTTCCTCTATATGTGATGAGTCATTTCTCTTTTGCTGTTCCCAAGGTTTTTCTTTCTCTTTGTCTTTCAATCATTTGACCAAGGTATGTCAAGGTGTGACTCTATGTTTACTCTACTTAGATTTTGTTGAGCTTCTTAGATCTTTAGTTAATAATTTTTATCAAATTTAAGATATTTTTGTCAAATTTTTTACTCTTCTCTATCTTTTTACTGCTTCTGAAACTCCCAGTACACATCTGTGTTTCATGTTTTCTCAGGTCTAACAGAATTTGTTTACTTCATCTTCTTTCCCTCTTGATATGGTTTGGATTTGTGTCTGCACAAATCTCATGTCGAATTGGAGGAAGGGCCTGTCGGGACGTGTTGGGGGGTCATGGGGTTGGATTTCTCCCTTGCTGTTCTTGTGATAGTGAGTGCATTTTCATGAGATCTGGTTGTTTGAAAATGTGTGGCATTTCTCCCTTCATGCTCTCTGTCTCCTGCTGTGCCATGGTAAGATGTGCTTGCTTCCCCTTCACCTTCTGTCTTGATTGTAAGTATCCTGAGATCTCCCAGCCATGCTTCCTGGACAGCCCATTGAGCCATGAATCATTTAAACCACTTTTCTTCATAAATTACCAAGTCTCAGGTAGTTCTTTACAGGAGTGTAAGAATGAAATAATACAGAAAATTGGTACTAGGAGTGGGGTACTGCTATACAGAAACCTGAAAATGTGGAAGCAACTTTGGAATTGTGTAATGGGCAGAGGTTGGAACAGTTTGGAGGGCTCAGAAGAAGACAGAAAGATGAAGGAAAGTTTGGAACTTTCTATAGACTCATTGAATGGTTTTGACCAAAATGCTGATATTAATATGGACAATGAAATCCAAGCAGAGGTGGTCTCAGATGGAGATGAGGAACTTGTTGGGAACTAGAGTAAAGGACACTCTTGCTATGCTTTAGCAAAGATACTGGCAGCATTGTGTCCTTGGTCTAGGGGCCTGTGGAACTTTGAACTTCAGAAATATTATTTAGGGTATCTGCTGGGAAAAGTTTCAAAGCAGCAAAGCATTCAAGATGTGGCCTGGCTTCTCCTAACAGCATACAGTTATGTGCAGTCACAAAGAGACTGTCTAAATTTGGAATTTATGCTTAAAAGGGAAATAGAGTATAGATGTTTGGAAAATATGCAGCTCAGCCATGTGATAGAAAATAAAAACCCATTTTCTGGGGAGATATTCAAACCTGCTGCAGATATTTGCATAAGAGGAGCCAAATGTTAATCACCAAGACAATGGGGAAAATATTTCCAGGGCATGTCAGAGACCTTCTAGGCACAGAAGTTTTCCCATCACAGGCCCAGAGGTCTAGGAGGGAAAAATATTTTCTTGGGCAAGGCCCAGGACCTAGCTGCTCTGTGCAGCCTCAGAACATGGCACCTGGCAACCCAGCCACTCCAGCTCCAGCAGTGGCTAAAAGGAGCCCAGGTACAGCTCAGGCTGTGGCTTCAGAAAGTGAAAGCCCCAAACCTTGGTGGCTTCCACATGGTGTTGGGCCTGTGTGTGGGCAGAAGGTAAGAGTTTTGGAGTCTCTGTCTAGATTTCAGATGATGTATGAAAATACCTGGATGTCCAGGCTGAAGTCTGCTGCAGGGGTGGAGTCCTTATGGGAACCTGTACTAGTGCAGAGGGAAAATGTGGAGTTGGAGCCCCCACACAGAATCCCCAGTTGGGTACTGCCAAATGGAGCTGTTAGAAGAGGTCCCCCCATCCTTCAGATCCCAGAATGGTAGATCTATTGACAGCTTGCATTGTACACCAGGAAAAGCCACAGGCATCCAATGCCAGCCCATGAAAACAGCTGTGGGGGCTGTGCCCTGCAGAGCCACAGGGATGGAGCTGCTCAAGGCTTTGGGACCCCACCTCTTGCATCAGCATGCCCTGTATGCAAGACATGGAGCCAAAGGAGATTATTTTGGAGCTTTAGATTTAATGGCTGCCCTGCCAAAATAATAATCTGTGACTTAATGGTGCCTGTAGCACCTTTGTTTTGGCCAATTTCTCCCATTTGGAATGGGAATATTTACCCAATGCCTATACCCCCATTGTATCTTGGAAGTAACTAACTTGCTTTTTGATTTTACATGATCACAGGTGGAAGGGACTTGCCTTGTCTCAGATGACACTTTGGACTATGGACTTTTGAATTAATGCTGAAATGAGTTAAGACTGGGGAACTGTTGAGCAGGAATAATTGTATTTAGTGATATGAGAATGACATGAGATTTGGGAGGGGTCAGGGTGTAATGATATGGTTTGGATTTTTGTCCTTGCCCCAATTTCATGTAGAATTGGATGAGAGGCCTGCTGGAAGGTTATTGGATCATGGGGAGGGATTTCCCCCTTGCTGTTATCTTGATAGTGAGTGAGTTCTCATGAGATCTGGTTGTTTGAAAGTGTGTAGTGCTCCCCACTTTGCTCTCTCTCTCTCGCTCACTCTACCATGGTAAGATGTGTTTGCTTCCCTTTCACCTTCTGCCATGATTATACATTTCCTGAGGCCTCCCAGTCATGCTTTCTGTACAGCCCATGGGACTCTGAATCAATTATACCTCTTTTCTTGATAAATTATCCATTCTTTGGTAGTTTTTTGTAGCAGTGTCAGAACAGACTAATATACCTCTCTGTGCTTCAGATTGGATAATTTTATTGATCTATATTCAAGTTCACTAATAATTTCTTATGTCATATTAAATATGGCATTAAGCCTTTCTAGTGAACTTTTCATTTTAGTTGTTAACATTTTTTATATCCTAAATTTTTATTTTTTAAATAATTTCTATCTTTGGACTGAGATTGTGTGTTTGTTGATTTGTTGTCATACTTTTCTTTAATTCTTTAAACATGATTTTCTGTTGTTCTTCAACTAATGTATCATAGTACTTTAAAATCTTTGTGTGCAAAATTCAACATCTGGGGACACTCAGAGAAAGCTTCTATTAACAGTTGTGTTTTTTTTTTCATTTCTTGAATATCCGTCATACTTTTTTTTCTTTGCATATTGTATTAGTCTGTTCTCATGCTGCTATGAAGAAATACCTGAGACTGGATAATTTATTTAAAAAGGGATTTAATTGACTTACAGTTCTGCATTGCTAGCAAGGCCTCAGGAAACTTACAATCATGGCAGAAGGCACCTCTTTATAGGGTAGCAGAATAGAGACTGAGTGCAAGCAGGGAAAATGGCAGGGTAAGCCTCAGGAAACTTAAAAACATGGCAGAAGGTGAAGGGAAAGCAGGAACATCTTACATGGCTGGAGCAGGAGGAAGATTGAGTGGGGAGGTGCTACACACTTTTAAACAACCAGCTCTTCTGAGAACTCTATCACAAGATAAACACCAAAGAGATAATGCTAAACCATTAATGAAGAATCCACCCCTCCATGATCCAATCATCACCCACTAGTCACCATCTCCAACACTGGGGATTACAATAGAACATGAGATTTGGGTGGGGACATGGATTCAAACCATATCAAACAATATGCCAAAAAAAATGGAAAGCCTAGAAGTAATGGATAAATTCCTGGACACATACAACCTACCAAGTTTGAACCGTGAAGAAACAGAAAGTCTTAATAAAATAATAACAAGTAATAAGATTAAAGCCATAACGAAAAGTATTCCATCAAAGGGAATCTCAAAACCTGATTGCTTCACTGCTGAATTCCACCAAATATTTAAAGAACTATACTGATTTTCCTCAAATTCTTCATAAAAGTTAAAGAGTAGGGAATACTTCTGCACTCATTCTAGGAAATCAGGATTATCCTAATATCAAAACCAGACAAGGACACACGCAAAAAGAAAACTATAGACCAATATAACTAGTGAATATACATGCAAAAATGCTCAATAAAATACTAGCAAACCAAATTCAAGAGCAAATTGAAAACATCATTCACCATCGTGAAGTGGGATTCATCCCAGAAATGCAAGGATGGTGCAACTTATGCAAATGAATGTGAAATATTAAATTAACAGAACCAAAAACAAAAACCCTGTGATGATCTCAATAGACACAGCAAAAATAAATTTGCTAAGAATTTAACATCTCTTTATGATAAAAACTTTCATCAAACAGGGTATAGAGGGAACACACTTCAAAAATAATAAAGGCCACATATGACAAAACCATAGCTAGCATTGCACTGAACAGGGAAAATCTAAAGGCATTTCCTCTAAGATCTGGAACAAAATAATGATGCCCATGTTCACTGCTTTTATTCAGTGTAGTAACAGAAGCCCTGGTCAGAGTCATTAGGAAAGAGAAAATTATAATAAAGTCATCCAAATTAAAAAGAAAAAATCAAAATTAGCTTTGTTTGCAGATGACATAATCTTATAATTGGATAAACCAAAAGATTTCACCAAAAAAAGTGAGAATTGATAAAAAAAAATTCAGTAAGGATACAAAATCAACATACAAAAATCAATAGCATTTATATACACCAAAAGTGAACAATCTGAAAAGTAAATCAAGAAGACAATCTCATTTCAGTAGCTGCAAAGAATATAAAATACCTAGAAATGGCCAGGTGCGGTGGCTCATGCCTGTAATTCCAGTACTTTGAGAGGATGAGGCAGGCAGATCACTTGAGGTCAGGAGTTTGAGACCAGCCTGGCCAACATGGTGAAACCCTGTTTCTACTAAAAGTACAACAAATAGGCGTGGGGGCGCATGCCTGTAATCCTAGCTACTTGGGAGGCTGAGGCAGAAGAATCACTTGAAGCTGGGAGGTGGAAGTTGCAGTGAGCTGAGATTGTGCTACTGCACTCCAGCCTGAGTGACAGAGTGAGACTCCATAACAAACAAACAAACAAAAAAACTAGAGATCAATTTAACTAAAAAGAAGTGATAGATCTATACAAGGAAAACTATGAAATAGTAAGGAAAGAAACTGAAGAGGATATAAAGAAAGGAAGAAAGAAAACTATTCCATACTCATGAATTGGAAGAAATAATATTGTTAAAATGATAATACTCCTCAAAACAATTTACAGATTCAATGTAATCCCTATCAAAACACTAATGACATTCTTCATGGACATTTCAGATGTTATATTGTATCACCTCTGGACTGTAACACACCCCTCCGGCTGAGAGTTGCTGTTTTTTTTTTTTTTTTTTTTTTTTTTGAGACGGAGTCTTGCTCTGTAGCCCGGGCTGGACTGCAGTGGCCGGATCTCAGCTCACTGCAAGCTCCGCCTCCCGGGTTTACGCCATTCTCCTGCCTCAGCCTCCCGAGTAGCTGGGACTACAGGCGCCTGCCACCTCGCCCGGCTAGTTTTTTGTATTTTTAGTAGAGACGGGGTTTCACCGGGTTAGCCAGGATGGTCTCGATCTCCTGACCTCGTGATCCGCCCGTCTCGGCCTCCCAAAGTGCTGGGATTACAGGCTTGAGCCACCGCGCCCGGCCGAGAGTTGCTGTTGTTACTTACTTCTATACCAATAAGCATTGAGCTTGCCTGGACTAAATCTGAGAAATATCTCTCCTCACAATGTGTAGCTCTTGATACCTCTTTTATATATATAGGTTTTTTGTTTTAATTTTTTGTTGGGATTCATAGAAATTGCCTGTGTCTTTATAGGCAGAGATTTTAAGAGATTGTGCCCAAATGCCTCTAAGTTTTCCAGTTTTTTCTAATGGATATAAGTGCAGGCTAGAGGCCACTTTCATACTTTAGAATGCTTTTGATTCTTCCCTGCTTTAATTTTCTGATAGTTCCTCTCATGTGTCCTGTGAGCATACACTCAGGTTTCATCAGCCAGGGATATGTCAGTGGCCTTGGCCTACTTTAGACTATCCTGTGCATGACAACATAGACCCAAGACAGCCTTGGGTCTTCCAGAATATGTGGAGAAATTATTAAGCCTCATATGGCCACCTTATCTTCTGGAACTCCCTGCTAACACCCCCAGCTGTTTTGTGAATCTGTGATTTGTCCTGAACAGAAGCACAACCTTAGAGTTTTAAAGCTCACTTTTTTGGTTTCCAGCAATATCATGACTTTAATCAACAATGCTCTAAATCACATAAGCTCTCTCCCTCTTCCCAGCAGTGACAATGAGGCTGCTGGTTTTCATGGCCTGCTTCTCCCTGGTTGAACTATCAAACTTGAGGCAGCAGGGATGGAAACAGTCCTAGGCAAGAACATCACAGAACCTCATTGTCGTTACTTAAAGTTCAGTAGTTTTATAAATAAATACTTCTCAATTTTTGGCCAATTACCGGAGTGCTAAAGTTGTTTCTTTTAATGTTTTGTTTACCTTCATGGTTGCTTATTGGGAAGGAGATTTGTTAACCTGCATCCTGACTCTATCATGTTGCAATTTACTTATTTTTTGTTTTCTTAGTGATACTGGCTCATAGTGAACTCCTAAATTTTAATGAATTAATAAATAATCTAAGGGAATAAGAAAGGGAGTGCTATCTCTTGTAGCTGAGGGATTCTCAAATGTAAGTTGATGGTTTTGCTATGTTTTTGTAAGAGTGTACAAGAGACATAATCTGGGAATAATTGGTCTTCAACTCCTAATGATTAACTAACAGGACTAATGGTCCCTAGAGATAAAGTGAAACAAGTTGTACATGCATGCCAGTTTCTGACAGTTTCTAGCACATCTATAGACCTCGTGTTGCTTAAGACAGAATCCAGTTGTTATCCAGCATAAGGGAATCGTGGTTAATGATTTAGGCAGCATTTCCATTTAGATTTCAGCTCCCAGTGCTAGTTCTTGGGTGGAGAAGGATCACTAACTCAGGATGTTTATAGCATCCTCAAATCTCTTATTTCACATCAGGAACTCAAACCCCAGCTGGATCACTTTAATATACTTATAATGTCTCTGAATAAGAAAGTATGCTGAAATAAATAATTGGTCTCGTAAAAAGATCAAAAAGAATAAATAAAAAGGTTGCATTTAGGTTTAGCTTACCCACACTAACTGTTTAAATTTTATGGAACTCTTCCCAAAGCAAGAATTCTTAAGGTTTCCAAGAAGGCATGGGACATAAGCTGAGTTACCAGTTTCAGAAGCTGTCACTAAAATTGTCTACATAGTCATTTAACTAGAGTTATCCTTCTCACATTTCCAGCATTAGAGAGAACATAAAAATCCAACCACTGTCAGTGGTTCATTTAAATAATCATATAGTATTGTTCTGCTTTCTTTCTTTTTTTCCTTTCTTTTCTTTCTTTGGGGTGGAAATTGCTCTGTTGCCCAGGCTGGAATGTAGTGGTACGATCCCGGCTCACTGCAACCTCTGCCTCCCGGGTTCAAGCAATTCTCATGCCTCAGCCTCCCGCATATCCGGGATTACAAGTGTGCACCATCAACCCTGGCTAATTTTTATAGTTTTAGAAGAGACTGGGTTTCACCATGTTGGCCAGGCTGTTCTTGAACTCCTGGCCTCAAGTGATCTGCCCGCCTGGGCCTCCCAAGGTGCTTGGATTACAGGCGTGAGCAACCACATGCCAACAGTATGGCTCTGCTTTCTTTCTGATCTCTTCAAACCTCTGATTTTAGTCTGATCACAATTAATTGCTTCCTCATTTAAGCCTATCCACATAGATATGCCCATGTTTCTATTCACTGTGACATTCATTTATTTTCCTAGGCTAAGTACATTTGGGTGAGATTCCTCCATATTCAAGTCTCAGCTTTGCATAACCAACTGGTGGAAATAATTTACAAGACTCACCACCAGAGGAGATGAAACAATTGTCAGCTTTATACCCTTGAATGCCACTGGTATTATAATAATAGTGTCTGTATTACTAGGCTGCCTAAGAAAATACTGAACAAATAGCCATGTTGTGGCTGATCGTCAGCCATTTAACTGAACTGCTCTATGATCAATCCAATCTGACAATGAAATTAAACGGAGTAAGGGTATCTGGCTTCGTGATCAATTCAATGTGACAATCAATGCAAATGATGTAAGAGTATCTCATTGATCAGCTAAAATAACATGGACTAAGAAACCTCATAAACTAAAAGAGGCATAGAAAATGCCTTGATATCCAATAGGGCAAGGAACTCTTGTTATTTCCTCATTGGAAAGGTGCATCAGGATTTCAGTAATAATAAGAGATCTTTTGGTGTCGATTAAATGTAGATTTAAGGAGCCAAAGGAAATAGATGTTGCTATTCACCCAGAAGTCACTCTAGATTCTCTACAGGGGATTGCATATGAAACACTCCCATCAAGTTCCCTTGCTCCTTGCCCTTTGGTTTCTGTGTTATCTTTATCATAGTTATCATCCCTATCACACATTTTTTATGTCAATGAACTTCTTTTCTAAATAATGAGCTCCATTAGGACAGGGACTCTGTTTTATTAGTCTTTGAATCTCTAGTACCTAGCATGGTGTATGATACATAATAGGCTATCAAATGTTCACTGACTTAATGAATGAACAGGGGGAAGAGAAAGGGAGGTCAGATCATATGCTTACTCTTACTTGGTTCACAATAATGCTCAGACACTTGGAGTAAAAGAACCGATAAATTGCATCTTTTATATAAGTGATGTGTGACTTTTAGTAGAAGCCTGCTTATTGGGACTAATTCTATGATTCCAGAGTTCACCTTTTGCCTTGATAAGCTGAGTATGTTATTTGGAAACAAGGATCTTGTAAAGCCTTGAGAATGAATATGATGAAAATGGAGATAGTACCAAAAATGTACATCAAAAAGTATAGGAGAGACTGGGTTCAATGGCTCATATGTATAATCTCAACCCTTTGAGAAGCTGAGGTGGGAGGATCAGTTGAGGCCAGGAGTTCATGGTCAGCCTGGGAACATAGCAAGAATACATCTCTACAAAACATTAAAAAAAATTAGCCAGGCCTTATGGCTTGCCTATAGTCCAAGATACTCAGGAGACTGGGACAGAAAGAGCACTTGAGGCCAGGAGTTCAAGGCTGCAGTGAGCTATGATGATGCTACTGCATTCTAGCCTGGGTGACAGAGTGATATCCTGCCTATTAAAAAAAAAAAAAAGAAAAGGTATACAACGTATAGAAGAATGTTTGCACTGTGCACACATTTTTATTTAGGATTTTCTTTTAAAACTAATTCTGATATAAGCAAAAATACTTTATTTCTGCAAAGATTCTTCATTATTGGCCAGTGGTGCCATGCAATCATATTACATATTTAGAGGAATTATTCCCTGAACATGCATGTATTGAGCACTTACTCTGTGCCAGGCAGAGCACTAAATGTTAGGAATACAAACACAGATATAGCCTGATTCCTGCCCCAAAGGTCTTAAATCTTAATTGGTGGAGACACAAAGTTATAAATAAACAAAGGCAGAAAAAGTGCCACAAGTGCCATGTTTGAAATACCCTCAAGGTTTTGGATGAGTTTAGAGGCAGTGCTTCAAAGGAGGATGTGGTCAATTGCACAGTGAGTCTCAAGGTCAAAAAAACTTGGTAGAGGAGGTGACTTTGAGGTGAGCTTTGATGATAAATAAAGTAGGCTAGGGAGATGAGGGGAAGCCATGCGAGTATAGACATGACAATGTGATAGCCCACAAAGCCCATGCAAGCTGAGGAGGAGGCTGTGAGTTTCACTGCAATGAGATCTGTACCATCAGGTGCTGTCAGGTGGAAATGGCAGGCTAAGTAGCATATTTGATAGCAACCAAGATAAGGCTGCCTTGCAAATTGAACTTGAAACAAGCTAGATATAAATATAGATCTATTAAGGCAAAGCACTTCATGTGTCAGTATCTATTAACTGCCTGATGCTGAAATGTATTTGTATTGAGTGGCAGGAGCTGGTGGGCCTGCCGGTCCCAGTAGGGCACAAGACCAAGAGAGATTTTTCCCAAAGAGAAGTATTTGCTTACAAGTGCATACAACCCCTGTTGTATTACAATGTGATTATACTGCAGGCTCTTCTAACAGATAAAATTGCCTATGATGGAAATCAGAGGGAGAGCACAGTGCAAGGCTAGAGCCTGGTTAGCAGTATGCATGATCAAACTCTCTTTTAACTTGTATCAGAGAAGGGATTAACATTGGATTTTGTGATATTTTTGAGTGATACTCATATAGTTCCATTAAAAACAGTCTTGGGAAATTATCTGAATGCATCTACTTAAATGACAAGAATAGATGGCAAATTATATCTCCATATTTGTCTAAAAAGAAAGGAGGATTTCATGGTTAGACACCAGGGATTAGACTTTGCTCTGTGTTTTTACAATTATATTATTTCCCCATCTTAAATTAGTAAAGTGGAGCTGATGGTTTTCCCTAGCTCCATGGAGAGAGAGCAAGCATATCACACTATCAGGAACCCAGAATTCTCTTACATTGTCTATGTTATCTGCAAGATACCATAATAAAATCATTCCTTGCTGCGATGAAAAAGGCACATTTCTAAGCAGAATGATATCTGATTCAACACTGTATTTGTATTTATCCAGTGCACCCCCCTGAAAGGACAAACACATGCATTTCATTTACCATCCAATCTTTATTTTTTTTCTAAACCTTTCCTTACCATCCATACAGGCCCCTGTAGCTTCCAGCCCAAATTTATGAGATAAAAGACCAGTGCTGTTGCTGCAGGGGATAGAATGCAACAATGAAAGTTCTGAGTCCAATAAAATTTTTAAATGCTTTTTTTTTTCCCCAATATACTTTATGAAGTTTTACATTTACTGAGTTTTATGAAATTCTGTAGTTCTTTCAGCAATAACCAATTACAACCTTTTGTCCTTTGTTGCCCAGGGTTAGATTTGATCAAAATAGAACCAGATCCGAATGCTCAGTGATCATGTTAGATTTCAGCAAAATCAACAGTGTTGCTTTATCTATCAGAGTGTTTTGGAAGGTTTAATTGTACTGATTGAGTAGAAATTGGAAATGTTGTGATTACGGTATTGTAATTCAGATGCTCCAAACTATAGCAGTATGGAGATAAAAGTAGTGTTTAAACAGCAATTACAAAAACAACTGTGCACTCACAAGTCCTTCCTCTCACTTCTCCCAGATAGTTCTGGGGGGTCACAGAATCTCTTTTGTGACCCCTGGACCAGTTAGTGTTCTTAGTAACCTCAATAGAATAAGTGTTTTCCTCTTATGTTGTGGTTTGTTCTAACAATGTCTGCTATTTCAATGTTTAGTCTGCTTTCCCTATTACACTATTTAAATATTCTAGAAATGTTAGTATCTTTCATCCAGGTCATATTATCCCAGCTTCTTGCCACTGAAAGCAAGATAAATACAGTTATTCTGACCATAAGCTACACTTTGAGATTGAAAATATTGTCATAGCTTGTATCATCAAGTTTTCCAGTAAGAGGATCACTAGCTATTGCTTGTAAATCTTTTTCTTTTTCAGATTTTGTATAACATATCTGTACTCAAATGAGGCAAATCTATTCCAGTCATTAGTTTCACTGTCCATTAGGGGAATCAGGGAGGTAGGAGAAATACTCATGGTTTGACAACACTGCATAATTTTCCCATCCAGTGAAATATTCTCTCTGGGTCAAGCTAAAATAAGCTACCTTGCCAATTAACACCAGCATCGTTTTTGGCAAATAGATCTGTCTCTTTGTTCTGCTTCATTGTATGGAGAAAAGGGGCCTCAAAAGTCAGAGTTGTTAGATCATTGCCATATACAAGTCTTTAGTTTTGTGTTGACTGAATGGGTTAGATTTCTAGAACAAAAGATTGTTCCTTTATAAATTATTCCCCTGGGGTAGCTGATTTCTCACAAAATGTGTTGCAGATGAGACGGTTTGGACAAATATTTATAAAGCAGGCATTCTAGTTGGGCTAGAACTGAACTTATGTTAGATAGAGCTAGTGACATCCTCTCTCCAGTATCAATTATATTGTCTTATTTATATGGGGTTTAGGTACCTATTGGGAAACTAATTCAAACAATAATGAAGTTCAGGCATGTCTAGAAGGCTGGGAGGATAGGCAAGCTCAATGGGAACCAAAATGCAAAAACAGAGGATGACTTGGCTTCAAAGAGTGAATTTATCATAACAGAAGGTGGTGTCTGGCTCAATGGTCGATTCTGCAATGGGGTATGGAGTTGAGAAGATAGAGGCAGTTCTATTGATAATGTATTGACTGTTGAAAATAACATTATCTTGTAATATACATATAACAGGTGACCCTTGCTGGTTCTTTCATCTATTTTTCTATCAATAGTTACACATATGGACAATATTTTTTTCAAGTGGAACTAAAAATACAACTGCATATTTACACACTTATTTGTATCACAGATTAAAACCTCAATCCATATATTGGAGTGGCATAATTATATCCACATATAAGCATTTGCATATGAATGTCCTTGATTTGCATGGACAATTATAAGTACTCTTTTTTTGCTGATGCAAATGAAGAAACACCTTTGGAATATTGGCCTCATAATTTCTAATCATATATCACTGAGTGGCATATACAGTTTTAGGAAAGCAATTGGTATCATTTCAAGAATAAGGAGTCATTTAGGCAGATTTTCTCTGAGAAGTGCTTGACAGAATAATTTTTCTTCCTAATAAGAATAATGTTTAAAGATTGAGCATTCAATAGTCCAAAGAGAAAAGGGATAAACGACTGACTTCGTGGTTCCTGGATAAGCATAGAATAGTATACTTGACTTCACGTGGCTATCATATAGAGAATTTTGTGTTTCATTACAAGCAATCGGAAGACTGTTTATTTTCTTTGCACTATAAAGCATTGAAATTCCTGAAAGGAAGAGTGAAAAGAAGACGTTGGAAAAGTTAACAAGGGTCAAAGCTCTTGGCTTAGAAGGCAAAGGGTCATGCCAGGCATTTTTAGTTATAGTTCCTCGGTTTCTGTCTCTTCAAATAAATTTCAATGTGAGTTGAATATTTCCTAGGGGACAGTGAAACTCACATTAGGGTTTCAGCAGCTGTCTAATAGCCCATGATTTCTGATTATTTAACACGATCTTGAATGTCGACTTTATGTCCAAAGTATTCGGTCTGTTTTGGGGTGTTTCTATCCAGTTCTCAGTTACTTAGATATGTGAAATTACTTCTTGTCATGAGCATGATCAGGAGGAGAAAATGTTCAGTTCTATCATTTATGTGCTTTCAGTAATTACACTTCATTTATCGGATCATGAGAAATGGCATTTTGCTTCTAAGTGAATAGAGTTATAATGTATTCACCTCAGACAGTTAAATCGTAAGTCTGTAACTGAGGTGACTGTGCCCTTATACAATCATTCTATAGTAAGCCTTTTCTCTCATTTTATCTAAGAATATAGCCATTTTGAATACACGAAACAGATGCCGCTGAGATGGCTGCCTCTTTCTCTATCCAAAACAAGGTTGAAAGATAGATCTCTTCAAAGGACATTGGGAGATAGTCCTGGGCACGAGTAACCACAGTTCAGACACTTGGGGTCCAGGCAGATTGTATTCCCAGGCTGGTGGGTCAAGTCATTTTTCCTCACTGCCTTCAAGGTCCATATGGATTTATGGAAGGATGCTGTGTATAGTTATTTCCACATGTTTCATTCTTGCATTCTGTGTATGTGTATGTTTGTGTATGTATATATACATATATATACATGAATATATATGTGTGTGTGTATTCTAACTGAAGAGTTTATCTATGATAAATGATAGTACAGTTTTTTCACTCCCATGAAAGTAGGTTTTGAAAATAAAGGATTTTGAGAGCACCTTAATAAGAGCTCTGTATATCTATGATATATCTTATGTTTACAGTAACCTTGACATGAAGGCGAGGCCAGTATAATGCCCTCTGTTTTACAGGTGAGAAGACTGAGCTCAAGACGTTTAAATGATCTGTTCAATTAGTTAACACTCAGTACTGGAAGAACCAAGGCTGAATCCCACCTCAAGGGCTCCTAGTTTGGTGCCTTTTCTGGCAGTGAGTCCTGTGCCTTCCACTCCTGTACATCCTATAGCAATAAGTAAAGCCTTAGATAAAACATAGATCTGAAGCTAATACTTGTTTGCTTTAATGAATGTTTCTTCCTTAGAGATCACAAAATGTGCCCAAAGCAAGTATGCTTATTGGTTTCAGCTGTTAGTTCAACTATACCATCTAGCAAAATGCCGAGAGAAACAGCTACAACTTAGAAGATAAAATTGTCATTTTAAATATCTTGAATACAGTGATTATATTTATATCATGTTATATACAATGTATTTTGAGATGGGTGTGAGAAGTTGTGGGTGGTTGCCGTCAATATATACCTCATTAACAGCAAGAAATACCACTACACCAGGGTCTAATGTTAAAGTTTGCAGCCTGTCTTCTGCTCTGCAAATTTCTTCAAGGAACACTCCAATTTCCAAACCTGCCATGCAATCTTGCTTGCCTCCCCAACCCACACACTTCTTTTGTCTTGTCTGGTCTCCACCAGGACTCACATTCCTTATTACACTGTGTTGCCCATATTTGCCCAAAGTTTTATGTGCGTCTCTTTCGTCCCCACAACCAGATTATGAAACCTGTGAATGAAGGGATAGTATTTGAGCTCCTTTTTATTTCCCCCTAAGCCTACTTAATATATGCTTTTTGGATAAATGATAGAATTAAAATAAACAGATTTTCTGTTACATTTGTCAGCCATCCATAAGCGTACTATGTCAAATTTGAGGCACTGCGGGTTAGGAGACACGAGAGGATATGAAAGGGAAGTAATTATGATAAAGTAGATGAAAAGAGAGATCTTGAAGAGAGGTTAAATACCTGAAATAACAGTAGGCATGGTGAGCTTATATGCCGTCTTCACATGCATATTTCCATAACGGATGGAGCCCTGTGAAGATGCCCATGAAGCTTAGCACAAGGCATGGACGAGAATACATACTCAGTTAGTATTTGTCAATCTAATTAAGAGAAGATATTTACAGACCGGTAAAGAACATTCCTCCACTCCTACTTCCCCTTTTGAGTCATCAAAATTCACCATTTGGTTAACCATCTGCCTCCCTAGCCCCTAAGATTAAAGTTGGGTGATAGAGAAAATTGTGAAACATAGAGTGTACAGATAATTCCCTGCAGAATGAGTGACCTGCAAGGTCAGGAGCTGTCTTATGTTCCCTCAGAAGTCAAGGAGCACTCGGCTGCTTCTTTGGAGCTGAGGGAAACATACTCTTAGTGGAGTGGACAGGAGCACTTGAAACAGAGGTAGCAAGTTGCATACACATAAGCAGACCTTGCACCCATGCTTGGCAATGTCAGAACACAGCCTCAGGGTCAGCGTGTGAACTCCATACCTACTCTGGATGTTGCTCAAATTTTGAAATATATTTAGTGGAGGATGTATTTCAAAGAAGCAGGAAAGGCTGATTTTTTAAAAAGAAACAGGGCGAGGGAGAAAATGTGGGCAAATTTACCCATTTAATAAACACCGAATAATTTTTAGGATTTGAAACCTTAAGTGGATTACACTTTCCCGTCAATGGAGATCTCCAGTCTGCTCCTCCTATGAGTAGCAATGCCTGTTAATGTAGCATCATGAGAAAAGGGAATCAGGATTTTTCCACATTCTGGTGGGAATCTGTCATCACGTGCCCCAGGATCTGACTGGTCATCCCAGGATAATCACTGGGATTTGTATGGGATGATCATTAGAAGAATTGAGTCCACTGATGAGTCTACATCGTATTTTCTGCTTTAGAGACAAGCTAATAATGGCTGTGCACACTGAATCCTGGGTTTTAGCAGATAAGAATGTTGCCCAGGATGTTCAAAATCACATCAGAGAGAATAATTTGACATGAGGATAAATAAATAATACACTTGCTAGTTAGCCTGCAAATAAATGATGACTCTTGAAAACTGTACCTATTTGAATCGTATCTTTTTTGAGCAAAATTGGGCCCACTGGATAGGCAGAGCTGCTTCTCCATTTCTAACTTTAGTATTCCTGCTTTGGCACAGGTATTTCTTTTTCATTAGAGCTTTTCAACCAGAAAAGCTAATATCTGAATATATTATTCTACATATTTACTTCGAACTTAACAGGACTGAAGCTCGGTGAAGCAGTTTACATGCATGGAATACTAACAGAAGTGAACAGGGGAGTGGAAGGAAAGAAATAAGATGGCCAGGAACAGTGTCCCATATTGCAAAGTAATGGAAAAGGCAGAGCAAGATTCTCAGATAGTGAAGGTGGTCAGGAGCAAAGTATTTGAAGAAGGATTAAAAATAGCAAAAAGTTCTTATAAGCAGACATTTTCCACAACTTTTACCAAATAGTAAGCATGTAGGATTGAAAAAAAAAGACACAAAGATAGATGAACTGTTAAGGATTATTAGTAGAAACAAAAATTGGCTGATGGGTTCTGATGCATCTGAAGACTTGTAATTAGACTTTGAATTTATAAAGAAGGATGCATCTTGATATTTTCAAAATAGAATTCGTAGAAAATTTATTTTTGCTACTTATAACAAAAAAATAAAGAAAATCACCCATAGGACATGCATAAGGTGGAACTAAAATTCAAGGAAAGGAGGTCAAATAAGCCCCAGGTGTTTAATGTGACGGGAGAGAATATGCATAGCTCCCCCTCACTGGGGAATTGTGATATGTCCTGAGATGAACTGGGCAAAGGAGGAGGGAGGTTGACAATTATGCTGAGAGGCAGGAATAGAAACGGAGGCAATGATTGGGAAATGGCACAGATCCAAGATTCAGGAGTCATGGAGGAAGTAGGTAATGATTTGTGGAGCTATCTTCGTCTCTAAAAGAAACATGAAAGGCAGTTTCTATGAAGAAATTGAGAGGGATAAAATATAATAAAATAAATAGTAGAAACGAAAAATAAGCATGCCAACGAACACACACATGAGCATAGTCAGTCTGCTTTTACCTTGGGCCACTGTCCAGAGTCCTCTCCCTCTAGAGAGCTGTATGACTCCCTTCTTCTCTTCCTTCAGGTCCCTGCTTATCTATAATTTTATCAATGAGGTTTTCTTTGACCATGATATTCAAAACATAGCAATGAAATTCTCCATTCCACTGCATAACCTATTTTTGCTGACTCTGCTTTACTATATAGCATTTATTACTTTCTAAATGCTATCTATGATACATCTCTTTCAAGTAAAATGTATGGTCCATAAAGGCAGAAATGTTGTCTGTGTTTGTTCTCTGCTGTGTCCCCAGAGCCTAGAACAGTGCTCAGGATTTAGCAGTCGTTGAATGAGTAAATGAAGGGACGTTCCTTGGAAGAAATGTGCTGAGAACTGGAGAGTGCAAAATTCTTGATCCATCACAAATTCTTATTTGCTGGCTAACTAGTTTCTCTTCACTGGCTTCAATGTGTCATCTGTAATATTGCGTGAATTAAGTGAGGTTGGGAGTAGGAATATTATATTGCCCCAGGGAAGGAATTGAACTAGTCCAGCTCTTTGAATTTCTTCTGGTTCATAGTCCTATAATTTTGTGATTCTAAGATTTCATCATCTAAATGTTCTATTTTCTCCCACAGTGAATTCTCTGCTTTTAAATCAAGTGAATATCTCAATTTTATATGAAATCTGCAGATGATGAAGATTTGCTTTGGTGGGATAAGCAAACATAAGACGAAAGACACCAAAATAATTTTTTGGTCTCGTTAGTCTAAGTTATTCTATATTGGTGAATTGGCTTCTATATTTAGTTGAACCAAGGGGAAAGACATTCGAAACAGTTGTGCTGATGTATTTTTTTTTTCAACCTGTTATTTAAAGGAACTGACCAAATACAGTAGACAATTCCTTGGCTGTTATTTAGAAAAAGCTTAGAGCTTGAATCAATATGATATTTTGCTCTGTAGGTATTGAAAATCATTCTACTGTTGTCACTAATTGCTTTGGTATTCTGCAAAAGGATAAAATGTCAGCTATTTATTAATAAATCTGTTTTTGTAGTAGGGGGTGCATCTTTACTGTTTATCATGTACCAGCAGTAAATAAATATATATATATGATATATATATATGCACACACACATGCACACACACACACTAGAGCCTTGAATAGAGAGCCTTGAACAGAGCATGTAATGAAGGACTGTCAGCATGCGGCGTATCTGTTGATTATAAAGCAGGTAATGGGATGTGCGAGGAGAACCACATGAATACAATTCTTCCAAAGCCCTCATCGCCAATGATCACTCTTACAAAGATTAAAAACTGTCAGATATAATCATTTATCAGGTAATTGTAAAACGGGAAATATAAAATTATGAAGAGATTTCTGATGGCTTCTCACAGTCAGCCCCTGGACCAGGCTTGCGTAGGATTCATGAGATTAAATAGATAAAACACATATTCATTTGATTTTCTAGTGCAACTAAATTGAGAAAGGTGGTTGTGCAGGACAGACGCTTCATCTCTTTTGATGCAGCAGTGAGTGCTAGAGAAGGCAATCCTCTGTCTTCATCTTTTTAACAGAGCGCTTCTAGAGACACAAACTATAGTTTCAAACCGTTCCAGAAAATAAGATTGTTTCCTCAGACAAGAAAGATTAATGGACAAATGCACTCCTCCACCATATCCAAGCCATGTTATACACACGTTTAATGCTGTGTATGTAAATATGCCTATGAGGCACAATTTGGGGAGCATTGAGAACACTTTTGTAGCTCCATGGATCATTTCCACTAGCTTAATGCAGTTGCTGAAATCATCATTACAAGGCTTGCCAATCCTGAAAACAAAAGCCTTTTCCCTTAGTCTGAGTTAAGGATGTGTTTAAGGATAGACTTAACAAATGAACTCTACCAGGGTGAGAAATATGAGGCAGTTCTTGGTGCCCCTGCCCTGAAACCTCAAAAAACCTAAACGTGCTTGAGTACTCTCCTCTCTGACCAAAAAAATCTTAAGTTTTTCAAAACATATGAATTGAATACGCAATATTATGTGCCAAGCAAAGAGGGAGGTGGCTTCTGTTCTCAGCAGGAGGCGAGTATATAAATAAATAACTGCACATATGCAATATGCCATTTGAGGAACACATTATGTTGCTTAAGATTTATTGAGAAATCAGTGACACATGGGTTTGAAGGAAGGGTTCAGTAAAGCTTTTTGCAGAAGGCGACTTCAAAGCAAGACTTTCAGAAGGATTAAGAGGTCATTAGGTAGACCAGAAAGTTTAAAATACTGCAAAAGCAATGCAGCAAAAGGAACCCATCTCACAAAGTGGCTGCTTCTTCTCTTACTGATACTAACTTTCTTTCCCTCCACCCCAGCCTGCTTCATTTTTCCATTTTTCTATTCTGCAGCAGCTTTCATTTGTATAGAAACCTTCTGTGATAGGCAAGTGTAGCAAAAATTGGCCAAGCATTACAGAAATTATTTGAGTGATGATTTTCTTCATCTTCTTAAGGAGGGTACAGAGATCATACTATTTACATGTATGGGAGAGAGATTAATTTATTATGTGCCATGGGTGCCTTAAAGCATTAAGAATTAATTCTCTGGGTTGAGAAGGGCTAGGATAGACATCCACCAAACTTATTCTATGTTTGTTCTGGCCACAAAGATAGGCTACTTTTTCCGCTGTCTCTAGAAGTGAGGCGGGGCTGAGTGACCAAGTTCTAGATAATGGAACACATGTAGAATTGACATGTGGTAATAAAAATCACCCTGCATGCTTCTTTACATTCATTCCACATCCACTAGCTGAAATCAGAGGACTCTGAATATATAGAGAAATATAGAACCACAAGGTGGAAGGATCCTGAATTCCCAGATTACAGTATCAAAACTGATACATTTTGCCTCTATGTCCCCACCCAAATCTCATCTTGTATAACCCATAATTCCCATGTGTTGTGGAAGGGACCCTGTGTGAGATATTTGAATCATGAGGACAGGTCTTTCCCATGCTATTCTCATGATAGTGAATAAGTCTCATGAGATCTGATGGATTTAAAAACGGGAGTTTCCCTGCACAAACTCTCTCTCTTTGCCTGCTGCCACCCGTGTAAGACATGACTTGCTCCTCCTTGCATTCTGCCATGATTGTGAGGCCTCCCTAGCCACTTGGAACTGTAAATCCATTAAACTTCTTTTTTTTTTTTTAAATTGCCCAGTCTTGAGTGTGTCTTTATCAGCAAAATGAAAATGGACTAATACAAAAACCCACCTGCCAAACACTATAATTGAACTATTATACACACAAGAAATAAAGTTTTATTGTGTTAATCCATTAAACTTTGGGAATTGTCTCTTAATTAGTCTGCCTTTAAACAGAAGTATTGTTTATCCAGGTTTGCAACTAAGGAAATAATGATTATAGAACAAAAAACATTGACCAAGGCAAAAGAGCTAACAAATAATGAAAACTTCAGTGGAACTCAGACCATGTCACTCTAGAGACTCTGATCTTACCATTCTTTTTGATTCCTTTTCTACATAGAGGACAGAAAATTAACATTTTGCCCCATAAGGCAGGGACTAGATCCAGCACCAAAGCTCTGATCGCCATTAGTAACCAGTGATGTGGTGAATCCAATCAGCTGAATATGCCCTTCGGCTTTGCAGATAAAGCCCTATGATTGTCCTTCCTTCAAAAGCAGGCTCAGCAGTTGCCCTTCTGTTTACTTCTAGGGGGTTGGCATGACTCCCATTTTCTCTAATTCAGTGGCATGAAAGCTTCATTTTTCTGCTTGTTATAGAATTTTGCTGCTCAAAGCATGATATACAGGCCAGCAAGGTGGGTATCCTGGGTGGTCATTAGAAATGCAGAACCTCAGACTCCACTCCAAACCTACTGAACCAAAATCTGCATCTCGACGAGATCTCCAGGTGATGCTCATGCACATTAAATTTTGAGAAGAGTTGGTCTATAGCACTGAACTACTTTGAAATTTTCTTTCCTGAACTAGAGTGCTCCCATTACCCATTGTCTATTCCAACCAGAATCCTCTTCATCTCAGTAACTCTCTATTGTATTTTCCTAACATGATCCACTCTTACCTGGCCGCAATTACGGGTGTATTTATTTAAAGAGCCCTGTTTTGACTCATGCCTGGCCTAGCTTTGACTTCCCTTCACGAGATCTAGCTATCCCCGACTGAGGATATCAGACCACAAGCAGGCATTAGCTGTTGTAAAGTAGATGTACACTTTCGAAGAAGATTTTAGGTAATCTATAGTAATTGACAGCCTAGTTTATAAAAGTGTCATATTGGCTTCAGGTCCTGAATTGGAATCTATGAGAAATGACTCCTATACTGATCAACTATTATGTGAGTCCCTATTAGGGGAAAAGATGAGAATATAAGGAATTATCTTGGGAGGGCCTATATTGTTAGGCACCTATTTCCATGCATTTATGGATTAATTAGTATTTGATAACCCATCTCTACTGCATAACATTTTTGTTTGCTTCTCCTCTTATGGCATTGTAAAAATATAACTGCCTGCTTTTTAAATGAGAACATATTACTGCTCTTAACTGAAACACCTCAAACATCAGCAGAAATGTGTCATAGCGTCCTTTTTGCGTCCTCTGTACTTTATGGCTTCTCAGACATCTGGCTGTGAGAATCAGCCAAGAACAGACATTCATAGGCTTATCCTGTGAGGAAATACATACAGGTGTCATTTCTGAACTGGGTGGTCCCTGGACCTGAAATTTGATTACTTAAAATAATTCTGGCTACTTATTTATTGGAAACGTGAGCATGTGACACACAGCTCTCCAACTGCTAACAATAAGGAATTTCCAGTGGCCTCATCAAGGGGCTGTCCTTGGAGTATGGTGGAGAAGAGTGCGGGCCCTTGTGCCAAATGGCTGGATTTCAATTCTTACTCCACTCTTATTTGCTCTTTTACTTTGAAGAAGTTGCTTAATCTGTCTATATATCAGTTCTCTCATGTGAGAAATAGATTCACTCTGTTCTCATGAGGTTAAGTAAATAAGACATGGAAATTACTTGGAACTAAACAGACAGCAAGCAGTATATGATCACCAGGGAAAATCAGCTTCAGTCCATTGTGCCCATTTATGTCACTGTAGTCATCCTCCACAGGCTTGGGCAGAAAGGAGTTAAGATAAACACCCTTATTTCTATCTTTGGCTTAGATATTTCCTTCTATTTTCTGATTGAAAAATGTATTATATAGGAGTTGAAAAAAAAACATTTTGAACAATAATAGCCCATAGATGGGGACCCTAGCACTCAGGAACCACACGAGAGCATTGGATATGGAAATTAAAAGAGTAATTGCCTAACTTGTTCTGCTGACTATTGTCCTGGCTGAAAAACTAGCTTTTTTAAGACTTCCAATCTGATTTCCCATATAGTAACAGTTATACATGGGCACAGCATCCTTGAGTTGATTGAAGAGAGGAAAACAAAACATTGTCTGTGAGTGCCTCTATCAGTCCCTGGCTTTGGGAGTTGCTTTGAGCGCAAGCTTTCTTAAAGTGATCATTACTGGTGTGATAAGGGAGCAATGGCTTAGTTGTCAACTATCATGGTTCAGATGCCTCTTAAGACGTTAAGTGTCTTGTGCGACTCTGATATTCTATCTTACATTTCCCTCTTCTATGTTGTCCAATCCCCTTCTTTAATGATAGCAAAGTGTAACACTCTTACAGGGTGTTGTGTCCTCTTCAAATCTTTTCAGAACTGATTTAATACCATTTTATGGGCCTGTGCAATTCATCCAAACCTTAAATCATTTTTCTTTCCCCGGCTTAAACCCTTTCATTTCTATACCTCCACTGATGAAGACTTAACATTATAACGATTTAAGTCGTTCTTGCTCTGAGATGTGTAAATGGAAATAACTGCTGTATCATTGCCAGTGTTTATCATGAGATTATTTTTGGAGGACATCATAGAGTACTAAAACAACCAACATTTACCAAATCCTATTTTCATATTTAGAAAATGTCTTCAAACAGGAAATAACAATTGTGGCCAAGTTAACTGTGACTTGCTTCCAGTATATTTTCAGCACCATTATTTTTAGTATAACCAAAGTCTTACATTGCACATATTACTTTTCTTCAAAAACAAATATTGAAAAACAAACAAAAATGTTTTTTATTATTCATTGCTTATAAAACAAAGTCAAAACGTTTTACCTTTTTTGCTAAGTTATATTCTTCTCTAGTCTATTCCATTTCTATAAACTCAATATTTTTCTTTATTTAGTGTAACTACTTGTCATTGCCTTTTAAGTACATCAGTCATAACTCTTTTCCCCCTTCTCCTAACATCATTCTTCTCATTGAGGCATAATTATTTTGGCACCTCCTATTTTCCCTGTTCTTTGGAAATAATTGTTGTTTAGTATTCATTATTACAGGGCTCACTGTAACTGGTATAGTGTCTTGTGTAGATACTCACTAAATATTTCCTGAAAACTGACTGAGTACATAAATAAAAAGAGCATCTAGTATAGACTAGAAGTGCTGTTATTCCAGTTCTACCTCTAAAATATGCCTCTGGGGAGTGTGGCAGACAGACTCTTAAGAGGATCCTCATCTCCTGATGTTCATACCCTTATGTGATCCCTTCCCTTAGAGTATAGGCAGGACTATGATACACTTCTTCTTCTTCTTTTTTTTTTTAGAGACAGATTCTTGCTCTGTCATCCAGGCTGAAGTGCACTGGCATGATCATAACTTACTGCAGCACTGAACTCCTGGGCTCAAGTGATCCTCCTGCTTTGGCCTCCCAAAGCACTGGAATTACAGGCATGAACTACCACGACTTGCCTTGTTTACATACAATTCAGCAACATGACAAGATGCATCTGATCATAGATTACATTACATCATACTGCAGTGCTTGTCTTGCTGGGGTTTCTCTTTCTTCCTTGCTGACTTTGAGGAAGCATGTGGCCAGGTTGGGGACCCCCGATGGTAAGGAACTGTGGATAGCCTTGAGGAAGTGAGAGTGTCCTCTAAGCCACAGCCTCAGTTCTGTGACCACAAGTAGATGGTCTTGTGAGGTCTTCTGTGAAAACCCTCAGTGACCACAAGTAGATGAATTCTTTCAGTGCCTGAGTGAATTTGAATGTGGGTCTTCCCTGGTTGAGACTCAAATGAGGCTACAGCCTTGGCTGACATCTTGGTGGAAGACGTCTTCTGAAGATGCTAAGGAGAGGACCAGATAAACTACCCAGACTCATGATTCACAAAAACTGTGATAAAATAAATGTGGATTGTTTCAAGCTGCTAAGTTTGTGGTAATATTATTACACAGCAATAGATTACTAATACAGTAAATAACTCACTGAATATTGGTCTCAATAGTTGCAAAATGTGAATAGAACTATATATCCTACTTTAGCCACAGGATTTTAAAAAACAGTTAAAATGAGAAGACTATACATATATATATATATGTACTTTAAAAATGTTAAAATACTATATAAGCATTGTATTTTAAGAGAAACACTTCACAAATGTGATCACATTTATTCCTCCAGCAACATGTTAAAGGTTATATTATTATCCCTATTTTATAGTTACAGGAACTAATATACCTATTTGACAGATGAAGAATATGAATAAGAAAGAGGTCAATTAACCAACTTAAGACAACATAGGCTATAAATGGCAGGGCTAAGATTTACATTAACAAATAATAAATTCCAAACTCTGGACTTTTGCTACTGATCCCTAGTAAAATGAAGTATGTTGAAAACCATGCAGGATCAATACTTGTGTTTGTATCTTTTCACCAGTCAACTGGGCAGATTCAGCATTTTAAAATAATTTTAATATTGCAGTTCTTAGGTTTAATAAACCCATTCCCCTAAAACATGGTCACAAATGCTATGTCCCTTAACAAATTAATTCAACAACCACCACCAAAACAAACATTTAGTCAGGGCTTACTATGTGCCAGGGCATCTTCTGAGCATATAATATATCTCAATTAACAAGAAATAGAAATCAAAATTGTTTACCAAAACTTTTAATTGATGATCCCTTTCAACAGAATTTGTGACTGAAATGAATCTTGATATCTCATTTCTGTTCTTCATTATGCTAAGAGCCAGTTATATCATTTTACAGAAATGGGACTAAGCATCAAAGAAGCCCAGAGGCTCATGGAGATGGTGCCAGTAGCAAATAACATTAACCTGTAAATTCTTCTTGGTCTGTGGGTGAAGGGACTTGTTGGAAGGGTTATTTCTGGCCTTTTGATCGGACTGACTATTTCCCAGGGGAGAACCCAGCATCCAGTGGGCTATTCTATCAGCCAGTGAACTCATAATGACAGAAAAACAAGAAACAGGCCCAAATCTGTTTATTTTTCTAGATGCCTAACTTATTCATCATTAGAAGGGCCAATGCTTTAACTTATCTCTTCTCAGCAGTGAAAAGGAAACCTCTTGAAGACCCAGAGAAATAGGCATGTATATCAGATGAGTCCTTTACCTGCAGTACATTAATTTCAATTCTATTAGGGAAGAAATAGGAATCCCTACTTCAGCCTCAGGTCTAAATTTCATTCTTCTGTTCAATGTCATCAAAACAATTGATATGTTAAGCCCTATGTGGTTGTGTGTGCAGTTCTCAATCAGCTGGGATGTGGAGAGCAGGAGCGATGAGTGATTGGCACCCAGAATTGCTAATAGTGCCCTTTAGCTACTAAAAATTCTCTCCCCCCTCCCCCTTTGGGATTGCCTTTATTGAATTCCTTTTGGAAATATATGAAAATGACTCCCAAACCTATACCACTCTTCGTTCATCTAATTCTAGTCCAACTGTCCCCAACTTCCAACTGTTTGCGAAGTATTTTCAGTTGAAGGCCCTATTGTATTAATACATTGAAATTAAGCTTTGATTGATTCCTAAACTTTGATGATGAGCATCACTTGGAGAGCTTGTAAAACCTATAACTCTCCAGCTCCTTTCCCAGAGGGTCTTGTTGGGATCCTAGAATTTGTATTTTTAATCAGTACTCCAGGTAATGCTTATGCTACAAGAATGTTTAATAAAGTATGATTGACTTGAGGGGCTGAGAGAACTCTCAATTACTCCTTGGCAATCTCTCTTTTCCCTCCTTAATGAGCATAGTGCACCATGAGAACCATACTAGACTTGGCACCTAGAGAACCAACTTATCCGCAGCCATCTTTGGTGTTGGGGATGCTTATACCCTACTAATTCCTTCTCTAATAGTAATTTTATAACAAGCCTCTGGTTGTATCAGAACCTTTCTTCAATCAGATTGTCCCAGATTAAGAAAAATATCTCATTATGAAAAATTACAAACATATACACAAGTAGGGAGAATAGTTTAGTAAAACTCAATACATCCATTGCTAGCTTCAGCAATGAACTATTCACAGCTAACACTGTTTCATCTATACCTCACTCATTTTTCCTCACCCCTGACTCTTTCAAAACTTATTTTAGACACCAGACCATTTCATTCATAAATATTTCAGTTGTGAATGTCTAAAAAATAAATATATATTTTGAAAAGAATACCATTATCACACATATAAAATAAACAATAATTCCCTGCTATTACCGAGTTTCTAGTCTATTTCTGTTAAGTTGTTATCAAATGTCTAGCTATATTTTGTTTGTACAGTGAGGTTCCAAATGAGGAACATACATTGAATTTTGAATATATCTCTTAGGTCTGTCCCTCTTCATATCTTTTTTTATCCTTGCTATTTATTTGTTGAAGAAATAAGATCATTTTTCTTCTAATGATTACTGCAGATGTTGATTGCATTTTCTCTGTTCCTTTTGTTCCTGTAGGTTGAAGTTTGAATTAGATAGTTGATCAGATTCATGTTCTGATCTTTGAGCAAGAACACTTCCAAGGTAGAATTGTTTCTTTCCACTAAAAGCACATTGTGTCTGCTTGTCTTTCTGTGATGTTAGCAACTATTGATTATCAAACATCTGGGTTCATTGTTTCATTATGCTACATTATATGTATTATAGTGATATTCCAATTTTCTCATTTCTTCTTTATACAGTAGCTAGAATGTTACCTATAAGGAGGAACTTCATCAATTCCTTATTTGCCCTGAGGTATATTTCTTTTGAGGAAGGCAAGGGAGATACCTGGTATTTTCCCTATATTTATCAACTTTTCAGTATAATAATTGGGTTTCTAAGCATCCTTCAAACATGACCTGTGAGTTTTTGAAAATAAATATTAGGATATATTTTTATGAATTTAAACACATTTAAAATCCTATCCATTGCCATTTTTATCCCCAGTAATGCTTACATTTTTTTAATTCCTCTCTCAAGTTTTTTTTTGTTGTTGTTGTTTTTGTTACTCAATGCCTCTTTTGCCTTTCAATACACTATAAAACCAAATGTCACATGTTATATGTGAACTAAGTGCCATTCAGTGAGCTTTTGCCCCAAATGGCTTACCTAGTCCAATGACGCCTGGAAGAAGAGTGGGACTAAGTGTCAACACCGCTCTGTGTCAGATATATGAGTCTGGAGTTAAAAGAGACTGAGCTTGAAACTCAAGGTTCAGGAATAACTTTCTCCTAAGTAGTATTTAAAATGAGACAATGAGATTCCCCAGGGAGCTTGAAGAGATGAGAAAAAGGTCACAGTCCCAGATTACACAAACATTCTCTGCCCACATTAAAGAGTGGGCAGAGAAAGCAGAGCAAGGGAAGGGTGTAGAGAACTGCATGAGAAGAAACAGGGCAACAAGGATGGGGCAATTTGAGAGAAACCAGAGATGGAGGAAGGAAGTCTTTAGAGGCTCACCACTGGATGAGGATGTACAGTCTTTTGAATTTATTTTTTAACAGGCAATTGGTGACCTTTATCCAATGAATAGCATAGCTCAAATTAATCAGGCAACATGCCCCAAAATCATAGTAGACAAAAGGCTGAGTGAAGATCCGAATCCAAGTAGTCAGACTCCAAATACTCTTCTCTGGCTACTGTGCAATGCTGATCAGTCAGCTGCATTGTAGTTTCCATGGAAAATGGCTATTCACATTATCCCTGGAGGTCTAATTCATTATAATGGAACCCTAGCTAGATGGGATTTAGAGTCTTCTTGGAAGTCCCTGATGGCAACAATACAGATCTGAATCTCCACACTCCTGGCCTCATATAAAATGTTAGGATTTAGGTCACATTCTCTAGATCTTCTGGCACTTACATCCTCTGCTCTGAAGTAGAATTCTTTGGTCCATAGCTGCCCTAGAATAAACTACTATCTGTGTGGTAGGAAGTAGGAAGGGGAAAGAAAACACTCATATCAGTGCCTTTATCTGTGTGCATACATATGCAGCTGACATTTCTCTCACCAAGGACTGCCAAATCATTTTCTGAGTACTCAGCCACAATTATAAACACCTTGCAGGTAGAACTGCTCCTAGGAAAAATTGGAGCTCCAATACGAACACTGGCCTTGACAGAGGGAAGGCTTGGTTAGTTCTAGGTTCTCTAATTCTGATATTACAGTGGCTTTATAGGTTAAGAATAAGAAAAAGGCGTCATATGATCCAGCAATCCCATTACTTAGTATTTATCCAAAGGAAAGGAAATAAATGTATCAAAGAGATATCTACACACCCATGCATATTGCAGTACTATTCATAACAGCCATGATACAGAAACCAGCCAAGTGTCTAGCAACAGATGAATGAATAAAGAAAATGTGATATATATGCACAATGGAATATATTCAGCCACAAAGAAGAATGAAATCCTGTAATTCATGGCAACATGGATGAGCCAGGAGGACTTTGTGTTAAGTAATATAAGTCAGGCACAGAAAGATAAATACTACATGTTTTCACTCATGTGGGGAAACTAAAAAATTGATGTCATAGAAGTGAAAAGTAGAACGGGTTACTTGAGTCTGCGAGGGGTAGGGGGAAGGTGAGGCTAGGGAGAGATTTGTTAAAGGATATGAAATTATAGCTACATAAGAGGAATAAGTTCTAGCGTTCTATAGCACTGTAGGATAACTGCAGTTAACAATAACACATATTTCCAACTAGCTAGAAGAGAGAATATAGAATATTCCCAACATAAAGGGATGATAAATGTTTAAGATTATGATATGCTAATTACCCCGATCACCATACAATAAATATATTGAAACAGCATTATGTACCCTCATAAATATGCATAATTATGTGCCAATTTAAAAAGAAATATTTTTTTGAAAAAATAAAATAAAAATTCATAGAAATTTTAAAAAATAAGAAGGAGGAAGCAGTACTATTTTAGAAACAGGTTTCTAATCAGAGAGCCAGAACTCTAGATAATTTGCCCCAATCAACTTATCTGCATTTTTTCCCAAAACTCTTCCTCCTAAGATTTCTAATCTGGTAAAACTTGTCATTGTACTATCTGTTCTCAAATGATGCTCCTTTTACATATAATGCTTTCCCTCCCAAATCCTGTTCATTCATTCATTCATTCATTCATTCATTCATTCATTGCTTTATTTATTCATTTAGCAAGTATGATTTTGCTCATGCTGTTCCTTCTCTCTGGGGTCCCCTATCCTTCCCACTTTCTGGAGAGCTTTATCTTTCTCACCCTGTTGTCTCACCATACTGGACTAAGGGACCCTCCTCTGTTCTCCAATTACACTCTTTTCATACCACTACCATGGCACCTCGTGTTGGAGTTGCCTATTTTCTCTTTGAGTAAAGTCTCTGAATAAGGGGAAATACTTTATATGTGATGTGTGTCACATATGTAGGAGTTCAATAACAAATATTTGTTATATCAAAAAATGTTTGTTTAGATCTCAGTCTATGAAAATCACCTAATCCTATCTGTATTTGAGCTGTCTAAATTCAGGAGTTGGTACAGTCTGAAATACCAAGGAAACAGAACTCCAGAGCTCTTAGCATTTATTTGACTTAGCAGTTACATTTGTATCTATAATATTCAACACAAACCTCCAATATGTGCCTGGGAGCATGTGTTAGGGGAAGGAGTATATGGGAACTATATGCAGGCACATTCAATAAGTCCTGTAAGAATACAGAAGAGAGAGATAGCACTTCTAACATTAAAGGTGCATCTTAGATCTCTCTTTCCTGCTCCCATCCTGTCTTTATGTATTTGAGTCTCTTTGTTTTAAATGTTTATAACATTGACTACTTGCAGGGCCAAATAAGATACTGAATAAGCTTTTCCATATTAATAGTATACTTAGTGCATTTTTGAGTTACACTTTATGCAACACAAGAGCCAATGAGACGTCTTATATTTATGTGTTGCCTTCAAGATGCCCAGACTGGAGCTGCCACATAGGAGACACTTGGTGAGCTCTCAAGGAAGATTGGATGTCTATGGAGAATCCATGTACCTGTATCATATTAGTTTGAACAACACACAGAGTCTGGGATAAAAGGCAAAAGTTTTATAATGGGGCCAATGTGCTGAATCTGTTTCTCAAAGAGAAACAAAAGCAAATACCTCTTCAAGACTGGATTATACCAAAGTTTCCAAATCATAAACAGCCAGTGAAAAAAGGATCATATCATTATGAGTTTCTACAGGGTCTCACTGAAGTAAGATTATGAAATAATGATGAATGAGTTTTTCGGAGGAAGCTTATCATGCCCTGTGAGAGAGTTTAGATGTGTATTTAGTGTTTAGTGTTTGAAAGACCTCCCACATATGAGACACTCAGCAAAAAGTAATTGTGTCTTGAATAATTTTTACACCACCGACAGAGACAAAAAATGACCATCTATTTATATTTCTAAGAATTATTCTTTTTCATTGTGTTCATAAAATGTGGTTTCTTGAAGGTCTAGAAGAAATGTCATCCCTAAATATTTAATAATATTGGGTTTCCAACTTGAAAAGAAGAAAAAATTGAAAGAAAAAGACAATCCTTTCAGTGGCAATTATTTGAATTTTTGATGCCTGCTTCCTTTTCCAAAGATAATAATTGCTTCTTAACAAATTAATCTGCCTGTATATATTCAGCTTTCTGGTTAGCCTTTGCCGTTTTCATCTGGTGATGTCCCTTTTATAAAAGGTATGGGGCTCATTTTATAGAATTGTGGAGATTTGTTTGCTGTGTTTGGAACTGGTATATCTTTCTGTCTCTAGTTCTACCCTCTGAATAGCTTTCACCTCCACTCCCGCCACAAAAGGGCAAGAAGCAGTTTTAATAATGCAGAATTATGCCTCTTTACTGACTACTGGATATGCTTTATTTAGGATGCCAAACCAGGTACTCAGAAGTTTAACTTCATAAATCTTAAAATCATAAATCAGACAAGGTAACTTTCTAGTATGTATTTCATGATGAAAGGTAAAATACTAATGACACTGTGTAAACGTGACATTCTCTAAATTGAATATAGTGTGCGATTTTCATGGCTTTGTTTTAAAATTTAATGCTTGAGAATGATCATTTTATTGAACCTCTAAACTAAGTGCATTTAGGCAGTGAAGAAAGTTGTTTGGTAATGACCAGGTTTCTTTCTTCACTGGAAGGCAAACTTCTGAATTACTGATAGGCATTTCAGTCTTAACAAAAGCTGCACTTACAATTTTCTGAACAATTGCTGTGAGATTTCACACACTGATCAAAACACTGATTCCTTATACTCTCATTGTAATTGGTTTGTGGCCCTTTTGTATCTTTTTGCTGCTACTGGACCATTGCTGGCCACTGGACCAATGTCAAGTCATGTTTTGGTGTCTTCCCTTTGGAGAAATCAAACCACTCCATGAAATTGCCACTTACATGGCCTTTTTCAACAAGTTAGCCATTGGTTCACAACCAATTCTGGTTCTGGCTCTAATATTAATTATTTTGTGTTACTGATCAAGTTGCTGAACTGCTCAGGGCTCTGGTTTTCTTATTTATAAAAATGCAGGGGTCTGATGGTGTTTTCTAACATCCTTTCCAGCTCTGAAATGCTATCACTTTATAGGATCAAATGAAATAATATTAAGTACTGGCTGAACACAAGGGCTAATAATGTAGATGAAGCTAATAAAAGGAGGGAAAAGGGTTGAAAGTTTTCACCTATTTAGTCACAAAACTATTAATTATGCCAGGATTTCAAATATTCTCTGCTAAGAGGAAGGAGTGCCAGGGAGTGATCTTTAATAACCTGGTCCTACAATGCTACTCATTTTCTATAATGTATATTTAAGATTGGTATTGCTATTTCTGGTACCTTCCACCAAAAAAAAAAAAAAAAAAAAAAAAAAGACGGAAGAAAGGAAGAGGAAAAGAAAGGAGAGAGAGAAAGAAAGAAACAGAGAAAAAAAAGGAAGAAAAATAGAACAAAAAGAAAAAGAGAAAAGAGAAAATGATATTCGATACTTACTAGTGACTCTAGAGTGAAAAGATGTGTTGTACAGGAGCAGAAAACCAAACACCACATGTTCTCACTCATAGGTGGAAGTTGAACAATGAGAGGACATGGACACAGGGAGGGAAACATCACACTCCAGGGCCTGTCAGCGGGTGGGGGGTAAGGGGAGGGAGAGCATTAGGACAAATATCTAATGCTTAAAACCCAGATGACGATTTGATAGGTGCAGCAAACCACCATGACACAGTTGTACCTGTGTAACAAACCTGCACAATTTGCACATGTATCCCAGAACTTAAAGTAAATAAATAAATAAATAAGTTTTGTCATTGGATTTATTTTCCTGTATGGCTATATTGTTGCTCCATTTTACAAGGCTACCGTGGCCAATGTTGGCTTTTCTGCCTTTTGTTTTGGGCTGTGTGCCTCCTTCATGTAATGTGAAAATTCCAGCTGCATGCTTAATGTTGTCAAATAAATTTCTTTCAAGGTTCATTTTGCTATTCTGAGTATGTATGATCTGGAAAACTTTACAAAATGCTCTGCCCTTTTCTTCCTTCCTTCTTTCTTTCATTTCTTTCTTTCTTTCTTCCTTAATCTTTCTTGTCCCTTCCAACCCAGTAAATTCTTCTGCTTTTGAATCAACTTTTATTCTACGGACATTTATTATGAAAATAGATGGAGTGTGTAAACCCAAAGGTCAGTGACCGGCTTAGATAAACAGGGACAGTGGATTACTAGAGGAAGGAAGGTAGGTAATCCTGGGAGAGAGATGATGTCAGAGACACATGGTACTGAATTCATCATCTTCTGCCCCCTTCTACTCATCTCTACATTTGTAGCCACCTGGCTGTGGAATACCTCGTTATGCAAGCCTCAGCCCAGGGCACTTGAGACCTTGAACCATTTCAACGCTTAGCTCAAGCACAATGACAATTCCTTCAGAAATTCTAATTTGTGGAAGTATTAACTGTCTCCTTCTAGAGGATGTGATGAAACCCTATGCAATCACAAGAGGCATATCAATCAAAATATAAATTCTAAAAATTATTCACCAAATATCAGCTCAGTACCCATTAAATAGTCTTACCTGATGTAGTAAATTTTCATGCATTTTTGGTTGTCTAGCCCCCATATCTCCTTTGATAATCACATTTTAATTTTCCATTAGGACACTGGTTTTTAAAAATTTTTAAAGAAACCTACAAAAAAATGTGTTTAACGCTGCAACCTAGTAAACACTGTATCCTACAAGACACAGGTGTTATGAAGTAATATTTATCTTCATTACCTGTGAGATCCTCTAATAGTTTTCCTCTTTTCTCTTCACATTTTTCTCCTCTATACCATTCCCTTGTATTCTTTCTACTAAAAGTAGAAACAAACACAAAAAGCAAAATGAAAAATGTGTTTGGTTGCAACTCACTAAATTGATTTCATGATTCACTAATTATGTGCCCCATTGTTTGAAAAATTGCCCTGCAGAACCACCCTTTCCTCTATGCTCAACACATGTGCTCTGGTGAAATTCGCAAAACTCCTAGACCTAATCATGGAGCATATGAAGTAACACAGTCCATGCATAGTGTTCTCCTACATATGGGATGTATTCTACCATGTAAATGTGACTTAAGTCTGTTGAATCACCCTGCATCTTTGTTGTGCAGTAGGTCATTCTCTCCTTTCTGCTAGACTTGAGGCAGTGAGGACATAGTCTGAGGATGCTGCAGCCATTTCCCACAAAAGAGAATATTTCTGTCTGAAAATGAAACTTACTCAAGGAAAAGAGCAAGGCCTGTCTAAGACACAGAGGAGCTTATTCCTAAATTTGAATTTAAACCAAGTGTCAAAGTATACCTGAAACCAGTGAATTAGTTGCAGGACTTTCTAGTTATGAGGGTTACGAGAACCATTATATTTCATTTTGGTTTTAAAGTGTTCCTCAATGAATCACTTATAGACAATAGGAGAGTAGAGAAAATGGCCTCTATTTTCCAAGTTTACTTTCAAATAACATTATTTTGCTTTGTGGATAGCGCAAGTACCTTGTAACAGAATATTCCCTATTTCTGCCTCCCACCTCTTGTAACATTGCTCTGGTCATTTCACTTAACTATAAGCTATAATCATCAAGTACATTGTTGCTATTATTATTTTAAACAAACCAATGCTGGTTAAACCAATTAAACATTTAAAAAATGCTTTGTTTTACCTTAATTAATTCATTCTCTAATGCTCTTCCTTTTTTTCAAGGTAGACATGAGTTTCTGACTTACAAAATTTTTCTTCTTTTCTGAAGAACATCGTTTTAACATTTCTTGCAAAGCTGATGTACTGATGGCAAATTTCCTCAATTTTTGTTCAAGAAAAACTATTTCTCCTTCACTTTTGAAGGATGATTTTACTGAATACAGAATTCTACGTTGGTGTATTTTTTATTTCAACCCTTAAATGTTTAACTTCACTTTCCTTTTGCCTGGCTTCTGAAGAAAATTTCTATGTAATTCTTATCCTTATTCTTCTACAGGTAAGATGTTTCTCCTCAGCTCCCCCCGACCCCCTAGTTTCTTTTAAGATTTTTTTTGTTATCTTTGATTTTCTGTAATTTGAATATACTATGTCTAGGTGTAGATTTTCATTTAGAATTAATACTGCTAGGTGTTCTCTGAGTTTCCTGAATCTGTGGTTTGGTGTCTGTCATTAATTTTGAAAAATTCTGTCATTATTACTTCAAATATATTTACTGTCCCTTTCTCTGTTTTCTTTCTGATATTCACATTGCATGTATGTTACATATTTTGTAACTGTCCCATGGGTTATATATATTTTATTCTGAATTTTTTATTCTTTTTTTTCTCTCTTTGTATTTCAGTTTGAGGAGTTTGTATTACCATATCTTCAAGCTCACCAATTTTTTTTCTTTGACTTTGTCCAGTCTCCTGATGAGCCCATCAAAGACATGCTTCATTTCTGTTAAAGTGTTTTCAATTTCTGGCATTTTCCTTTTAATTTCCTTTCATTCTTTCTTAGAGTTTCCATGTCTCTGCTTACATTATGCATCTGTTCTTCCATGTTGCCCACCTTTTCTATTAGAAACACTAGTATGTTAAACATAGTTGTTTTCAATTCCCAGTTCAATACTCCCAGAAGTTCTGAAACATCTGAGTCTGGTTCTGTTGCTCGTTCTGTCTCCAAAGACTGTAAGTTTTGTCTTTTACCATTCCTTGTTACTTTTTGTTGAAAGCGAGACATGAAACACTGAATAAAAGACACTGAAGAAAGAGGCCTTTTATGGGAGGCTTTATGTTTGTCTGACTAGAGGTTAGGTTACGTTTACTATTTGCTTTAGCTGTGACATCAAAAGCTAATTTTTTTTCTAGTGTCTTTGTTTGTGTCTCCCATGTTGTTTTTGGGTATCCCTAGAGATTCCCCCTTAAATGGAATCTGAGACATGCAGTTCTTTTAGTTGTAATCCTCTATTATTGTATAGAAGGGGTAGCATTCTATAGTCCTAAGACTAGGCCTCAGTCTTTTAGTGAGCCTGAATTGGGTTTCCCTTCTCCATGTCAAAGGCTAAATGGGGCTGTAGTTGGGTATTTCCTTTGCCTAGGTCAGGCAGGGTTAGGCTCTGGGAAAATACCAGTCATTTAGATTCTGGTTAAATAATTTCCTCGAGTGCAAGACTTGTTAAAGAGAACAAAAATTACGCCATGAATTTTAAAATATTTACCTTCTCCTCTTCCTGCTGGATGTATGAAGGGATTTTTCTCCAATTTTCACTGTGAGAATCTGGTAGGGTTCCTAAAGGTGAAACTCCAATTAGACCCTAAGAATGAGACCTACCTGAGCTTTTAACTTCCATGCTAGTCCACACTAAGCCTCCAGCAACTCATCATTTACAGTTTCAAGTGTCTCCACCAGTACCAGCGTCAGCTCTGGGCATCTGCTCCTGGGCTCTGCTGCAAGTAAGCTGTGCTTCTCTGTATTTGCTTGTCTGTCTCTCCAGTTTTGACAGCAATTTTTCCTGTGACCTAAGTTCTCTGACATATCTAAGAACAGTTGCTGAGTTTCACGTTGTTCTGCTTTTTCCTTATTGTGAGGATAGGAGTTATGATTTCCAAGAACTTTACATACTGGACAAGATACTGGAAGACCATGACCTCCATTTTCAAGAGGATAACGAATATCACATACTAGGCACTTATATATTGTATCATGTAAGAGTCATGAAATACTACTATGGAGATCATCCCCATTTTACAGAGTAGAGAACTAAGGTTGAGGAAAGTTAATCAGCTGGTCCAAGATTACATATGTACTAAGTTATGGAGTTAGAATAAGCATAGGCTTGATTCCAAAGCTGTTACTATTATCTTCCAGTAAGGATATGACAATAATGTAGAAGTAAGGACAGCACACAAGTATTGTTAATTTTGAGAGGAGAGCAGGGTCCAGTTAAAGGAAAATCATCATACCAGGAAAGGTGGCGGAAACATGTTGAGTGTGTATGTAGGTTTCTTCAGCTTGAATAAGTAGTTTGATTGTATAGTGGAACAGAAGAAGGCTGGAGGGGCATGTTTGGTGCAGAAGATTGTAGTATTTGTTTTCTTAAAGTAGTTTTACTTTATTTTTAATTAAAGGGAGGACTTTTTCTTTAATGCATCTAGAAAACACTATCCTATCCCAAGGCTAATGGGATAATCACTTATACATTCAATTATGTAACTCTCCAAAGAATGAACAATATTTAATGAACTGCAGGTGCACAAAACATATCTTTGGTTTTAACAACATGTGCCCCCTAAATGTGAAGGCTTTCTGCAGCGTAAGGTGGGTTGCCAGTTTTATAGCGTTGCATGTTTTTGGGGAAGGTGAAGAGAACAGTATTGTTTCTCATTTAATTTTCAGTATTATAAAAGCTTATGTCTCCATTTCCTCCAGAAACATCTGTTAAACTACAAAGCTAATTCAAGCAAACAAAAGAACTTGAAAGAAAGACCAAATGCTCTGTCTCCAAGAAGACATATTTAGCCTGGCTCTAATTGACATTCATATGCATTCAAAAGCAATTAAACTCTCAAAAAAAGCAGCACAACAACAGGAGTCTGGAACTAGCCTTGTTTTCAAGCATTTTAGAGTTCCATTTCAGGGAAGGAAGGCCTGCAGAGCCTGTTTCCATTAGCTGTTGTATTTCTAGCTCTGTAAGGCAGTAAACAGACGGTCTTCTCAGGTGCTATTTTTTGGGAAAATTTCCAACTTGATTAAAAACGGCAAGAGAAAAAAATCTTACCACCTCAACCACCAATCTGAAGTAGCCCCCACTTCTAGGGATTTTATCCCTACATTCCAATTCACTCATGGCACTTATAACTGTCAGGAAATATTTGTGTACATGTTTATTGTATATCTCCCCCAGAGCTTGAACCTTACCTCTGTATATCACACTCCCTTGCCACTTACAGGTGTTCAAATAATATTTTTAAATGAATAAATAAATGAGTGAGTGGAATTTCTGTTCCCAGAGTAATAGAAGTTATAGTCAAGTTGTGCTCACATCTTATGTTACCATTACGTTTCAGTTTACTGTTTTACTTCTTGACATTGAAAGTCTTGGCTGTGGCAGACTGATTGGTGTGTGATAATTTTGGTGTATGTTACGTAAACTCTTTCCATTCTCCTAGTTTAGCTGCTAATAACCCTTCCAGATTTGAACTGTTCAGAGAAGGAATAATAAGTACATTTTACTCTTTGTGTTTAAATTCAAAAGGCACTCCTAGGTATAAGGAAGCAAAAATTGAAAATAAGAATAAATGTGGTAGATCCAATTTTCTTCCACCTAGATCCTTGAATAAAGTCACTTAAAAATATTCTAGCTGGCCGGGCGCGGTGGCTCACGCCTGTAATCCCAGCACTTTGGGAGGCCGAGGCGGACGGATCACAAGGTCAGGAGATCGAGACCATGGTGAAACCGCGTCTCTACTAAAAAATAGAAAATAATTAGCCGGGCACAGTGGCGGGCGCCTGTAGTCCCAGCTACTGGGGAGGCTGAGGTAGGAGAATGGCGTGAACCCGGGAGGCGGAGCTTGCAGTGAGCCGAGATTGCGCCACTGCACTCCAGCCTGGGCGACAGAGCGAGACTCCGTCTCAAAAAAAAAATAAAAAAATAAAAAAATAAAAAAATATTCTAGCCAAGGTCGTGCCACTGCACTCCAGCCTGGCGACAAAGCAAGATTCGGTCAAAAAAAAAAAAAAAAAAAAAGAAAAATCTTCTAATCAGGGTAAGTAGGAGATTAGTGGGGAGGTCACTTATTGGGTTTGTGACACTGTCTACATGACCCCCCACCTCGGGAACATTGAGGCTGAGAATGAGGTTGACAAATATGAGCAGAAATGGAGTGAAGCTGAACTTTGCTTGTCCAGCCCAGAGTCCCCATGATAGGCAGGTGACAGGTGATGTGTCTTTTGGATACAAAGCGGCAGGAATTATAGAGATGCTCAGAGGTTTGCTTGGGGCAAAGTGAGTTTATGTTTGTGACTCAAAGCCTTCTACAGCATCAGGATGGGCTGTCCTAATAGACTAACCATCCCAGTGCTCATAAGTTAAGATACAGAAGGGCTAAGGGAGGGCTGAAAAAGTTCAAAAGGCCTGAGAATGTGAACAAGGAAAACTCCAAGTAAGTGTATGAGGCTACAAGTTAAATACTAGGGCAGGGGTTTGGATACCTCAGTAAAGTTTCAGGAACAGAGGTCATCAATCAAAATCCTTAACCTGATGACTGGTCACCACAGTGAGTGTTGGCATGAAGGGAATGTGTCTGAAGACCACATAAGGAAAGGTACAGTATCTCACAGATTGCCGGTTTAGGATATAACCATAGTGAAACTGGAATGGTGGTTCTCATTCTTCATTATTGCTTTTGTAATGGCAGTTGTTCAAATTTTCTAGAGATTTAAATCAATATGGGGAAAAAGGAGACAGAGAATAAAATCTGAGAGTGATTTAAAAAATTCGAATATGGCTGCATTATAAACCTGAATTGAATGAGAATTGCCTAAATGGGAAGAAATTTACCTGAAAGCAACTTGATATCAGCTTTCTGCTACTGAGCAGAATGGGAGCTTAATGATAGAAATTATATTTGACTATAGAAAAATAAGTTACATTTTTGCATATATCAGTTTGTGACTAAATTTGAATCCATTATATAGTCCCAGCAATTTTTCTTTTATGGTTTCAATTTCTGATGATTTTCTTTTCTTAATCTACTAACACTTATTTGTATGTTCTACCTTTGTTTCTGGAACCATTCATCATTCAGCAATAGTTTTTAAACAATGTGGTAAACACTGTAGGAAAGTCAAGAGGCAGAGAAGCACTTACTCACTGTAGTTATAAGAATAGCATTCCTCTCCTTAGTCCTTTCTTCCTGCCTTTACTTGCTGAAATGTCCTCCCTTTTCTACCTAATCAAATTGTATTGATTAAGACTTCATTTAGATTTTACCACTTGAATTCCAATTTCTTGGCCGCTCAAGCCCACAATGTGATCCCTTCCTCTAAACTGTTAAGGTATGTGCAGTCTCTACCTTCAAGTTAAGAACTAAATTATAATAGCCCATCTTCGTTGTGTGTTGTTTTCTTAAAAATAATTTATTTTCTAATTTTGTCAGTTAGACTCTCCAATTCAAGTGAGCTCCCTAAGATCTTCTTTGAATACAAGGTCTTACGGAAATGGATAAGAATTATTCACTGGTATGTCACATTTAGATTCAAAGTAACATTTTGATTTAGAATTAAAGTTGAGCAGGCTTACATAACCTGGGTGGCTCTAAATCCAACCAATCAACTAATTCCTTTCAGAGGAGTGATCAATATGATCCCAATTTGAGATATCATAATTCATAGTAAATTCAAAGCATGTTTAATCAATTTATTATATAATATATTTTCTAAATGGCATAATATTGGGTGGATTTCTGTGGCAATAAAAAGGTGGATAGAATTTACATCCTACATTAATATGATTTTTGTTCTTGATTCTAACAGTCACGTTAATCCAGCAAAACCCTGCCTGGGCCCTTTCTAGTCTCTTTCTCTGCCTTTCCCATCACTTAGAGTGCTAGATGTAGGTACCTGAGGACACATTCAGATCTAAATCCATTCAGAGAATGGGATGTGTTTAATAAAAGTGGTAATGCAATTGCTTGGATCACTGCCCTTAGGGAAGTGTAGAAGTTGTATTGAGATTCAAAATGAAGAATAGAGAGAAAAAAAAAAGCTTCTTGCCTGGTTTTTAAATCAAATCCCAGGCTAAAAGTTGAGAATATATTTGAGTTTGCTTCAGCATTGCTGAAGTCCTATTCTTGATGTCATACCCAATGACTTGGTAATCTTTTATTGGCATATGTGAATTAGATATTCTTTCAAGTCACTTTTCATAGGCATCCAGATGGGTGATGGAGATAGATTTGACCATCATTTGACCATCACTCTGGCTTTTATTTGACTTGGCAGGTTTGATGAAGAGTTGTACTTGCACATTGGCAGATTCTTTGATGGGCCCATTTTTAATATTGATGGCATGAGGTGACTTTCCCACTTTGAGCTTTTTGTTTACTGAAATTTGACCTCCACCTTTACTTTCTTATGCATATTATCACAGTTCTTTTCCATCTTTTGCATCTGCAGTGTTGGTCAAATCTTTAACAGTTACTAAACATGATTATGATGCTATCTTTATTATGATTCTAGTGACACTTGTGTCTTCTGTTGAAAAGATTGCACTAGTAACATCAGAAAGTATTCTTCTATTTAACTTGCAGGGTGTTGTCATGCTGTTGCCTTAATATAAGTCTTCAAAGGTTCTTTTTCTTCCTTTCCATTACCTTCATTGAAATGAATTTGTTTTACTCTGCTTCCTAAATAATGACATGCTGGATTGTGACAGCAGTGAGTAATCTAAAAAGATAGTCCCTCTTTCATGGCAAGGAAGTTATGTTGGAACTGTTAGGGACTGCTAGGACACATTGCTATTTCCATGATTAGACAAACAAACTGTTGTTGGAAAACTACCAACAGAGACCGGTTTCATTTGCCTGTTGCCTTGAGTGAGGAAGTCTAAGAACATCAAGAAGTTATCGAGCCAGAATAATTTAAAACCATCTTGGTGTTCTGGAAGCGGTGTTGTTTATTGCTTAATGACATGTGAGTTTCACTCCTCTGGTGGACATTTTACTGTTTTTGAGTGACATCTGCATACTTTAGAGTGACATTTTAATTTGTCCTTTCTATGGCTCCAAGGCTACCAGTAAGGCCCTGCAAAACTGCACTTAGCATTGGCACTACAGATAATCTGTTCCTAGATTTGAGCCTCATATAATCAAGGTTATTTTCTAATCTTATCTATGGAAATGTTTCCATCACTAGATAAAACTTTGAAATTCACAGGTGGTATCTAATCTACCGTCGATTGGAATGGGCTTAGAGATACATTGTACATTTAGTTTTCACAACTTTTTCTAAGTGAATGGTGTAGCCTGTAATATCATCACACTTCTGAATCACACATTTGTTGCTGGAAAATTGGAATATACATCTTTATATAACTGTTAACCCTGAAAGAATAATTTGAATTGTGCATTTGTGAAAAATATTCTAAAAGTAAACTTCTGGGTTGATATATTGAAGAGTTCATGGAAATATGTTCTGGTAAATGGACAATTATTTTGATTTTTGGTTTGTGGGTTTGTTTGTTTGTTTGACAGGATCTCACTCTGTTGCCTTGCCTGGAGTGCAGTGACACAATCATGGCTCACTGTAACCTTTATCTCCCCTGGCTCAGGTGATCCACCTACCTCAGCCTCCCAAATAGCTGGGACTACAAGCATATGCTACCACACCCACCTGGCTCCTTTTTGTATTTTTCATAGAGATGGGGTTTCACTATATCGCTCATACTGGTCTTTAACTCCTGGGCTCAAGCAATTGGCCCACCTTGACCTCCCAAAGCGCTAGAATTACAAACGTGAGCCACCACGACTGGCTGGAAAATTTTTCAAATGCATTTAGCTATACTTGTTTTCAAATCTCCATTAACATGGCAAAAAAGCATTAATATCCAGGGAAAAACATTTTATGTCAGGCCAAGACACCAGAATGAGTGCCACCTGCCAGTCAGAAGTTGGATGGGATATACTATAAGGTAAAGTCAGTTTAAGCAAGGGCTGGCCAGTGGGCAATTCATTTTATGAGAAAGAAAAGTCTTCCTGAGAAGAGAAATAAAAGAGGCTCCTAAAAGAACATTACTAGCAACCGTTAACTTGAAGCAGCTAGAAAAGGAGACTGAGGGCCAGGCGCAGTGGCTCATGCCTGTAACCCCAGCACTTCGGAAGGCTGTGGTGGGTGGATCATGAAGTCAGGGGATCAAGACCATCCTGGCTAACATGGTAAAACCCATGTCCATTAAAAATATAAAAAATTAGCCAGGCGTGGTGGCACACACCTGTAGTGCCAGCTACTCGGGAGGCTAAGGCAGGAGAATCACTTGAACCTGGGAGGCGGAGGTTGTGGTGAGCCGAGATCGCACCACAGCACTCCAGCCTGTGAGACAGGGTGAGACTCCATCTCAAAAAACAAAAAACAAAAAACAAACAAAAGAAAAAAGAAAGAAAGAAAGAAAAGGAGACTGAGGATGGGTTCTGTGTTAACAGAGGGAGACGAAGAGAAGTAAATGCTACCATTGCCTTTGGGAAGAGGTCCAGACATTGGGATCCAGTTACGGTGCTTGCTAAAGATTTATGCTTTAGGTGAAGGGTCATTATAGTGGCAGTGCTGGCCTGGATATTATAAGGTGGACAGTTGTGCCAGTGCAGAAGGGTGCTTTAAGCACGTGTTGAATTTAAGCCACCACAATTTATGTTCAAAAGACAATCCTTGGTTTTCTGGTGATACATGTGCTGGGTAATGGCTCAAGGGTCCTTGCTATTTTTGTTTTTATTATTATACTTTATGTTCTAGGGTACATGTGCACAATGTGCAGATTTGTTACATATGTATACATGTGCCATGTTGGTGTGCTGCACCCATTAACTCGTCATTTACATTAGGTATATCTCCTAATGCTATCCCTCCCCCAACCCCACAACAGGCCCCAGGGTCATGTTCCCGTTCCTGTGTCCAAGTGATCTCACTGTTCAATTCCCACCTATGGGTGAGAACATGCAATGTTTGGTTTTCTGTTCTTGCAATAGTTTGCTGAGAATGATGGTTTCCAGCTGCATGCATGTCCCTACAAAGGACATGAACTCATCCTTCTATTTTTAAAGGCCACGTAATTGTGACAGATCAGATTGAAACTATACAAAATTTAAATTTCTCTCTTCTTCATGCATCTATGTTAGACATACTTAAATGGGGGCACCCATGATTTCAAACAGAGCTTATCATAACTAGGCACATTTATATTTTGATCAATGGGAGGAAGTAAACAGAAGACTACCAGACATAGAAAACAATTTAGCAGTTCATAATAAGAAATTCCTAGAACATACATCTTTGTAAATAATTTCTATAACAAACTACAAAACTTTCTTAGAAAATGTTTCATTCGCGGTCACACCCAATTTTAAAGGTTTTTGTACCTATGATATTAGAACACATTTATAATTGTGAAACAAGTTGAGGTCACAAGTGACTATTTTGGAGACTAAAAATATGGCTTCTTAATTTAAAGTTGCAAAGAAACCTGTGAATAGTAGCATCAGTTCTAAAGTAAAACAAGTCAATGAATTAACGGATCAACTTGAGAAAGTTGCCCAGCAGTTAGAGAAAGATAATGAGAAAAAACATGAGATCCATGACAAATTTAAGACAAATGTATAATGGAAATTCCAGAAGAAGGGAAAAAGACCACAAGGGGGGACAAAAAAAGAAATAATGGACATAACAATAGAAGAAAACACAACTGTCAAATAATAAAAAGCTAGAATTTCATTTTAATGAGCCTTCTGGAAACAGACCCTCTCACAATACACTGGTGAGATTATAATTTTTTAACTTTCAAAAAGAATGAAATATTTCCCCAAAGTTTTAAATAAAATCAAATGAATCTGCCATATTAAAATCTAGTCCAGGTTTTTAAGTTTAAAGAAAAGATAAAGATGATGGCACACACACACACCTTTTAAATTCAGTAAAACATGTTATTGTTAAGTATTATATATGAGTTCAAAAGAAGAATTTCAATCACGAAGAAGAGTATAGAAGAAGCAATAATATAGCTAGTAGTTAAATGTGCAGTTTCTGCAGCTAAAGTGCCTGGATTTAGATCCAGCCTTTCTACTCACTATCTGTGCAACTTTAGATGGTTTCTTAACCTCTCTGGGCTTCAGTTTCTACATCTACAAACTGGGAATAATATGTTCATATCTACCTATTAGGGTTGTTTTGAGGATCAAAAGATAGAACAGATTCTAAGCATGTATAGTCATTTCACAGATTGTAAGAAATACTGCCTATGTTTATTAAAGATGTGAACCTTAATTTCTGGCAATATTTATGTCTGAATGATAAGACTAATGGTAGCTTTCATTTTCTGATGTTTGGCTAACTGGTTCGAACCTATGAGCCTCATCACATCCCCATTTAGGTATCAGCGACAGCCTGGCAACACCACTATCTTAGAAGTTTAATCCCAGACTTCTCTGAGATCCTAAGTATGTTCATTCCCTGGAGGAGTCTCTTTTTCAAGATTTGGCTACTAGCTCTTTGAGGCCCCTCTCTGAGCTCCTGGGCTCTGCCTATACCTACTTTCTTCCTTCAGTGCACCTAGCTTTCAGATTAGTAATTGCCCCTGCTGTCATTATCTCTGGAGTACCTCAGCATTTCTTCTCCTTTTTCCTGTAATAAATTCCCTCTGTTGGAATAGATAATGTAGTTCTTGTTTTCCTGATGGAACTCTGACTGATATAAGGGACATTTGTGAATTTGGGAATTTGATTAACTCCTGAAGGTTAAGAAGCTGTTGATCTTTTCAGAAGAGGAGTTGTATGAATTCTGATTCCTTTTTCACATGGCATTCTCCTGTTTATGCTCAGGGAAATAGTCTGGACAAATGGAGTATAAGAAATATGAAGTCCTTGGAAAAAAGGCAGAATCATAAGTCATTTGTGTTCTCTATCAGAAAAGATTGACTTGTGCTATCAGGAACAGAAGACCTGACTAATAGGTAGTTAAATACATAGGGAATTAGATTATGCACTAGAAGGTCTGGGCCTGGGAAATTTGTAGTTTGTAAGGTCAATCAAGACCTTCTGGATTTAAGAAATCAGACTCTCTTTTCCTGTGTTGCTGTCTTCAGCATGTGGATTTTGTATTCGTGGTCCCATTTGCTGCTACATTTTCTTATTACAGGTAGGAAGAAGACAGGAGAAAGGGTGGTATCCGTATATTTCTCCTATTTCATTGGTCAGAACTGTGTCACAGGACTTCACCTGAAGCTGCAAAAGGAGACAGGAAATTGAGATTTTAGGGATTTTTTTTTAACTCTTTAAGTAGAGGTTGGCAAGAGAGAAGGGCAACTATGCTACTCGTTATGCTACTCCTTATACATCCATTATATTACATGGGTGCCCCATGGTAAACTGCTGTATTTAAGACCCAATATACAGCATTCATATTACTGGTGCAAGAGGCTGATTATATATTGTTCATTGAAGTAGAGTCTTAAGTTCTCCATTATTTGCTTTCTATATTTGTAGAGAAAAGTTATGTTGTGAGTTCAAAGGGGCAGAGAACAAAGCCAATTTTTGCTAGCATACTCAGCCACCCATTCTGTAGCATTTGAACTTTGCTGATGATCATTTACCACGCAAGAGCGACTCTCTTCTGTACTTTCACCATTTGCTACAAGGTCACCCTTGAAGAGCTGCAAGGCAAACTCACTGACGTCTTCAGCAAAATGCATTGCCCTCCTTCTTAATTAGCTGCTGGGAAGGAGTAGATTGTTTTGCCATTCCAGTGTCCCCATTTAACTCACTGGGACTTGGCTCTGCCGGTGGAGAAGGGGCTGGGAACAGCTCTTGATGGCACAGCCTAATGAGGCTATCAGTAACACACTGATGCGATTAGACCTCGAAGCATCTCAAATATGTAAGGAGGCAACCTGCACAATACTGTGAAAACCTGGAGCAAGAAAAGGATTTAGTGATTGTGTTTTATTTAACTAAGATGAAAGCAGCAATCTTCCCATCAGGCACTATTTATGATTAATTAAGATAGATTCTACAAAGCAATCTATGCTTTTTTGTGCTCAAATGGAGGCATGCTAACAAGAGAGGACAATCACAAAGCTCCACAATCTGAACAGTAATGAGCCTGGCTCCAGCCCCACCAGCTAAATTTCATCTCAGTGACATTCAAGGTTTGGCAGCCACCTCCAAACCTCATCATAGATGCTAATAGCAAATCAACTGAAATGGATGATGCGGATAATGCCAAACCTGCAATGATTTGTATCTTTTTAAAAGCTCTCTTTCAATTTTCTATAGATTTGCTAGAGGTGCATAAACATGTACATGGTATGCATGTGGGTGCAGAGAGGAGAGAAGCAGAGGGAAGATGAACACATTTCAAGGTGGGCTTCAAAAAACAGATGGGGGAGGGGTAGAAGAAAAGAGGTAACTGCCTGGGTGGGTCCAGAATGCATAGAGGGCCAAGACTTTGAAGTGTACTTACATACTGATTAGTATTTATGAGCATCTTTTATCATCTGTCAAAATGATAATTCTGATGATATTCAAGATGTTACCCTCAGTTACCAAAAATGACCAAACAAATACATTTTGAAGCCACTGGACTAATCTAGAAAACTACAAAACAATGACAATAATAGCACAACAGTGACTTTCTCAGTAAAATCTTCTAATGTCATAGATCTATTCATTTTTCAAGTTATGTCAATCGGTTTGGGCCAAAAATCAGTTCCTTATTTAACAAACTGTGGTGTCCGTTAATGTGTGCCAATCACTTTGAAGGAAACAAAAGAAGGGATTTATTTTACCAATTTCCTTTGAAATACAAAACAGATTTCATGCTTCCATTTATTTTATACCTATTTATTGAATGTCAATCATGTGCCAAGTGATGTAATAGGTTTTAGAGATACCTGACAAACCAATATAAACATGTGTTCTGACTTCATAAGACATGTGCATTATGCAGGATTCAGAGGAGGAAGCAAGCAATTAAAACAAAATGTGATTTATTCTGTAAGAGGAGAAATACAGAGTCCTAAGAGAGAAATAGGAAAACCCATAATCAAGAAATAATGATGTTGAGGAAGGGGCAATACCAGATAATTTCTTAGAAAAAGTAATGTCTATGCTGTGACATGAGTGATTGACAGAAACTGGCTGAGAACAAGAGTAGGGTTTGTGTGGGAAAAGCGTATTCTGGAATGACGAAATAGCTTACAAAAAGAAAAAAAGGGTAGAGGCTAGAGAGAGAGAAAGACATATTCAGAAAACAAAATTTTTCCATATGACTGAAGGTTAGTGTGAGTGAGGGGGTGGGAGGGAAAGGGATTTGGGAAGGGTAGGAAAGCTTGGATGGGTATGGAGGTCACAAAACTTTTTAAAAATCATGTAAAGGAGTTTGAACTAATTCTAAAGTATTCTTAAACCATTGTATGCCTTCATGAAATCTGTGTTTTGGAATGAAGGAAGAGTGATCTAGGATGGGTGAAACTGAGGATTAGGACATGAGTTAATAGGTGGTTGTGGGGATAAAACCAGGTAAAATTATTCTTCTGAGAAGCAGGATAAAAGCAGTGTAATTGTGACATGTGAAGATCTTTGGAAACTCTTTGGGAAGCAAACTCAATAGGCATTGGGGACTAATTATATGACAGACCTTCTGGATAAAGCTGAGACCATGGTAGATAATGGTGATCTGAGATAGGAAATCCAGTATGAGGGACTTGGGGTCTGGGAAGGAGGGTGTTGGTCTTCTTCTTCTTCTCCTTCTCCTTCTCCTCCTTCTTCTTCTTCTAGGATACATGTGCAGAACGTGCAGGTTGTTACATACGTACATATGTGCCTTGGTGGTTTGTTGCACCCATCAACTCATCATCTACATTAGGTATTTCTCCTAAGGCTATTCCCTCCCCTAACCCCACATGCCCCAACAGTCCCTAGTGTGTGATGTTCCCCTCCCTGTGTCCATGTGTTCTCATTGTTCAACTCCAACTTATGAGTGAAACCATGCGGTGTTTGGTTTTCTGTTCCTGTGTTAGTTTGCTGAGAATGATGGTTTCCAGCTTCATCCATGTCCCTGCAAAGGACATGAAATCGTCATTTTTTATGGCTATGGCTGCATACTATTCCGTGGTGTATATGTGCCACATTTTCTTTATCCAGTCTGTCATTGATGGGCATTTAGATTGGTTCCAAGTCTTTGCTATTGTAAATAGTGCTGCAATAAACATACATGTGCATGTATCTTTATAGTAGAATAATTTATAATCCTTTATGCATATACCCACTAATGGGATTGCTGGGTCAAATGGTTCTAGATCCTTGAGGAATCACCACACTGCCTCCCACAGTGGTTGAACTAATTTACACTCCCACAAGCAGTGGAAAATTGTTCCTGTCCCTCCACGTCTTCTGCAGCATCTGTTGTTTCCTGACTTTTTAGTGATCACCATTCTAAATGGTATGAGATGTTATCTCATTGTGGTTTTGATTTGCATTTCTCTAATGACCAATGATGATGAGCTTTTTTTGTGTTTGTCGGCCACATAAATGTCTTCTTTTGAGAAATGTCTGTTTATATGCTTCACCTACTTTTTGATGTGGTTGTTTGTGTTATTTTTTTTTTTTAATTTGTTTAAGTTCTTTGTCCATTCTGGATATTAGCACTTTGTCAGATGGATAGATTGCAAAAATTTTCTCTCATTCTGTAGGTTGCCTGTTCACTCTGATGATAGTTTCTTCTGCTGTGCAGAAGCTCTTTAGTTTAGTTAGATCCTGTTTGTCAATTTTGGCTTTTGCTGTAATTGCTTTTGGTGTTTTAGTCATGAAGTCTTTGCCCATGCCTATGTCCTGAAAGGTATTGCTTTGGTTTTTTTCTAGAGTTTTTATGGTTTTTGATCTTAATATTTAAATGTTTAATCCATCTAGAGTTAATTTTTGTATAAGGTATAAAGAAGGGGTCCAGTTTCAGTTTTCTGCATGTGGCTAGTCAGTTTTCCCAATATCATTTATTAAATAGAGAATCCTTTCCCCATTGCTTGTTTTTGTCAGATTTGTCAAAGCTCAGATGGTCGTAGATTTGTGGTCTTATTTCTGAGGCCTGCTCTGTTCCATTGGTCTGTAACTCTGTTTTGGTAACAGTATCATGCTGTTTTAGTTACTATAGCCTTGTAGATTGAGGTCAGGTAGCATGATGCCTCCAGCTTTGTTCTTTTTGTTTAGGATTGCCTTGGCTACATGGGCTCTTTTTGGTTCCATATGAAATTTAAAGTAGTTTTTTCCTAATTTTATGAAGAAAGTCAATGGGAATAGCATTGAATCTATAAATTACTTTGGGCAGTATGGCCATTTTCACGATATTTATTCTTCCTATCCATAAGCATGGAATGTTTTTTCCATGTGTTTGTGTCCTCTCTTATTTCCTTGAGCAGTGGTTTGCAGTTCTCCTTGAAGAGGCCCTTAATCATCAGATTCACCAAGGTTGAAATGAAGGAAAAAATGTTAAGGCAGCCAGAGAGAAAGGTCAGGCTACCCACAAAGGGAAGCCCATCAGACTAACAGCAGATCTCTCTGCAGAAACCCTACAAACCAGAAGAGAGTGGGGGCCAATATTCAACATTCTTAAATAAAAAAATTTTCAATCCAGAGTTTCATTTCCAGTCAAACTAAGCTTCATAAACAAAGGAGAAATAAAATCCTTTACAGATAAGCAAATGTTGAAATAGTTTTTCACCACCAGGCCTGCCTTACAAGAGCTCCTGAGGAAAGCACTAAATATAGAAAGGAAAAACTGGTACCAGCCACTGCAGAAACATATAAAATTGTAAAGACCATCGACACTATGAAGAAACTGTATCAACTAACGGGCAAGATAACCAGCTAGCATCATAATGACAGGATTAAATTCATACATAACAATATTAAACTTAAATGGAAATGGGCTAAATGTCCCAATTAAAAGGCACAGACTGGCAAATTGGATAAAGATTCAAGACCCATTGGTGTGCTGTATTCAGGAGACCCATCTCATGTGCAAAGACACACACGGGCTCAAAATAAAGGGATGGAGGGCATCCTGGTCAACACAGTGAAACCCCATCTCTACTAAAAATACAAAAATTAGCTGGATATGTTGGCGTGTGTCTGTAGTCCCAGCTACCCGGAAGGCTGAGGCAGGAGAATCACTTGAACCAGGGAGTCAGAGGTTGCAGTCAGCCAAGATCGCACCACTGCTCTCCAGCCTGGTGATAGAGCAAGACTCCAACTCAAAATACTACTAATAATAAATAAAATATAAATAAATAAATAAAGGGATGCAGGGATATTTACCAAGCAAATGGAAAGCAAAAAAAAAAAAAAAAAAGCAGAGGTTGCAATCCTAGTTTCTGATAAAGCAGACCGTAAACCAACAAAGATAAAAAAAAGACAAAGAAGGGCATTACATAATGGTAGAGGGATCAATGCAACAAGAAGAGCTAACTGCTAACTATCCTAAATATATATGCACCCAATACATGAGCACCCAGATTCATAAAGCGAGTTCTTAAAGACCTACAAAGAGACTTAGACCTACACAATAATTGTGGGAGACTTTAACACCCACTGTCAATATTAGACAGATAATGAGACAGAAAATTAACAAGCATATTCAAGACTTGAACTCAGCTCTGGACCAAGCAGACCTAATAGACATCTACAGAACCCTCCACCCCAAATCAACAGAATATACATTCTTCTCAGCACCACATCATACTTTTTCTAAAATTGATCACATAATTGGAAGTAAAATACTCCTTGGCAAATGCAAAAGTTTTGTTTAAGAGATGTTAAGTCTGTGGGCTATTCAACTAACCTGGTCTAGCAGATAATGCATAATTATAAGCCTGGAACTCACCATTGATGTTAGATCTTGAAGCACTGATTTGTCTATCATGAGCCTACACAAGGTACGAAAATGAATGAACTCACTCAAAAACATATAGCACTGGAAGAGAACCTAGGTAGAAGCTTGGAAAAACACTAACATTTACAGGTTGGGCAGAGAAGGAACCCCAAGGAGAAAGTTATTAGTGGTAGAAGTAAATTTTCAGAGACAGAATGTAAATGACTTGTTAAAAATGTTTGACTGTGAAAGGGAAGAGAAAAGTTAGTTCATATTTGAGGTGAATGTGGGGGCTGAAGAGTAATTCCTTTTTAAAATGGGAGAAAGCTTAATATATGCACACAGTTTTGGAGGTTATGATAATCCAACCTGGGGATAAAGTTTACCTTTGAGCAGCTCATGAAAAGAGGATTTACTAAGCAAAGGAAGGATGTTAACACATTTGTGGAGAGGCATATTTAACCTACTAAAGAGAACAAAGTGCTTCTCTGCACTCTAACAGCAGCTATTTGCATAGGCACGGTGTGATTAAAGATCGCTCTTACCTTCTCCCTAGAGTCAGGCTTGTCTTTGACAGTACGTTGTTAGTGATGATTTTGAATATCAAAGTTTGTTTGTTCATATGTTGTTTCCTTCATTCTCCAGCTTTCCAGGTACTGTTCTAGGTGTTAAGAATTCAAAGAAGGCAGAGTTGTTCTTTCCTCAGAAATGAAGCGTCTGGGGGAGGAGAGAGATATTGAGAGTGAGTAAGTTCTGGGAGGGAGGCTCGGGCGCAGGAGGAGGCACCAGCCAGCCTGTGGCAGCTGTCAGAGGAGAATGTCTTCCTGGAGACTTCCCTGAAGCCTGGGAGGTTAAGAGTTTGCTAAGTTACATTTCTTTCAGTATATTACATCATTCAGAATTTCTACTAATTCAGCCATAATTTTTCCTCCTAACACCTTTATAATAGGAGTCAGCACCCTTGCTCTGTAATGGGGTGACAGGAAATATTTTTCGTGTAGCAGGCCATACAGTTTCTGTGACAACTACTCAACTCAGCCTTTGTAGTGTGGAAACAGTTATAGACAATACACAACTGATGGACATGGCTACTGAAAATGTTTAATTTCTCCCTCAGCCCTATGATCTTGGGAAACAGAAGGTTAAGAACTCCCCTACCCTTTGTTCTGGGACATGGCTTACTGCAAAAACCTCCCTAACTCATATATATGACTCAGATAAAACCCATGATTCCTTCCTTTTTTTCTCCAGACAAAGCCAGGCATAAACCCTTCATATTTTCATTTTTTTCTTGCCTCAATAATTAGCTGAACAGTTCTGTTACCACTGAAGAATGGGAATAAAATGTTTTTAACCAATCTTTGGTTGTTTCTCTCCTTTCTCTTAAGCCCCTAAACTTTTGCCCTTCTTCAACTTTAGGCATCACACAGCCCTGCTTAAGGATTGCTCCCTGAAAATAGGCTGGCCTCAGCATAAAACATTCTACTATTTCATCTACTCTCTGATCACACCACCCTTTTAACTCACTTCCCCACACTTATTTTTTTTCAGTGTTGCTCATTCCCCTCCAGAAAAGACTTGCTGATCCTGTGGTCAAAGCCTACTTTCCATTTCAGTTGTCTCCTTCTCCCTCTTTCAATTACAATCTTTCCCTCTCTTCCCTCCCTTGCAATAATCCTTTCCAATAAAATCTTTTCTTATTAAGTCTGCATTAGTTCATAAAATTTACTTATTGATACTGTGTGCCAATAAAGCACACTAAAATTTGAATTTTATATAACTTTCAAGAGGCATGCAATTTTATTATTCTTTTGACTTTTTTTCCCCAAACTTTTAAAAATGTAAAAATCATTCTTAGCTCACAGGTTATACAAAAACAAATGGTAGGCCAGATTTGACCTGAGGACCACAGTTTGCCAATCTTTGCTTCATATTAAAGAGACATCAGGTTTAACAGAACCTGATTCTCCTGACTTTATTAAATTCAATAAGTGCTTATTAAGTGCTTACTCTATGTTTAGCATTATTCTAGGTCCTGGAGATAAAGTCATGAACAAGATAAATATTGTCCTACTTTCAAGGAATTTAGAAATAGAAGCATAGTATTACTTGTAATGGCAAAAACTGCAATTAGTTTTGCACCAACCTCATATTTAACTTCACCATTCTCTGCTGGCTCTTACATGATGTGATGCTTAATACAGGTTGTGGTAGATGTGTTATAACCACAAGGTGTTACTATGCATATAGGTCACCAACTGCCTTAATGAATATATTCTACATTTTCAACCTTATTAAATGCTTTTCCCTAGGTAAAAGTCAACCTGGAAGACTATGCCTTCATTCCAATAACACAGTAATCATTCAAAATAAATCTTGGATTTCTCCTTGAAAATGGTCTTCAGATTGTAGCAAATTATTTAAGTTTTTCCTACAGTGACTTTTTTTTTTTTTTAACATGTTAATGGTGAATTTCAACGTTAGAAACTACAAAGATCATTTGAAGCCAAGTCAGATAAGAAAGGGTCAATAAAAAGAACAAGCAATGCTTCTCCCTCTTGAAACACAAGGTCTCTGATTTCAAGGCAATCCATTAGAAAATTTACACAATATTTGAATAACTGAATTGTTATGAAGTGAATATTTGTGTCTCCCCAGAATTCATGTGTTGAAGCCCCAAACCCTAAAGTGATCATATTGGCAGTAAGGACTTTAGGCAGGTAATTGAGGTTAAATGTGCTCATAAAGGTTGGTCCCTGGTCTCTTAGAATTGCTGCCCTTGAGCTCTGTGGCTCTCTCCTTAGACCTGGTGCTTAAAGAAGAGATCCTGTGGGCACACATTGAGATGACAGCTACCTGCAAAGTGGGAAGAGAGGCCTCCCCAGGACCTGACTTGGCCAACACCTTGATCTTGGACTTCCCAACCTCCAGAAGTGGGAGAAATAAAGTTCTGTTAAGATGCCCAACCTGTGGTATTTTGTTGTGGCAGCCTCAGCAGACTAACACATAACTCTTTACAAATTTCCTACAGGAGGCTCTAGAAAATTTTGACCCATATCAGTATTTTGGGAAGGATTTTCCACTCACCAATAAAAGCTCTATAGAAAAGAAAGGCACTCGTTTACACATGCAAGTTTTTGTCAGTTTTATAAATCACAAACCGTGTTTGTATGACTTCATTGTGTGTGCATGTATGTGTATGTATGGTACACATCTGATGAACGCCCCCAACTAGAGTATAAATTCTAGGCCTGTAGTCACCTGCACATCTAAAGAAAAGCCTGAGATACATATATGGGGTGTGACTGTATTGGAGTCTTTCTTGTTTAATATCTCCAGGAAGAAAACTGCCTAGAGTCTGTTCAGAGAATAAGTGCTTATCTAGAAACACAAAGTGAGAGGAGGTGGAGAAAGAGACATACCCGTGAATGAAACCCAATCCTGAAACATCTAAGGTGTTAAATTTACCTTGAAAAGAAAGCTCAGCCTGACACAGTTCTTCCCCTGGGCTGTGAGAGCCGCACAGCGAGTTGCTTGGATGTATAACATGCCGGAATACTTATTACTTCCCTGAGCATTAGAACCCTCAAATACAGCATTTCCACAATTATTAAGAACATATGTAATAATAAAAAAGAATGTAAGACCTAGTGAACTAATGCTGATACTGATTAGAAAAAATGGATTGAATCAGTGAATAATGTATAAGACAGAGATTTACAGCTATCTGCTTTTTGGACAAATACGAGAGTTACCAGTTTTTCCACTTACAAGAATCAGTTATCAACTCTCGCTGTCACATAAAGCATTTTTTTTTCTTTTGTTACCTACAACAGAATTTGATTTTCACTTCTTCTTTATTTTTCTTTCATCTTTAAAAAACATAAAAAGTATCTAGCGTGCCAGTCTGTGATGGGAGCTGCGAGTATAAAGAAAAATAAGTCTAAGTCCCAGTCTTAGAAAAGTTGATGGTCTTGAGAAGGAAATAGCACATAAAAGAAGTGTCAAGGTAAATTAAGTGTTATAATGCAATGTTGTCAAAGTATAGTGGGCAAAAAATAGAGACCTGAATCCTTCTCTGAGTACCGGTGGCAGAGTATTCAATAAACAAGCCCAAGTATTACTAAAAAAGATGAGGGAATCATTGCATCCCATTTCTTCCTCATTCCATTCCCTTAATAAAAACTGCAGGGTTGGATAAGTTCAGGAGCAACCAGAATCAATTTACCAGGCAAAAAGGGAGAGGATAGGAATGCTACATTTTATGAACTTACTACTTTAGGAGAAAGACACATTATTTTGGTGGCAGTGGGCAACTAGGTAGAAAGAGATTGCTATTAAGTGAAAAATGAGCTTCCACAGGAAGCCACGACAATGAAAGTAATAATTAAATCTTCCTCTAACTTAGGTTGCATTGTAAGTGCTTAGCTGAAAAATGTGTCTGTACCTCCGGGCCTGCAGCAATGACATCTGTTATATTTTAGGAACAGAAAGCTAATGAGGTGGAATCTGGAGTAGTGAGCTTAATTGGGCTTGTTTTGATTAAGTGTATGTGCTGGGAATATTCTAATCACTTGTCTGAATTGCAAAACAGCCAACGTAAGCCCCCAAATTCTTGCAACCATTTGTGTATCAGTTTTAGAATAGATAAGGAAATTGTATGGAGGAAACAGTAAACTGTAAAGCAAAAATTATCTAAAGTTCAGATTAAGTAAAATGTATGTAGTGTTATTTGCCTAATTAGCGACTTTAGGCCTAAATAGGAGCACAGTCAAACATGCCTGCTGTTCACTGTAAGTGAAGGCATCTGCCCTAAGAAGCATGGAATGTCAGAGCCTGAAGGACCACAGCCAACATTATGCCATCCTATTCCCTCCACTTGTAGAGAATCTGAGACCCAGAGAGAAAGGGGCTTTCCCAACATCAGCATGGAATCTGTGACAAGGTTAAGCAAGAACGGAGGTCTCCTAATTTCTACTCCATGACTCCTTCCTCTCTCCTGCTCCCCAGTCTGTGAAGTGAGAGGACTCCTGAGGACAGGAAGAGTTTGAAGTATCGTTTCTCAGCCCAACAGCCAAGATTGCTTATAACTGTCTTTAGCCTCAAGTAATGACCATGGGATTTTGTTGCCTTTATTACACTCTAGTCCAATCTGACTTTTCTCCTCTGCAGAACTGAAATTAAATATTTATTTGTATAAATATCTGCTTAATATTTGTCTTTTCTGGACCGTTTGTTTCATGAGTGCATCCCCGTGTCCCTGAAAGCAGTGCCGTTCTGGCACATAGTGTATTTCCATAAGTATTTGCCAAATGAAAGGATGAATCTATGAAAAACATAAATGATCCTTTTGATCTAGCAGAGGAAAATGACCCAAATCTAAAAGGGACATTAAAGAATACTCATATGAGGGAGGCTTCTCTGCTTTGGAAATAGGCATATTTGAAGAAGAGAGAGGTAGAGAAATAAAGGTCCATCTTGAAGGAGGAAAGGAAAGGTGGGTTTAGAAATGAGAGAAAAGAGATCCTGGACCTTGGACAAATACATTTCTAAAAAAGGTTTGGGATATTAACGTTCAGAATTTCACTAATCCAATTCACTTCTTGAATTCACTTCAGTTTAAAAAGCATTTCCTGGACACTCATTTAGTTTAGACCTGTGTTAAGCCTTGGGAGACAAGGATAAGAAGACTCAGCCCCTGATCTCTAGGACCTGAGAGCCAAGAAGTGATGAACTGTGGCACACCTCCCTAAGTGCCAGCATGTGGAGACTCTGTCCGTCGATGCTGATAATCTCCAAACAAGCATCTGTGCACCCCAGTGTCTAATGAAAAATATGGATGGAAAAAACGATGTGTAGATGGAAAAAATGCTACTGTGAGATACTGAGGCCATTAAAGAAATGAGGTCAGAGACCAGAGAGAGAAACAGAGAGTATAAAAGCAAGAGAGAATAAGAGCAAGCAAACAAGAGAAATAATATTTGCGATAAACTTCCAAGGTCAGCAATGAAAGTAACTAGAATAAATACCCTTAATAAGAAGTGAGACAACTGAAAAAAAAAATACTAAAAAGGACATAGCCTCTGACTCAAGCAGCTATGACTATGACATGTTACAGAGCTGTATTTAAAAATTATCTTCATGATAAAGAGGTCCAGGCCAAACCTCAGCCTCTTCACTCCACCTTCACAAAATTGACCTATCACTCCTGTGCACACGAACCTATTTTGCAGTGCCCTTTGAGTGAAGTAGGAATGGGAAAGGTATGGGATCTGAAAAAAAATCACAAAACACAGGAAAATAAGAGCAGGTTATATGAAACCAATTTCCCTTAACTGCCAGCATCAAGGGCAGGACATGCGGAAGGAACATGAATAATCAAAGTAAATTTTAATTAGTTTTAATACTTCCTTGTTCTCCTATAAATAGGGTGGGCTGTTTCCGAGCATCTGACTATTACCTTGGCATGTATGTAATATTTACTGGTACACAGAAACACTATGCAACAATTTAGGATGGATATTAAAGAAAAATGCCTTACTCAATGTAAACTGTAGAGATAATGTAGGCTGGCAGAATGTAATTACCCAAACTGGAACACATTCCTCAAGGGAGCAGGAAAGCATGAGAAGACAGTGTGCTATTGCACCCTGTAATGAGGGCGGCAGTTTTGGAAAATGAAAAGAAAATGAACTAGAGACGAAAAGTTACATAAGAAGACCTGCCCTTTGTGGTGGCCTTTGGTGAGAAGTAGGGGAACTGTTGGAATTTCACGGCAGCAACTGCTGCATTGAAAAAAACCTTTAAGTTCATTTCATCTAACGCCACATCCTCCTTAGGGGGGTGCCCATTGTTTACTTGAGCACTGCTATGATGGGGTGAACGTTGACAACTTCCCCACAATGGTCAAAATGGTCCCTTTTATGGAGCTAAGAATTTACATCCTATGATATCTACCAGTTGGACTTTTTTGACTCTTTAGAGCTATCCACTATGCCTATTTCCTCCTCTAGCAAGTTACTTTCAAATATTTTAATACAATTTTTGTTAACTCTCAGTATTATTCCTCCAGGTAAATGTCCACTCAGTTTTCAATTGTACCTTATGTGACACATTGGTAGACCCTTAACTATTTTAGTCCAACACCTTAAGACAGGCTGTCATTAATTTTTTCCATCCTAGTGTCCAGAATGAGATATGTTACTCTAGTATATGAGAGGGCTTGCCTACCACCTTAATGGATCTGAAAATTATAGTTGCGTGAATTCTATGAGAAGAGGCATCTCACATCCTATTTTAGGTGAAAGGACAGGGCATGGTGGAGCAGGTTGTATTGTCTTTTCTGTTCTCTTGACCACACAGATAGAACCTATAAGTAGCAACACTATCCTAGCCAAAAATCTAGAAAATATTCTATGAGTCTCTAGGTTTTCTGTTGAAAATTGTTCTAGCTTTGGTCCCAATTCTGTTTTATTATCAACATCTTGCTATTCAGAAAGCAAGAATATATCATGATAATATCATAGAGGTCTTATGGATGAATCACTGTTGACAGTATTATCTAATGGATGCAATATCTAATGGATCAATTCCATTGATGTGCAGCATGATGTCAGGATGTGGGGATGGGTAGAAATTTCTATGGATGTCTACACTGTCACTTGTCAAGGAAGCACATATAATATTGTCTTGAGTTTTCTCCCTTCATGGAAGCAATATTTTGCTATAATTACTCTAATTTAATATTACTTCATCACTCAAAACAAGCCAAAGGTAAACCAGAATACAAAATCAAAATATAAACTGTAGAGAAATTCTGAGATGAGGCATTTGTTGGGAAAAGATGTTGACTAGTGAATTCATCAGCTCTAGTTCAGAGTAAGCCACCGTGAAGAGGATGCCCTGGTAATAAAGTGGTCTCCACACTGCTGACACAGGTTGTATGTTTCTGTTTCTTCTTTTCTACACTGTTAAGTTCAAGGGAGACCCTCTCTTTGTCACTGTTTTTGTTTTTTGTGTTCCTTTTATCTGTTAGTCAACAAATATTTATTGACCTCCTGTGGTCGCAGAGCCCTGAGCCATTCTCTTGAGGAGACACTAAGGCTGCAGCTTTGTTAATCATGATGAACACCAAGATAGGGCCAGGCTCTTGAGCTCCTCTCATCTGCCTTCTGCAAAGGCTACATGGTAACACCACATCAGATGGCAACTAATTTCCTGGGTTTTCCTAGGACTTCAGATATGCTGAAGCAACAAACCATTACTAGTGGGTTGGTTTAACATCTGTCTTGGAGTCTGGAGCAGATAGTAGCAGTCAATTGTTTTTTGATCACAGCAAACGTACAGACATTGGAATGGAATCTATGTGAATGTATTAGTTTTAGTCCATACTGAAAGTTTATTGAATGATGTGAACAATAATTATGCATATTAATACAAGTCAAATGAGTGAGTTAAAGATTCATAAAGATGAATCTTCATAAACAATGTGTATTTCAATAATGTGTGTTTGGGATAATGTAGATATGGTTCCATATAGTTTTGACTAGGCTTGCACTACACTACGCTATGTTACTCCACATCATTTCTCCCCATATCACAGCATCCCCTGCCACCTTACTACACATCTAGTGACTTGGGTGGGTCAAAAGACAGAGGATCTCTCTGCCTTTGCTATTTATTTTCTACTAGGATCAGAGTCCAAATTTAAGTCTTTTTGGTTATTCTCCAGGCTAAAATATGTGTTTGACCTTTGCAGTATCTGATGGTCTCATGAGAGTCAAGATTTTCATGAATCTATTGAAAAGTCAGTGGTCATTCCTTAAACAGGGAGGAGAACCTCCTCAGTGAATACAATTGTTCATCACGTGTGACAATAGTGCAGGGGCCACTATTACCAGGACATTCTCATCAGGGAGGCTTACTCCGAATTAGAGCTTATGAATTCACTAGTGAATATCTTTTCCCAACAAATGTTTCATCTCAGAATTTCTCCAACGTTTACATCTTGATTTTGATTTTCTGTTTTACCTTTCACTTGTTTTGGGTGAAGTAATATTAAATTAGAGTAATTGTTATCCAAACAATGTGAGGAAAAAAAGAAAATTATTATCTCCAATTGGAAAATTAGATAATGGAGTTAGATTTCTTTGCCTTTTTAAAAAATTAACAGTTGCTACTCTTGTACCATTCTGAGGGAAATCAACAGCATTTAATTTCATTGTTTTCCATTTTCTTTGCACTTGTTAAAGAAGAAAGAGACTAGTGAGATTGGAATCCTGGGCCTCCCATCCATTGGTCAGCAAGAAAAATGGAGGATATGCTTTATGTTTTCCCAAACACAGAAGCTTAGGGACCTCTCCCTGCTCCTCAGGCAAGCCGTATGCACAGTTGTCATCTGTGCTACAGTGCCTGGCAGGCAACAGGAACACAGCCTTTACTAACAGGCAGTTGAGGAAGACTCAGTGACACCATCACAGTTGCTGGCTCCAGTGCCACACCTGAAATGTGAGCACCAGAACAATACCTGGACGTTGCTATGAACTGGGACCTGTGTTGGGGACCTCTCAGAGCCAGCTTCAGTTCTATGGAAATGTGCTTAGTCACCTTCTCTACAGTTTTCTTGGCCCATTCCAGTGTGATGAAAATCTTGAGCCACAACAAGCAGACACTCTCACATGGATTTTAATCCCTGTACTTCATACCCTGCCCCAGCTCCCCTTTCCCCATCCATGCTCCCACCCCTCAGAAACGACGTTTTTGGGGTGGAACCGTAGCTCTTTGTTTTGCTTTCGTTAACTTTGCTGAAATTGTTTAAACCTCAGTGACGGTCTTAGGAGGAAAATAACTATCCAATATAGCTTTCATTTTCTAAGCTATAGATAATTATAGATAATATAATATAAAACTAATTTTATGTATTATTATAATTATAGATAATTATAACTGAAAAAAGAGAAAATGAAATTTATTTTGAATACTTTTCAGAACTCCCTTTTATCTGTTTAAATAACCTTTGTGGCACTGTACTATGACTATTAAAAATAAATGCAAACATTTGTTAACCCACTAGACAGATAGATAAGTATATATCTATACATAGATATGTATATGAATACACACACACACACACACACAAACACACAGATATCATTTGACTGTGTCCCCACCCAAATCTCATCTTGAATTATAGTTCCCATAATGCCCATGTGCCATGGGAGGGACCCAATGGGAGGTAATCGAATTATGGAGATGGTTACTCTCATGCTGTTCTCATGATAATGAGTTCTCATGGGATCTGATGGTTTTATAAGGGGCTTTTCCCCCTTTTGCTTGGCATTTCTCTCTCCTGCTGCCATGTGAAGAAGGATGTGTTTGTTTTCCCTTCCACCATGATTAAAAGTTTCCTGAGGCATCCCCAGCTATGCTGAACTGTGAATCAATTAAAACTCTTTCCTTCCCCAGTCTTGGGTATGTCTTTATTAGCAGAATGAGAATGGACTAATAGACACACACACATATATACACACATACATATGTATACAAATATGCACAAACAGATATGTATATGCCTATAACTATATCTATCTATGTATTTGATGAACCAATCATTTCTTTACTCCTTTATTTTTTATTTTATTTAAGTTCTGGGATACAAGTGCTGAACGTGCAGGTTTGTTACGTAGGTATACATGTACCATGGTGGTTTGCTGCATCTGTCAACCCATCATTTAGGCTTTAAGCCCTGCTTATATTAGGTATTTGTCCTAATTTTCTCCCTCCCCTTGCCCCGCAACCCCCAACAGGCCCCAGAATGTGATGTTCCCCTCCCTGTGTCCATGTGTTCTCATTGTTCAACTCCCACCTATGAGTGAGAACATGTGGTGTTTGGTTTTCTGTTCCTGTGATAGTTGGCTGAGGATGATGGTTTCCAGCTTCATCCATGTACCCACAAAGGACATTCTTATGGCTGCATAGTATTTCATGGTGTATATGTGCAACATTTTCTTTATCCAGTCTATAATTGATGGGCATTTGGGTTGGTTCCAAGTCTTTGCCATTGTAAGTACTGCTGCAATAAACATACACATGCATGTGTCTTTTTAGTAAAATAATTTGTAATCCTTTGTATATATACCCAGTAATGGGATTGCTGGGTCAAATGGTATTTCTGGTTCTAGATCCTTGAGGAATTGCCACACTGTCTTCCACAATTGTTGAACTAATTTACACTCCCACCAAGAGTGTAAAAGTGTTCCTATTTCTCTGCATCCTTCCCAGCATCTGTTGTTTCCAGACTTTTTAATTATCACCATTCTAACTGGCGTAAGATGGTATCTCATTGTGGTTTTTATTTGCATTTCTCTAATGACCAGTGATGATGAGCATTTTTTCATGTTTGCTGGCTACATAAATGTCTTCTTTTGAGATGTATCTGTTCATATCTTTTGCCCACTTTTTGATGTTTTTTTTTTTTCTTGTAAATGTAAATTTGCTTAAGTTCCTTGTAGATTCTGGATGTTAGACCTTTGTCAGATGGATAGATTGCAAAAATTTTCTCTCATTCTTTAGGTTGCCTGTTCACTCTGATGACAGTTGTTTTTTTGTTTTGTTTTGTTTTGTTTTGTTTTTCTGTGCAGAAGCTCTTTAGTTTAATTAGATCCCTTTTGTCAATTTTGGCTTCTGTTGCAATTGCTTTTGGTGTTTTAGCCATAAAGTCTTTGCCCATGTCTATGCCCTGAATGGTATTGTCTGGGTTTTCTTCTAGAGTTTTTATGCGTTCAGGTTTTATGTTTATATCTTTAGTTCATCTTGAGTTAATTTTTGTATAAGGCATAAGGAAGGGGTTCAGTTTTTGTTTTCTGTATATGATCAGCTGGTTTTCCCAGCACCATTTATTAAATAGGGAATCCTTTCCCCATTGATTGTTTTTGTCAGGTTTGTTGAAGATCATCAGATGATTTTAGATGTGTGGTGTTATTCCTGAGGCCTCTATTCTGTTCCCTGGTCTATGTGTCTGTTTTGGTACAAGTACCATACTGTTTTTGTTACGGTAAACTTGTTGTATAGTTTGAAGTCAGGTAGCATGATACCTCCAGCTTTGTTCTTTTTGCTTAGGATTGTCTTGGCTATTCAGGCTCTTTTTTGGTTCCATATGAAAATTAAAGTAGTTTTTTTCAGTTCTGTGAAGAAAGTCAATGGTAGCTTGGTGGGAATAGCATTGAATCTATAAATTACCTTGGGCAGTATGGCCATTTTCACTATATTGATTCTTCTTATTCATGAGCATGGATTTTTTTTTTCCATTTGTTTGTGTCCTCTCTTATTTCCTTGAGCACTGGTTTGTAGTTCTCCTTGAAGAGGTCCTTCACATCCCTTGTAAGTTGTTTTCGTAGGTATTTTATTTTCTTTGTAGCAATTGTGAATGGGAGTTCACTCATGATTTGGCTCTCTGCTTGTCTATTATTGGTGTATAGGAATGCTTGTGACTTTTGCACATTGATTTTGTATCCTGAGACTTTGCTGAAGTTGATGAACCAATCATTTCTTAATGGAAAACATTGAAAGGTCACAGCATGATGAGAAAAAAAAAAACAAACATCATTGTCATGTGGTGTATCTAGCACAGGAAGTAGCTGGAAATGCCCTGACCTTGAAGTATTACAATGATTCCAGTAAAGCAATGGTTTGAAGTTCCAATAGTTTCCTTTCTTCCTCCTTTGGTCATTTAGGTGAATTAGGAATATCTACTATGCAGATTTTTTGACATTTCTCATGGTCTCTGATTAGCTTCTTTCATCAGGGGCCCCTCTTCTTGCTGAGGACTGACTCCTAAACACAAAGCTCTCAAAAATCTCAACTTGTGCCTGGCACTTTCTGCCTCACTTCAGTGTCTCAGCTCTAGGGAATCGTGATATCCTTCACAGTACCTGGCATATAGCAGGCTTTCAATGAATGTTTGTCAGCGGAAAAATTGCTAGTGAGTCCGGCCCCAGCTCATATCTCCTGGCCATCCTGGTCATAGTCACTGCTGCAATGTTAGTTAATTCTTTATGTTTTTATCCTATGAAGTATCTAGAAGATATAGTTATTTGAAAAAATTTTAAGGAAATTCAGTAAGTGTTTAAAGCCAACTAGTTTTATTGTTTCTAAATTCTTCTTTCTGCCTGTTTTTTAAAGCCAATGATCTCTGGCTTTATCACCTGAAGGGTAACTTTATCCCTGTGCTTAAATAATGTTAATTTTTCTTTTCTTTGATATAAATGGATTTCAAAATTATAATAAAATTTCAACACAAGCGAAAAATATAATTCTGTCTCCAGAAATGCTTCCACAGCGTATAAAATCTTGCCTGCACTTTAGGAAATAATCTTGTTGTAAAACTGGAACACAAAATTAATTAATGTTCACCATGTTTCCTTGCTGACCTCTGCCAGACTATGCCCCCTGGGAAACCCCAGGGAAAGCAGAGGCAGCTTTCTATAGGCACAGGCCTGGGGCCCACGATTAACTTTTGGCTTTGAATTAAGTTTTTTTTTTTTCCTCAGTAAATAGAAGCAACAGGATGTATGTAGGCAGCTGTGCAGTTTAATGATTGAAAAATATTGGAAATGTTCACTTGCCTGTACACAATCCTGTTCACCTTTTTACAATGAGTTGAGAGGTCACCCCTTCTAGGAAGCCTTTCCCACTCACTCCTCTGGTACTGGGCTATTTCGCCTCTGAATTCCTATAGCACTTGTGGTCTGTAACATTCAATTCAGCCTTCACTTCTTGGATGCTTGGTACAAGAACATACAATTCAGCCTTTAGTCCTTGGATGTCGGAACACCCTTTCAGGTGGTTCCCTTCTTTCCTGGGCAGCAGTGAACTTGTTCAGGGCAGGGTTGAGCCACTTGAGTACGCAGGACATAAATATTTAATAAGCATTTCCTAACTGAGTTTTCCAGGAATGAGTTGGACAGTAGACATAGCTATGTGGAAGGCTTTGAAAAGAGAATTATAAGGCAGGATCTGAAAGTTGTGAGCAGTTTTGCTGTTTGTTTTCTAAAGAGGATTCCAATAATGCTCATAAGTTGTGTGTGTGTTGTTCATGTCAGGAAGCTTTAGAATGTGACTATAAGACAATATTTCAGATTTTCACAGCATGTGCAAGGTTTCCATCTCTTGGGTCTCTCATTTACATTCTGGGCCAATGGACCTAAAGGCAAGATGGGAAGGAACACTAAGCTCCAGAGGCCAATTTCTGCTTGGATCTCACACACCCCTGAGGATGGTCTCTTATCACCACCTTCTTTTCTTGGAAGGGGTAGATTGAGGGTGATGTTAATGGGATATACAGTGTTTGCCCTCATGTTACTCATAATATTCTTGGGAAGTCAGCATTCATGCTCAAATTATTTAGAAACTGGTACAAGACATTCTGGAATTACAGTGAAACATGGTGGCTTTGCCTCTAGCATATATAAGCTTACATCCAAAATGCAAAATTTACCATGGTAAACCATGACCTGCCCAGAGGCTTGCCTGAGAGTAGCAGAGTACTCTATGGCTCCTTTGATCTAAATTTTTAAATATTCCCTATATCAGTCTGAAGACAACTAGTTTTGCCTTTCTGCATCAACACGAGATACAAGATATATGCTTGGTAGCAGAACAAGCCTATATCTCTGCACAATGGCTTGCTAGCACATTAGGTGACCCAATGAAAATAAATTTGTAGGGAGGAAGAGAATAAAGGCTTATGGTATATGTTGCAGATTCATTTATATAAGTGATTGGGCAAATTCATCAAAAATTGTGAATCAATATGTCTAAGATAACTTGGATAAGAGCCCCTATCTTTTCTCTCTCTCTTCAATCAATCCCATGACTGAAAACACTAGAGGCAGACTAATTACATTTTTATTTGGTTCAAATTTAGGAGGTCAATTTAATAAGCCATTTGACAGATAGGGCTCAAATAATTTTGCCAAACTAGAATAATAGGCTGAAACATGTAAAAATTACATATATTTAGTGTTTACTCTGTGCTAGGTATAGAAGAAAGTAGGTTAATGCACTATCTCATTTACTATGTGAAAAAATACCTATGAAGGTTCTATAATTATGCCTAATCTGTCAATAAGGAAGTTGATGTTCAGAAAAGAGGTGTAACTTGCCCAGAGTCACATAATTAATAGGTAGCAGAACCAGGGTTTGAACCTGAGATGTTAGTCATTATGCTATATTAAGCATTTAGGTCTGTATTTTAGTTAAAATTGGTCATTGTTTTTCAAGATTTGGAAAATATCATCACAAATATTTCTGAGAAAAAAGACTTTCAGATTTCTGAAACTGGAAGGTTAGTCGGAACCAAAGCCACAAGGTGACTATTTAAAAACTCAAATATAAATTGAGGCTGCACAATGTCAAACTCAAGGAAAGCAACAATTCCACTGTGTCTCAAGACCTCATTTGGGGTAGTAGTGATTTTTTAAAAGAACCTTTAAAGAGGCATGTGTCCAGAAGAAGACACTAATAAGATTTATGAAGCAGCTGAAAAACATTGTCAAATTAATTCACATTAATGGGAGTACTCTGTGATAGGTGTTACAGTATAATAATGAACAAAACCGAACTTCTGTCAAAGAGCCTAGAATTTCAAGGAGTATAAGGTATTTATACCAAAGAAGTAGCTGAAAGTAGGATGAGGTTTGATTCAATTACCGAGACATTTAAATACTTGGTGTATGTCACACAGTATGCTGGGGAATAGAGATGCAGGGATGAACAACTACATCACAGCATCTACTCTCAAGGAGACCAGAGTCTAGGGGTGAGGGAGGTCCTATACCATCAGTTGTGATATGATGAGTACTATAAACCCACATGTTGCTTAACTATGGGGATAAGTTCTGAGAAATGCGTCATTAGGCAATTTCATCATTGGGGGATCGTCATCAAGTATACGTACACAAACGTAGATAGTAGAGCCTACTGCACACCTAGGCTATGTGGTGTAGCCTATTGCTCCTAAGCTACAAACCTGGACAGCATGTGACTGTACTAAATGCTGTAGGAATTGGGACATAATGGTGTATTTGTGTATCTGAACACAGCTAAATACAGAAAAGGTATGGCAAAAATACAGTATTAAAATCTTATGGGAACATCACACTATATGTGGTCCTTGGCTGACTGAGACATGATTATGCATTGAATGACTACATTGGTAGTATAAACAGCAGACTAACATGCTGGGGCCATAGCAAAAGTCAGCAGAAGTACCTTTGTTTGAGGCAGGAGAATGGAAGAGGGTCACTTAATGGCTTTCTGCAAATATTTTAGGAGCTGCTACTTGGTACTAGAAACTGAATTTTTTTTTTTTTTTTTTTTTTTTTTTTTTTTTTTTTGAGACGGAGTCTTACTGTGTCGCCCAGGCTGGAGTGCGGTGGCCGCATCTCAGCTTGCTGCAAGCTCCGCCTCCTGGGTTTACGCCATTCTCCTGCCTCAGCCTCCTGAGTAGCTGGGACTACAGGCGCCCGCCACCTTGCCCGGCTAGTTTTTTGTATTTTTAGTAGAGACGGGGTTTCACTGGATTAGCCAGGATGGTCTCGATCTCCTGACCTCGTGATCCGCCCGTCTCGGCCTCTCAAAGTGCTGGGATTACAGGCTTGAGCCACTGCGCCCGGCCTAGAAACAGATTTATTTTAAGAAAATAAACAACTCTGGAGGGAGCATAAAAGTTTGGAAATTGCACAGAAGAAAATTTTATTAAGAGGTGAAATGTTTTCTGGCAAACAAGAGATGAGACAACAAAATAGTTTGTCTACAACAGAGTGAACGACCCCTCACTAAACATGCCCAAGTGGAGTCCAGCCCACCATGTCACATGGATGTTGTGGTCCAGTTTCCTGCGTTTTTGAAGTCACTACAAATTCTGAGAATACATTATTGGCACAATCAGCTTCCTAAATTAGGAAGAGCTATTTGCAGAAAATGTTGATTTGGCTTGTTCTGTAAATATTTACAGCAATGAGCCTAGCACTGTCTTGTGGGTAAGGCCTTGCACCTGTACCTTTGTATTGTCTGGCCTGAGCTTATTTCAGGACTGAAGCCTGTAAATTGTATTGTCCAGTAAATGAAGAAGTGATCATTATCTGATGAGCCTACATTCCAAAAGACCAAAGCCGAGCCATGGTGCTACAGATTCTAACTAAGGCAGCACTGGTTTCCACAGTTCAGGTCAGGCACTTCTTATCTAGTCTCTGGTACTGCTATGATGGGGAATTGCACATCTTGTCAGCTGAGATATCCACACTTTCCTAGGGAGATTCTTTTAGACTAAATTATTCTGGGGACATCTACAATCCTTTATCACTTTCTTTTTGGAGTAGTAGAAAGTCCAATGTACCAGAATCCAGGAAGACTGGATTCAGTTTTTTGCTTTGTTTCTTAACATCCACATGAATTCTCCTTTCTGAGATTTGGTTTCCTTTTCTATAAATCATGAGAGGTGCATTAAATCAGTAGCTTTAGACATTAGTCTGACTTCTTAAAAGGTTTTTGGAGAGCTTTTAAACTACCCATGCTGGAATCTCAGCCTCAGGGAGTCTGATTCAGCCTTGAGTAGGATCAGGAAATAATATTTCTTAAGTTCTCTTGAGGAACCTGATGGTACAGCCCTATTTGGGAAATAGGTTAGGTAATTTCGAGGTTTCTTTTCAGTTCTAAGATTCTATGAATTCGTGATTCTGTTTTTCCCTGTACAAGACTTCAGTAATACACACACACATATAGTGTGTGTATGTGTGTGTGTGTGTGTCTGTGTATGTCTTAAGAAGAAAAGGCTTTTATGCACCACAGCCCATGTGGAAAAATCCAATTCCCCTGTGATTATAGGCGACATCATTTTATTTTAGCAATTTCCCCTTCTAATGCAGCTCAGGTAGTTGGAAGAAATGTCCCCAAAATGAAAAAGCTGAGAAGAATGAAATAAACATTTAGCCAAGTTAGTTCATAACCTCTCCCCAGCCTGCCCCCATCTGCCCACCCTTCTAATTCCTTCTCTTCTTTCTAGTCTCAAACATTTAAGCAACACATAAGAGGAAAAAAGCTCTCCCTTAAGCCCATTTCTGAAATGGTTCTATTTTTAAACACTGCAGTTCATCTCAATTGTGCTCAAATTCAATTCACTTGTGATTGTCTGCTATATTATTTTCTTTATCAATTTCTCCCCAGACTCAGTGGGGTAGTGATTGAAATTTAAAAGCCTATAGGGGGAATAAAGTCCAAAATAGTATTGAGGAAAATGTGTCTTGAGTCTGTTGGTTGCAAGAAGCCCTTGCTTTCCTACAACACCCAATCTACCTTCATCCATAGTCTCATGATAAACACCATCCAGTCAAAATGACTTACGAATAAATTTAAATACATTGTTCCATCATCAAAAATGGTTCTTTTCTCCCTAGCCATAAAATATTTTATCTTCTGTTGTTGTAGTGTATGCTTAATACTTTGGCTAAGATTGTCTTCCTTTGTAAGACATCATTTTGAAATGGAGGAACCTGATAGTATAGCCCAATTTGGGATATAGGTCAGGTAATTTCTAGGTTTCTTTTTAATTCTAAAATTCTAGAATTTATAAGCATTAAGCATATAATCATTGCTTAATGACTGCTAAATTATTGCTGTGCTTTAGGTGAAATAAGGTATGGTATGTAGCTATACACAGTATTAGGAATGCTGGCCTTTGGAATCTTCTTGAAATGGAAAGATAACAGTCATCCGGTTCCCAAACTGGTTTGGCCTCTGAACACAAAAAGAACTTATTTCTAGTAATAATTCTGGTTCGTATATTTGTCAAACTTATGATTTCATGAATTCAATGCAAAAGCACTCACCAAGTATATCAGGAATGATGAAATGAGCAGAAATTAACAAAATCAGGATGTACGGTTGGGTGTAAGGATGCATAGTTCTAATACTTGTTCATGAACATCTATAAGATAGTTCTTCTCATTCTTGTCCAAGACCCTATCGGATGGTGGAAGTGCCCACACTCAGGTAAGGGTGTTCCCTATTATGCATCTCAATGCTTACCTGTATCTTCCTCATGGCATGCTTTCCTAACACTTCCTTTTGTATTGTGTCATTGGCTGCTAGGGATTACTTATACTTGTTTGGACTTTGAAGTTGTAAGAGAGTACAGTGATCCACTGGAGCTCTAGAGTCTTACTTTATGGATGGGTGGAATATCAGAGGCTGGTCAGTACACCTTCCAAGCACATCCAAATCTTTGTTCAAAATGAGATCTTTTATGTGTAGCCATGCTCTCCAAATTCTGCTTTCATAGATTCCACTCCTCTATCCCTCCACTTACGAAAAATTTGTCCTTAATTTGAAGTCTGACACCTCTAAGAAGACTTCCCTGACCACTTTCCCACTCAATATGAGCTTCCCTTGTATTCTTGTTTAATTCTTAAGATATTTAATGTGAATATTTACTATGAGAATTTTCTTATGCAATTATGGAGGCTAAGAAGTCCCATGATCTACCATCTGCAACCTGGAAAAACCAGAAAAACTGGTGGTGTAATTCTCAGTCAGTCTCAAGGCCTGAGAAAGAGGAGCACTGATGTCTGAGGGCAGGAGAAGATAGATGCCCCAGTTCAAACAGACAGAAGGAAGTCACCCTTCCCCTGCCTTTTTGTTCTATCATTGCCCTCAGTTGATTAAATAATGCCCACCCACATTGATAAAGACAGTTCTTCTATACTTAGTCTGTTAATTCAAATGCAAATCTCTTCTAGAAACACCCTCACAGACACATCCAGAAATAATATTTTACCAGTTGTTTTGGGCATCTCTTAGCCCAGTCAAGTGAACACATAAAATAACCATCACACCTCTCCAAGTAGACTTCATGTCCCTGCATTGCAAAACTGTATCCTGTCCTTTTTGTCAGTGCCTGGCAGGGAGGATGGCACATGCCACCTTCTTACGTATTAATTGTGCAATGTTAGATTAATAACAATTTGTTGAACACCTATGTGCTAAGCACATTATACATGTCATATTATAACAATTCTATGCATTAAGTACTATTATTATTGCAGTTTATAAATAAGGAAATTGGGAAGTCAGTTAAATAGTATACCAAGTGTCAGAGTTGGGATTTGAAGTCAAAGCCTTATCTGGGAACAAATGCAGTGTGATGTGATGAGGTTTCTCTCCAGGGCTCTGCTTTGTGAGTTCTTCTTTCATTTCTTCTCAGTTTCTTCTCACCACAATCACCCCCTTGGGAGTGAGAGCAGAAACTGGTATGGGTTAAAAAAGATGTGCGAGTGGCAAAAAAATTCTTCATGGAAGTGCTTAGAGGAGAGTGATGTTAGGGGCAAGGAGTGAATAAAGTCACATTACACAATTAGCTGAGACACTTGAATTTGAAGTGACTTAATTTTGTAAGGATGGTAGTATTTCTCAAACATGGAAGCAGCACCAAAGGTGGAATTTTCACTATCGGTAACACAATTGAAGCAAGAGACTATAGGGTTTATTGAAGCTGATTAATCAGTTGACTCACGTGGACCTACTTGACATCCAAGTGCACTCTAAAATCTTGTGCTTTTATGGCATTACGGCAGAAGGAAGTAATGGCAGTACTTCCCCTCTCTTAGATTTGCATAATTGTAAAGCATCAATGATGCCATTGCTTTTTCAGAATGATTGTTTTGAAAATGATTAGCTACTACAAGTCTCAGAATAAAATATGTCTGTATATTTCCTGCCTTTACAAACGCCTGAGAGCAAAGACAATGGACTGGAGAAACATCTGAAAGAAGCAGACAAACATCTGCTAGATCAATAGTCCTCACACAATTAGCCTCCATGGAAGGCAGACCTTAAAAGACCCAAAGCTAGAATTCTATTCATGAAGAGATTGATATAAAAGAGATGGCATATATAAAGTACTTTGAATATTATAAGGAACTCTCCAGATGTGGGACATATTGTTTAAGCAATTCATCAAAAGACTTCCTAGGAAGGGTCTTTAGTATTTCTGGGATGGTTAAAACATGAAGAGCGATGCCTGTGGTTTAACATGTATAAGGAAGACCCGAGACTTATTAAAATAGAAGAAAAAATTGCATTGAATGAAAGATGCTAATCTATGATAATCTTTGGAATGTTTTACATATTGAACAAGTCTCTAAAATGACTAATGCTCTCTGCAGTATTTTGGCAAGTGACTTTGGCAGCCTCCACTGTCAGAGTCCTTTGTTGTTGAATCCTGGAGTTTAGATTATAGAGACAATCTAGTTTCAGGAAAGAAAACATTCCTTCCTAGAGCTGACAATTGGAAACCCACAAGAAACTCAGCTGCATATGTTGGTGTGGAGCCTAGAGAGGATCATGAGACACTGGTGAGAAATGGAAGTAGCAGGAGCATATGAGAACATGTGCAGCAACACTGTCCTTCCATTGTTCCTTTAAATTGGTATTGCAGGGGTTAAGGAAGAATTATGATGTCCCAGGGATGGTCTAAAAGCACTAAGAACTTGCAGTTACCAGTTAGTTTTTGTAACACAACTTTCTTGTGGTGTATATAAGTGGACTGCATATACACACACATGTTTAATATTCACTGAGCCTTTATTATGTGCCAAATGCTTGGGAGTATATTTCTAACAACAGGATACCGAGGGTTTAGGTTGAAGCTAAAAGCTGAATAGAAATGGAGGGTGATTTGGTTATTTATCCCTGTATAACAAATGACTCTCAAAATGTAACAGCTGAGAACAATGACCATTTATCATCTTTCACAATTCAGTGTAGGACTGGTCTCAGCTGGGTAGTTCTTCTGCTCTATGTGGTATTGACTGGGGCTGTCATCTTCTGAAGGCACAATGAGGCTGTAATGTCTGTGATGGCTCAATTATGTAGCTGGTCGTCAGTGCTGGCTGCAGGGTAGAGCTCAGCTGGGCTGTCGGCCAGGGCTCCTTGAATCTTCTCTTCCTAGCTTTCTACATGGATTCGGCTCTGCATAGCATAGTGGCTGGTTCCACGAGTAGAATTCCATCTATGAGAAAGCAGAAATTAAAGAGGCCTACGCTTGGAAATTACACACTATCGCCTCTGATGTATCTTATTGATCAAAGGAAATCACAGGACCAGCTAAAATTTAAGGCAAAGGGAAACAGATTACATCTTTTGCATGAGCAGAGGCAAAATACAAAAATGAAATATAAAATATGCCTATCTTTAATACATAATGTACAGGAAGGAATGTATCTGAGATGAGCTGTAGAAAAGAAAGTAGTCTTATCAGTAGATCACTGATGAGGGTTCAAGTTTTCGTGTGTATGTGTGTGGAGTGAAATTTGTATTTGTATTTTTAAAAATGTCTTACATAGTTCACAGGAAATTTTAATGTCAGTGAGAGATCAGGAGCCCATATATACCAAGCCAATGTCGTATGAGCTGAATTTTCAGAGAAGGTCATGGTATTCCATCCCTCAATGTTTGTGGGCCTGTGGCTGGAGACCCTCAGAACTGTGGCTCCTCCTTCAGCCTCTCTGCCATGCCAAGGCTCTGGGTGGTGCCTCCATCATTGAGGACAAGGTGATCCTATCTATATGGTATGATAGTGATTCCAGCTTGGGTGTTACACAAAATTTGAAGAAAACACCTAAATTCTTATTTTCCTGATTTTAGTTATTTCTATGTTTAACTCTGTGTTATATATGAAGACCATGTTCCCAATTCTTAATATTAGTCCTTCTGTAAAATCTTGTATACTGTGAGAGCTTAGTTAATGCTTTTTGATTGATTAGGTAAATGCATTCTCTTAAATCTAATACCAGTTTTCTTCGTTTTTAGTTATTGTGGTTTCTTTGATTATTTATGACAATATTTTCTCAAGATGAATAAAAAATTCATGGTAGGAATGAAATCAAAATCACAATTTTGTTTACTTACAAGTAGTTTGTTTTCCTTGGATACAATATCTAAGTTTTCTGTACCTACTACCAGTTATAACTATAGCCCTCACCACTGACCCAAAGCTATACTATTTGCTAAATGGGGAATCTGGCAACAATATAAATGCCTGGCTAACCCAAGATGCTGGAGTTTTCTGGAAGGACTCACAATATCACAGAATGCTTGTGTCATATTTGCATTCAAAGGAATATGTGTGTATTTAAATACATATATATGTATATATTGTATACATATTGATCAATAGATAAATGTCTACATGATTTCTTGAGGATAATGATAACTCAGGAAATATTTAAATTATCTGAGCTGAGCTACTTACTCACCTTCAGCAACTCCCATCACTAGAAAGGCTTAACTTCTCATTCAAGAATTAGAGCACTGAGCTTTAGTTCCATTTCTCCTTCTGAATAAATCATAAAGAAATGCCTCATTTTCCCATAGGCCATATTTCCAGCCATCCCATCCACACGAAGTGGTTGAAATTAGTTAAACAGATTTCTAAGGACAAAAAGAGCTCTCACAAATCCTGTACCCTTTTGCTTTTTGGTAAGATATGACACTACCTTTATAGCAGAGGAGACAACATGGTTTGTAAAGTTAAGCTTCTTAGGAGAGAATACTAGAAGTAGTGGAACACTGAGAGTTTCTGCATATAGACAATGCAGTATAAGGGTTAAAATCTAAGGTAACACAATACATAACTAGCAGTTCCAAGTTCAAATGTGCTTCACCGCTCTGGACCCAATTTCCTTATTTGTAAAATGGAGATAGATACTTTGCAAGGTTGCTGCAAAGTCTGTAAACTCTTTATATCACATAGCATAGTGCCAAGAAACAAGAAATCAAATGACACTTAAACTATACAGAAATGTCATTTATATAAAATAGATGATTTCCTAATAATGCTGGAAAATAAAGCAGCACTCTATATATGTACACTTCTGTTTTATATGTTAAATCTGGCAGAAAAAAATGCTACTGCCACAATGCCAATGACGTGCATACATGATGAATAGATTCAGTTAATCTCTGAGCTCCATGAAAAAGGATATATCAAAAATGCAAACATACCTTCAGATAAACTACTAAGATACACTTGTGCAAACATAAAATTATCACCATCTCAAGAAGTGTGAAAAGAAAGAGCCCAAAAACCTTGTTTACTCTTGAGTTTTGTTGATTTTCTGCAAAAAGAATAATGATTGAAGAGAAGTACTTCTGCTGTTCTTCCTGTCTGAAATTCTAAAGCCTGGAGGCCATCTGAGTTCTCCTTTTAGGTTTTGGCAGTTGTTTGAAAAGTGGCATAGGAGGGTAAGCAATCACAGCAGGTTCTAGAGAAAGAAGCATCACCTAAATTGCTATTCTAAAGTAGTAAACAGGATTCAAGCAACTTCTGAGAGTTAGACAACTTCTAAGAGGGTAAACCAAGGATAGAAACAGGATGTGGAGTGTTTACCTGTTCTATGTGCTTCACTCTGATATATAGAGGAGTGATTTATTATTTTCTCTTTGAAGAGTATGCAAAATTTCTGTCTTTTGAAATAGGTGATTATTGGCTACAGGTTGCAGGAGCAAATTAATAAAGAACTTTCATAAAGTTAGAGAACCAAGGTCATGTTGGGACAAATATGGACTTAGGCTTGGATGGCAAGACAGAGAGGTCAGGTGTAGTTGAGTCACTGGAAATGTTGCAGTATTTATGTGCTCAGTACAGGAAGTGGTCCTCGTGTATTTGGCAGATCTGTTTAAGGAAAAGATGTGGTCATGTTCTTAGTCCAGACCCTATACTTACACTTTCCAATCAGTAGCCACTTAGCCACATGTGCCATTCAGAGAAATGTGGCTGGTATGAATGAGTAAATCTATTAAGTATAAAATACACATGCGATTTCAAAGATTTAGTATAAAAAAACGGTGTAAAATATTATATTACTAATGTTTATACTGGTTGTTTGTTGAAACAGTAGTATTTTGGATATCTAGGGCTAACTGACAAGTTATTAAAATTAATTATTTTGTTTTAATTTTTGTGGATATATAGTACATGTGTATATTTATAGGATACCTAAGATGTTTTGGTACAGGCACACAATGTGAAATAAGCACATCATGGACAATGGGATATCCATCCCCTCAAGCTTTTATCCTTAGAGTAACAAACAATCCAATTACACTCTTTAAGTTATTTCAACATGTGCAATTAAGTTATTATTGACTATAGTCACCCTACTGTACTATCAAATAGTAGGTCTTACTCATTCTTTCTATTTTGTTGTACCCATTAACTATTCCCACCTTCCTCTCAGCCCCTAACTACCCTTCCCAGCTTCTGGTAACAATTTTTCTACTCTCTCTGTCAATGAGTTCAATTGTTTTGATTTTTAGATCCCACAAATAAGTGAGAATATGTCATGTGTGTCTTTCTGTGCCTGGCTTATTTCACTTCACATAATGATCTCCAGTTCTGCCCATGTTGTTACAAATAACTGAATCTCATTCTTTTCTATGGCCAAATAGTACTCCATTATGTCTATGGACCACATTCTCTTTATCCATTCATTAGTTGATGGAAACTTACATTACTCCCAAATCTTAACTATTGTAAGCAGTGCTGCAACAAATAGGAATGCAGGTATCTTCAATATTCTGATTTCCTTTCTTTTGAGTATATACCCAGCAATGGGATTGCTGGATCATATGGTAGCTCAATTTTTAGTTTTTTGAGGAACCTCCAAACTGTTCTCCATACAACTTAAGGTTGTACTAACTTAAATTCCTACCAACAATGTACAAGGGTTCCCTTTTCTTGACATCCTCGCCAGCATTTATTGCCTGTCTTTTGTATATAAGCCATTTTAACTGGGGTGAGATGCTATTTCATTATAGTTTTGATTTGCATTCTCTAATGATCAATGATGTTGAGCACCTTTTCATATGCCTGTTGGACATATGAAATGTCTTTTTTTGCAAAATGTCTATTCAAATCTTTTTCCCATTTTTTAAAACAGAATTATTAGTTTTATTTTTCCTGTAGAGTTGTTTGAGCTCCTTATATATTCTGGTTATTAATCCCTTGTCAGATGGGTAGTTTGCAAATATTTTCTCCCATTCTGTGGGTTGTCTCTTTACTTTGTTGATTGTATCCTTTGCTATGCAGAAACTTTTTTAACTTGATGTGATCCCATTTGTCCATATTTGCTTTGGTTGCCTATACTTTTGGGCTATTGCTCAAAAAATCTTTTCCCAGACCAATGTCTTTGAGATTTTCCCTAATGTTTTCTTGTAGTAGTTTCATAGTGTGAGATCTTAGATTTATGTCTTCAATCCATTTTTATTTTATTTGATTTTTATATATGGCAAGAGATAGGAGTCTAGTTTAATTATTTTGCATATGGATATCCAATTTTCCTAACACCATTTATTGACTAAACTGTCTTTTCCCCAGTGTATGTTCTTGGCACTTTTGTCAGAAATGAGTTCTCTATAGGTGTATGTATTTATTTCTAGGTTATCTATTCTGTTCCATTGGTCTATGTGTCTGATTTTATGCGGGTACCATGCTGTTTTTGTTATTATAGCTCTGTAGTATAATTTGAATTCAGGTAATATAATTCGTTCAGTTTTGTTCTTTTTGCTTAGGATAGCTTTGGCTATTCTGGGTCTCTTTTGTGGTTCCATATAAATTTTAAGTAGGTTTGCTCTATGTGAAGAATATCATTGGTATTCTCATAGGGATTGCATTGAATCTGGAGATTGCTTTGGGTAGTATGGACATTTTAACAATATTGATTCTTACAATCCATGAACATGGAATATTTTTCCATTTTTTGGTGTCCTAATCAATTTATTTCATTAGTGTTTTATCTATTTTATTATAGAGATCTTTCACTTATTTGGTTAAGTTAATTTGTAGGTGTTTAATTTTATGTGTGGCTATGGTAAATGGAATTAGTTTTTTATTTCTTTTTCACATTGTTCATTGTTGGCATGTAGAAATGCTACTGATTTTTGCATGTTGATTTTGTATCCTGCAACTTTACTAAAGTTGTTTATCAGTTCTAATACTTTTCTTGTGGACTCTGTAGGATTTTCCAAATATGAGATTATATCATCTGCAGACAAGGATAATTTGACATATTCCTTTCCAATTTGGATGACCTTTACATCTTTCTCTTGTCTAATTGCTCTAGCTAAGTCTTCTAGTACTATGGTGAATAACAGTGATGACAGTGGGCATCCTTGGCATGTTCTGGATATAAATGGAAAGGCTTTCAGTTTTTCCTCATTCAGTGTATTCCCAATTTTTTGAGGATTTTTAATCATGAAGAGATGTTGAATTTCATTAAATGCTTTTTGGCATCAATTGAAATTATCACATGGCTTTTTATCTTTCATTCTGTTGATACGATGTATCATACTAATTTATTTGCATATGTTGAACCATCCTTGCATCCCAGGAATAAATCCCACTTGATTATGATGAATACTCTTTCTAATATATTGCTGAATTTGTCTTGCTAGTACTTTGTTGAGGATTTTGCATCAATAGTCATCAAAGACACTGGCCTGTAGTTTTCTTTCTTTGATATTTCTTTGTCTGGTTTTGGTATCGGGGTAATACTGGCCTCATAGAATGAATTTGGAAGTGTTCCCTCCTCTTCTATTTTTTGGAACAGTTTGGGTAGAATTGGTACGAGTTATTCATTAAACATTTGGTAGAATTCAGCAGTGAAGCCATTAGGTCCCGGGTTTTTCTTTATTGGGAGATTTTTATTACCGCTTTGATATCATTGTTTTTTTTTTTGTTTTTTGTTTGTTTTTTTTTTGAGACGGAGTCTCGCTCTGTCACCCGGGTTGGAGTGCAGTGGCCGGATCTCAGCTCACTGCAAGCTCCGCCTCCCGGGTTTACGCCATTCTCCTGCCTCAGCCTCCCGAGTAGCTGGGACTACAGGCGCCCGCCACCTCGCCTGGCTAGATTTTTTGTATTTTTTTAGTAGAGACGGGGTTTCACCGTGTTAGCCAGTATGGTCTCGATCTCCTGACCTTGTGATCCGCCCGTCTCGGCCTCCCAAAGTGCTGGGATTACAGGCTTGAGCCACCGCGCCCGGCGATATCATTGTTATTAGTCTGGTCAGGCTTTGGATGTCTTCCTGGTTCAATCTTAATAGGTTATATGTATCCAGGAATTCATCCATTTCTTCCAGATTTTCTAATTTATTGACCTACAGTTGCTCGTGATAGCTGCTAATGGACCTTTAAATTTCTGCAGTAGCAACTGTAATGCCTCCTTTTCCATTTCTGATTTTCTTTATTTAGATCTTCTCTCTTTTTTTTCTTAGTCTTGTTAAAGGTTTGTCAATTTTGTATAACTTTTCAAGAAACCGACTTTTGGGTTCGTTGGTCTTTTGTAATGTTTATTTTTATTTTAGTTTAATTTATTTCTGGTCTGATCCTCATTATTTCTTTCCTTCTACTAATATTGGGTTTGGTTTGCTCTTGCTTTACTGGTTCTTTAAGATGCATGATTAGATCATTCATTTGAAGTTTTCCTCTTTTTTGATGTGGGTACTACTAGCTATAAACTTCCCTCTTAGTACTACTTTTGGTGTATCACACAGATTTTGGTATGTTGTGTTTCCATTATGTTATATTTCAAGATATTTTTAATTTTCCTTCTTAATTTCTTCATTGACTCACTGGTCATTCGGAGCATACTGTTTAACTTCTATATATGTGTATAGTTTCCAAAATTCCTCTTGTTATTCATTTCTAGTTTTATTGCATTGTGGTCAGAGAAGATGCTTGACATTATTTCAATTTTTAACTTGCTTTAGGACTTGTTTTGTGACATAGCATATGGTCTGTCCTTGAGAATGATCCATATGCTTAAGAAAAGAATGTATATTCTGCAGCTCTTGGATAAAATGTTCTGTAAATATCCATTAGATCCATTTGTTCTATAGTGCAGATTAAGTCTGATGTTTCTGTTGATTTTCTGTCTGGAAGATCTGTCCAATGGGATGTTGAAGTCTCTAGCTATTATTGTATTAGGGTCTATCTATCTCTTTAGCTCTAAAAATATTTCCTTTGTATAGCTATGTGCTCCAGTGTTGGGTACATATATACTGAAAATTGTTATATCCTCCTGCTGTCTTGCTGAATTGTCCTCTTTATCATTATATAGTGAACTTCTTTGTCTCTTTTTGAAGTTTTTATCTTGAAATCTATTTTGTCTGATATAAGTATAGCCATTCCTGTCCTTTTTTTGGTTTCCATTGGCATGAAATATCTTTTCTCATCCTTTCATGTGCAGTCTATGTGTGTCTTTATAGCTGAAATGTATTCTTTGTAGGCAACAAATCAATGGGTCTTGTTTTTTTCATTAATTCAGCCAATCTATGTCTTCTGATTGGAGAGGTTAGTCCATTTACATTCAGTGTTATTATTGATAAGTAAGAACTTACTGCTGCCATTTCGTTATTTGTTTTCTAGTTGTTTTATGGTCTTCTCTTCATTCTTTCCTTCCTGTTTTCCCCTAGTATAGGTGATTTTCTCTGGTGATATGACTTAGTTTCTTACTTTTAATTTTTTGTGTATCCATTGTATGTTTCTTTTTTTGAGATTACCATGAAGCTTGCAAATACTATGTTATAACCCATTATTGTAACTCGATTACAACTTAACATTATTTGCATAAACAAACAGGGAAAAGGGAAACTATTAAAAACTGTAAACCTTAACTTTATCTCCCCACTTTTCAACTTTTTGCTATTTCTATTTATATCTTATTGTACTGACTATATATTGAAAAGCTATTGTAGTTATTATTTTTGATTGGTTCATCATTTAGTCTTTCTACTTAGGATAAAATTAGTTTATAATACCACAGTTACAGTGTGATAATATTCTGTGTTTTCCTGTATACTTACTATTATTGGTGAGTTATATACATATAGGTGATTATTTATTGATAATTAATGTCCTTTTCTTTTTTACTAAAGTACTCCCTTTAGCATTTCTTATGGGACAGGTCTGGTATTGATAAATCCCTCAGCTTTTGTTTGTCTTCCTTTATTTCTCCTTCATGTTTGAAGGATATTTTTCATTGGATATACTATTCTAGGGTAAAAGGTTTTTTTCCTTAGCACTTTAAATATGTCATGCCATTCTCTCCTTGCCTAAAAAACCTGCTCACAGATGTATTGTCGCTCCATTGTATGTTATTTGCTTCTTTTATCTTACTGCTTTTAGAATCCTTTCTTTATCTTTTACCTTTGGGAGTTTGATTACTAAATGCCTAGTGGTAATCTGCTTTGATTTAATGGACTTGGTGTTCTACAACCTTTTTGTACTTAGATATTGATATCTTTCTCTAGGTTTGGGAAATTCTCTGTTTTTATCCCTTTGAATAAACTTTCTACCCCTATGTCTTTCTCTACTTTCTCTTTCAGGCCAATACCTCTTAGATTTGCCTTTTTGAGACAATTTTCTACATCTCATAGCCATTCTTCATTGTTTTTTAATTATTTTTTTCTTTTGTCTCCTCTGACTGTATATTTTCAGATAGCTTGTCTTCAAACTCTTTCTTCTGCTTCATCAATTCTGCTATTAAAAGACTCTCAGGCATTCTTCTTTCAGCTCCAGAAATTCTGCCTGATTGTTTTTTAATAATTTCACACTCTTTGTTAAATTTATCTGATAGAATTCTAAGTTCCTTCTCTGTGTTATCTTGAATTTTTTTGAGTTTCCTTAAAACAGCTATTTTTAATTCTTCATCTGAACAGTCACATATCTTTGTTTCTTCAGGATTTGTCCCTGGTCCCTTGTTTAGTTGATGTGGTGAGGTCATGTTTGCCTTGATAGTGTTGATGTTAGTAGATGTTCTTTTTTTTTTTTTTTTTTTTTTTTCCTAGGTATTGAAGAGTAAGGCATTTATTGTAGTCTTTACTGTTTGGGCTAATTTGTAGCCATCCTCCTTCGGAAGATGTTTTAGATATTTGAAAGGACTTGAGTGTTGTGGTCCAAGCTGTATTCACTTTAGGGGGCACCTTAAACTCAGTAACACTGTGGTTCTTGTAGACTCATTGACACACTGCTTTGATGGTCTTGGACAAGATCTGCCAAAATTCTCTTGATTACCAAGATAAGACTGTTGTTCTCTTCCATTACTTTTTCCAAAACATTCAGAGTCTCTCTGTTGTGAGCCACCTAAGGCTGTGGGTGGAGTGACACAAGCCTCCCTGTGGGTACCACCACTATTACTGTGCTGGGTCAGACCTAAAGCCAGCACAGCCCTGGGACTTGACCAAGCCTACTCCATGGATATTGCCTATGTTCACTTAAGACCCTGGGGCTCTACAACTGGCAGATGGCAAAGCCAGCCAGGCCTGTGTCCTTGCCTTCAGGGTGGCAAGGTGGGTCCAGAAGTACCATCCAGGAGTAAAGGACAAGAGTCAGAAACCTTAGAAGTCTACCCAGTTTTCTATTATACTGTGGCTGAACTGGCACGAAAACCACAATATGCTGTCCTTCCCACTCTTTCTTCCCCTTTCCAAAGACAGAGGAGCCTCACCCCATAGCCACCATGACCTCAGACCACAAGGAATGCTACCAGATTACTGCCATCGTCTCTTAAGGCACACGGTCCCTTAAGTCAGCTTGTCATGAATGCTGCCTGGCCTAGGACCTACCCCTCAGAGCAGTGAGCTCCCATCTGGCCCAGCACAGGTCCAGAAATATCATTCACGGGTCAAGTCCTGGAATTGAGGACCCCAAGAGCCCACTTGGTGCTCTACTCACCTGTGACTGCGCTGGTACCTAAGGCGCAAGACCAATTCCCCTTTACTTTTCCCTCTGCTTTTCTCAAGAAGGATTTTTGCTCCACAGCCACCAAAGCTGGTGATGCGCTGAGTCTTATCTGAAGCCATCAAGTCTCAGAGGCTCACCCTGAGCTCTGATGTAGCCCTCGATGTAGCACCTGGGTATTGCTGCTGGTTATTCAGGACCCAAGGGCTCTTCAGTTATCAGATGATGAGTGCTGCCAGCACTGGGTCTTTTCCTTCAAGGCAGTGGGTTCTGGCCAGGATATGTCTAGAAATGTTGTCTGTTGGCTAGGGCCTGGAACAGGGGCTTCACTACTCTGTCCAGTGCCCTATCCTGCTGTGGCTGAGCTGGTATCTTAGATGTAAGACAAAATCTTTCTCATTGTTCCCTCTTCTCTCCTCAAGCAGAAGAAAGGGGTTTCTTTTGGAGCCTTGAGTTTTGCAGCCTGGTTTAGAGGAAGGGTGATGCCAGCATTCCCTTGGCTTCCTCAGCTGGTGTCTCAGCATGTCATGTGTCCCCTCGGTCCACTGTCTCTGGACCTAGTTCAGCACTAGGACTCACCTAATAGTTGCAGTCCTTATGGCCTAGACTGCCTTTCACGTTTACTTGGTGATACAGAATGCTGTAGCCCTGATAGTGAGGTTTGTAGGCACCACTGGGATCTGCAATTCCCCTCTGGCTAGGGCTGGTTTGAAAGCTCCCTCTGTGGGCAGGCATTGGCTGAGTTTGGTCTGGTTTTCCTTTCTGCTCTAACAGAACAGCACTGAGTTCAATGCCTCACAATTGCTGTGTTCTCCCCCAGCACCCAGAAATGCTCTCTGCATCACAGCGCTGCTGTCGCAGGTGGGTGAGGGGTGGTGTTGGTGATTTAGGACTGTTTTCTCTATCTCTTCAATGCCTCTTTCAGTGATAGGAAGTTAAAAGCAGTATGATGAGGGCTTGCCTGATTTTTAGTTCTTATGAAAGTGTTTTATCTGTGTAGATAGTTGTTAACTTAATGTCCTTGAAAGGGGAACAATTGCTGGAGCGTTCTATTCTGCTATTTTGCTCTGCCTCTTCTCAAATTATTAAAATTAATTTCACCTGTTTCTTTTGACATTTTAATGTGGCTACTAGAAAATCTAAAATTGCAGATATGGTTCACATTATGCTTGTACAGAGAAGTGCTATCTAGACAGTGCCAGACTAAAAAAAAACAGGTAAGGCTTAACCAGCCAGGTAGTAAATCTACTATCTTGTCAACTCTATTGTAGGAAACTTTTTGCCCAACTGTAACATAAGGAATATTCATAGTAGATAGAAAAAATTTCAATTTGAAAGTGAAGAAGGAAGAGGAGATAGAGAAGAAAATATTAAGGTGGATAGCATAGCAAGGGTACAATTTATTGCAATATAGTCTTGGAAATGAAAAAAGAGCAGAGATCAAGTACACTCAAGATCTCTGTTAGGAAAAGGAGATTAAGATGCAGATGATGGTCTGATAAGTGTGTATCAGCGTGCTGTACTATATTTCAAAATTTTAATTGATTTAACTTAGGTGGAGTAGTAGAGAGTAGTTTTCAGTATCACCTATAAGAGCAGATAGAATGCCCTACTCCCACCTCACTAATGACCAAGTTATGCTGAGCTAAACACATTTATAAAAGTTTGTTAAGCTTTTCTATATTATAAATCTGAAGTATTCCAAATCTCTTTGAGGCACTGAAAGGCCAAAATCATTTCAGGAGTTGGAACAGATAGATCATCTCAAAATTTGTTTTTGGCAGTAGTCTATGGTTAATATTCTTTGGGCTGGACTGCTGACAGTAACCATGGAGATCTCCCTGGGAGCAAGAGTGAGGATGAAAAGCAGATTCCTTCAGAAGAAACCGGTTTTGATGGACAGAGTCATACATAACTCAAGTTAAAAAAAAAATAATAGGTGGACTATTGAAATTGGAAAAGAGAGAAAATCCGTTTTTTCCTCACTCGTGTCTGCTTCTTGTTACACATCTATAATGGCACTACAAAACAATTTAGCTATTCCTGGCTAATGTTGAAGAAACAAAGTCTTAAAATTGACATTAGTTCACACAAGGAAAACAAAGGTAAACTGTAGATTCTGCTTGTAAGGTCCCAACTGTCTACTTGTGAAGACAAAATGCACAGAGCAGAGAATGTTTTACCCAAAGAGAGATTCTTTGTGACAAATTTCTCACAGTCTTAAAGGTCCAGAGCTACAGAAATTGGTATTTTCTTCAAGAGAGAGCTCTAGTGAGGGGTTTAGGAGGGCAGTTGTCATAGATAGGTTAACTTGGTTAATATATCTGATCAGCTGCTTGTGAGCAGTGTGACCATAACAAGTTACTAATCTCTAAAATTTAGTGTACCCATCTTGGACATGATAATATAATAATACCTACCTACAGTGTTATCTCACACATGCAAAAGAGTTGATACACATAAAATGCCTAATAGGATAACTGACACTTAATAAACACTGAGTGTTAACTGTTACATACTTCAATGGCCAATGAGAGTTTATCTGTATGGTAACATATTACTCATTGCTGAAGACTGAGTTCTCTGAGATGCAGATTCTGAATGGAGCAAACTCTTCAGGAAATTAATTACTGAATACTGATGCAATCAATTCTTATGGAAGGAAGAAAAATTGGGCAGGAGTGGGATGGAAGCAGGGTTTGCCAGAGAGAGAACTTTTGTTGAGACATATAGTTTCAATCCAGATTTCTGCTTGCTCCTTAGGAAGCTATGAAGCAGGTATGGCTTTTCAGAATTGTCCAAATTAGGGTAAGGGACTGGGCCTAGAAACTCCTGTGTTAAAGAATCAACGGATGTGGTTTGCCTCGGGAAAGGATGTGTCTTGGGGTAAGGCAATTCATGAAGACAGCAGTTTGAAAGCCACAGTCTCAGTAGTTGGGAATCAAGTTCTTCCATTCTGAAAGGGACACTAAGCAGCATATCACAGCATCTACCACACTCACCATGACCAGAAGCAGCACCATCACTTGTCAAGGGGCTCTATTTCAGGCATTTGAACAGATAGATCACCTGTTCAATAATGCCTATTAGGTTTGTGGAGAGAGGGGGTTCCAATAGAAACACCTTCTTTCGCTTTTCTTGAGTTTGAAGCCACATGAGAAGTAAGATATTTGAATCCTACACATGGAGCTAGAATGACAGTTTTCTTTCTGATAAAGCTGAAATGGATAATGTGGATTTATCTCCAATAATCACCATATCTAGTATACCTTCCCACTGGAAACGAACATATAACCCAATCTTCAGGCCTTTCTCTGCAGGGTTAGGGTCAGACACTGTCTAGAATGCAGCCCCTGGACCAGCAGAGGGCACCTATGTCCTGAGGGCGATACGCACAGAAGGAAGCAGTACTCCCAAAAGTAACTGAGCCATATATACTCGGTGGCTTCTGCTAATTTCAGAAGAGGTCATGGGAGAGAACAGGAAGTGTTTCCATGGCTTTTTCTCAAGGGTAGAAAATGAGAAAATGTTTCATTCTATAGAAATGAGAAGTGGGATTTAAGCATTCCTGCTTAATTCTGCTACTTCCTCTGGCTACTTTTGGTCTTCCTTGGAGGCTTTGTGTCCTCAAAATAGCTCAACAGAAGACGTTATGCTCATTGGCATCTTCTAACAAGGTCTTTCTGTCCCTGAAGCTAGCTTCAGGCTTCTAAAGAGAGACTGTGTAGCTATGATTCTGAATTTTATAGACAGGCAACACTTTTTACTACATAGCACATAAAGATGCAAATAATTCTGCAAGACTAATTATACAAAATATGATTGCCTTTCTACACCTCTTCAATTGCCGTTCCAGAAAATGGCAATTTTCAAGTAGTTTTGCCTTCCTATGGTATCAATCTTTGTGTTTCTTAATACTACACTTACACTGACATGTTTTGATTTTTTCACTTCAGGCATTCTCTATTGATTTACCTGTGGAAGAGAAAGAGCTAATTTTATTTGCTGGTCACCTTTCACAGGTACACTTCCCACACTCCATCCTACCACAATAATTATGATGTAATTTTTTATTAGATCAGAATTACAATGTATTATACTATGACAACTTTTTCTTTTATGTAAAACTTCTTGTTTTCCTTAGAATTAAGAATAGTCTTTTTTGTTTTGTTTTGTTTTACTCTTATCTATGGTATGTAAATATTTTTGTTAAAACACATCATGTATTTGATCAATCTCTTCTTGAAGAATCGTTTCTGGGTCCTTCTGACCTGCTAATATCTGAACTGTTTTGTCTCTGGGACTTTTTTGTTTTTGTGTTTTTTTTTGAGATGGAGTCTCGCTCTTTTGCCACGCTGGAGTGCAGTAGCACAATCTCAACTCTTGACTCACTGCAACCTCCGCCTCCTGGGTGCAAGTGATTCTCGTGCCTCGATCTCCCAAAGTCCTGGGATTACAGGTGTGAGCCACCGTGCCCAGCCTGTCTCTGGGATATCAATGTAGCTTTCGGTCTGATATCTCCTTCCATTGCCAAGTTGGAGATTTCCTGCATCTACTTTGATTCCTAGAGCCCATGTCTTTTCATTCTCTGATTTACTACCTTATTTTGGTGTAACTACTGTTTCATTACTTTTCTGAGAAAGGGTGCATGAAAGGCAAATCTTTTATGACACTACATGTCTACAAATGCTTTTTATTGATCCTTAAACTTAAAGTGAGAGTTAGGCTGAGTAAAGAATTCTAAATTGAAGGTAACCTAATATAACCAATTCTTAAGCTTGTAGGAAATATGGGGAGAAGCGGGGAAGGTGTGTTACTCTGTTTACTACCAGCTGAGTGTTCAAAATGTTCACATCTGACAAGTCAGGTTCACTCATTCTTCTTTCTTGCCTGCAGCATTTGGATTTTATAATCTTTTCTCCTATTCCTTTATATTTGTGATATAAATAGTTCCCTGGTATTGTTTTGGTCAGGTTTCTAGAGTGGTAGTAGAGGAAAATATGTTTTCCAAATATGCCATCTTATGAAAAGTTTTAAAGGCATCGTTTCTCTGTCTCCTAAATTCAAGCAGTGCTTTTGAAAAGTCTGCAGCCTTTCTCTTTCTCCATCTTTTTAAGTAGCTTACTTTCTTCCTTTTTAATCTCTGCAATAGTTAGTTTTAGGTTTTTGTTTTTATTCCAGTGTTCTGAAATTTTATGATGTTGTGCCTCATAGTATCTTTTACTTATTTTACAGGAAACTTGACACTGTTCATTCTAGGAACTCATGAAATCATTGCTGGCAATCTTTTAAAAGTCGTTTTATTTTATCTTTATTTTCATTACTTATATATGAACACTTCTGAATGATTAGTAATCTTGTTTAATTTTTGTTTCTATTCTCTGACCTCCACTCATTTGTCTGCTTTCTGGAAGATATGTGCAACTATTGATCATTGTATGGTTTAGTCTGCTTATTGGTGTCTCATGGGTTTGGGGGAATGCTGTCTTCCTATGTTCATTTCTGATATTCCTTGTCTTATGGTTATTCTCTTTTTATAACACTTTGTTACTGTTTGGGGGTGTAGTATTTTCCCTTATTTCAGTAAGGATATGCTTGGAACTTTCTTTTTCTTTACTAATTTCCTGTATTGTCCAAGTTGTTCTTTCTATTTGTTTTGTTCTTTGCCTTTTGAATGGTATCTTCCTTAGATTTCTTATTATTTTTCTTTTAATTGCCTGTCTATTTAAAAAGATGACATAAAAAGTTCGATTTGATATTCTGTGTATGTTGGTAGGTTTTACCATAGTTGGAACTACTTAGGCTTTTCACTGTGAGCTTTAAGATTTTTCTCTTGGACTGCAAATTTTCTGCCTGGAGGGTATAATTCTGGCTGCCAATACTCTTAGAGCATTGCAGAAGAGTATCATATCTCTGTGTTCTGAGTATTATGTCTCAACTGTTCCTTGTCTTTTACCCTCTTCACAGATAATATATCTACCACCAACCTACTAACAGGGTGTGGGAGGGACATTGCCCAGCTGATCCAAGAGGACAAGGGGATTTCTGATGTAGCTTCTTAAACAAACTTGCCTGATCTTTTTCTTTCTAATACCAACATTATGTCCATTGCTCTGGATACTTGATGTAACTAATTCTTAAGCTTGTAGGAGATATAGAGAGAAGTGTGGAAGTATGTTACTCTGTTTTCTCTACTACCAGCTGAGTGTTCAAAATGCTCATATCTGACAAGTTAGGTTCATTCATTCTTCTGCTTTCTTGCCTGCAGCATGTGGTTTTGATAATCTTTTCGCCCATTCCTTTGTATTTGTGATACAAATAGTCCATTTGCTATTGTTTTGGTCAGGTTTCTAGAGTGGTAGCAGAGGAAAATATGTTTTTAAATATGCCATCTTATGAAAATTTTTTTTAACATATCAGTACTGTGTTTTCCCCAGATGCATACATTTACTTTCTTTCCTTTATCACCCATACATTCAGATCTTTATGTTTAGTAAGCATAGATTTACAAACCTGAGAATCCTCTGAATCTTTAAACATTAATATATAAAATAGAACTTAATTTTCAACTGCTATCTCCCCACAAAATATCCGGAACAGGTCTTACACATTTCATCTTAATGACTACTTTAGACCCAAAATAATTTTTATTGATAACAGTAATATGGTAATTCATTATGGTATGCTGTTACCCAAGTGCTAATTAAAAGGAAAGATAGTTGAAGGATAAAGGAGGGCTTGAAAGCACATCACACAAAAGTTCCTTCCTAATGTATTTCCTGTCTGTCACACTTATTACTGCAGGGTGGGTTGACAGGTTAATTATGTACTAGGCAGGAGAGCAGGTACAGAGGATGTTACAATCTCAAAAGCAAACACTTATAATCATTTTATCTAAATATAAGACAAACTCACCTTGATGAAGGACTGCATTTAGTGATTATGTGTAAGGCGACCTCCTTACCTATAGATTGCAGATGGCACCCAGTTAAGTCGTACACAACAAAAACTAGTGCATACATGCTGACCCTGTGGCAGCTAACTGTGACTCATATGTAGGGAGTGTGGATATTTGAAAATTTTCTCTTTTCTTTTACCATGGAGGGTTCTGCTTCCACCATTTCCTTCTCAAGTCATAGTTTTAACAGCAAATCTCCCACCTGGTATTTACAAATATATAATTGAAAAAAAATACTATGTTTATAGCTTATGTTTATTATGAAATGCTGACAATTTGTCATTTCACTTAGGGAAGATTCTGACCTCATGAGGGAATCCTTTGCCAACATTTGGCTCTTGGGTCCTGTCCTCTCCCGTCCTGCCCTGGAACCCATCATCTGGTGACAAGAAGTTCATCTCCACTTGGGACAGTCCATTGAATCATTTGAGAGTCCCGTTAGAAAGTTCTGGTTGCTGTTTCTTTTTGCTTTAGGTTGAGAAGATACATCCTTGTAACTATTTTCCACTGGTGGTTGTTCTTGTTTTCTGGACTTGTGCATCAGGTCTCACTATCTTTCATAGGAAAGTTTTCTCAACTTTGAATATAGTTGATTTATTAGTCTGTTCTCAGGCTGCTAATGAAGACATACCCAAGACTGGGTAATTTATAAACGAAAGAGCTTTAATTGACTCACAGTTCAACATAGCTGGGGAGGCCTCAGGAAATTTACAATCATGATGTAAGGGGAAGCAAACACATTCTTCTTTACATGGTGGCAGCAAGGAGGAGTGTCAAACAAAAGGGGGGAAAGCCCCTTATAAAATCATCAGATCTCATGAGAACTCACTATCATGAGAACAGCATGGAGGTAACCGCCCCCAGGATTCAATTACCTCCCACCGGTCCCTCCTACAACATGTGGGGATTATGGGAAATACAATTCAAGATGAGATTTGGGTGGGGACAGAATCAAACCATATCACAAGAAAGGTCTAAATTAGGTTGGCCCAGCATCTTCTCTTACACCTTTGCTTTCTGGGATCTGTGCTGAGAATTTCCTAATAAAGGTGCAAGTTATACATGAACCCCTTTGAGCATCATCTAAGTTTTCTCTCCTCCAAGATACACACCAGGCAGAGAGAAAGTTTTGTTTTATCTCTTGTACCCCTAGTCAATGTATTTCATTATTTCATCTTGTCACTTTTTCCCAGAATCTTTTTTATGCCAGTTGACATTCTCTGGACAGTATGTCATGATATTCTAAATGAATAGGTATAGCAATGTAATATGCCAAATGTATGACTACACAGGTTAAAGTAAACCTATTAAACTTGTTATTGAGATCAGTATACTTTCCCTGGTGTATACCCAGTTGCCAATAGCTTTTCACTTTATAAGTTTATAGGAAGCATAGATTTTCCCTGTTTCCTCAATTCACCTATTGCTCCAAAACAAATAAGACTTGCCTATTTCTAATCAAAATATTTTCAGATTTTAGAAAACTATAAGCAGCATACTTCTTTGTAATATTTTCAATGTGTTTTCTCTTCGAATAATTTCAATTCTTCTCAAAATGCGTATACTTTTCCAGTGTGGCGACTGCAATTGGTGTTTTATTTTAACTGACTCTTCTTCACTCTTTGGCACCCAGAATATGGTGAGTGGCTAATAATACTTAATCCATTTTTATTTATCCATCAAATTAATATTTATAAACAAATTCAGTCTCAGGTACTGAGTTAAGCTCCGCTGCAGCACATGTTAGTAAGCTAAGTAGGATCCCAATCTTTGGTGAAAGATAGAAATATAAACAAGTAGCTCTAACAGATGATAACTGCAGTGGAAGGTATATTGTAGATATAATGCAATCACAGTGAGGCAGAATGATTTTCCCGACTTCTCAGGCTATTCTGAATGTGCTCTCCTTTTGGTGGCCGAAATCATTCTGTGGGGACCATGATGAATTGATGTGATGCTTTGATAACTTTTTCTGACATGCCAACTTATGAATGATAATGCCACTTTGATAAGTCTACTGACTTGTTTATATTGTTTTATTGGTATCATCAGACACTCACCTCTGAAAAAAATAGTAATAAACTATGAAAAAAGCCAAATACGAACAATTTAGATTGATTAATAATTCTATAAAAAAAAAAAGAATGTCATTACCTCGCAGATAATCCTTGACCAAATCACAATTTTTTGCCTCTTTCAAAATACATTCACATTTGCAATTCTATATAATCCTCATAGTAACAGTGCAAGGTAGGTAGAAAAGAGATTTTGCCTCCAATGAGATGAGAAAACTGAGGAGATTTGGCTTGCTTGGCCAAAGTGGTAGGACCAATGTGCAACAGACACATAGTCTTCTGAATTTCAGCTTTTCCTTTTCTTTTTTTTTTTCTTTAGACAGAGTTTCGCTCTTTTGCCCAGGCTGTAGTGAAGTGGTACAATCTTGGCTCACTGCAACCTCTGTCCCCCAGGTTCTAGCGATTCTTCTGCCTCCCGAGTGGCTAGGATTATAGGCGCCCACCACCATGCCCAGTTAATTTTTGCATTTTTAGTACAGATGGAGTTTCACCATGTTGGACAAGTTGGTCTCAAACTCCTGACCTCAGGTGATCCACCCACCTTGGCCTCCCAACGTGCTAGTATTACAGGTGTGAGCCACCATGCCCGGCCTCAGCTTTTTCATTCTACAAAAAGCTACACTGAAGGGTCAACCATTTTCCTGTCTCTCTGCCTGGTGTGTATGTTGGAGGAGAGAAAACTTAGATGATGCTCAAAGGGGGTCATGCATAACTTGCAACTTTATTAGAGAATTCTCAGCACAGATCCCAAAAAGCAAAGGTAGAAGATAAGATGCTGGGCCAATCTAATTTAGACCTTTCTTGTGAAAGCTAAGCCAGTGAAACCATGTGATGGATTCTTTTTAATATGGTATTATTGTTGGGGAATAGCTTCAATATGCACTGTAAGCATTAAATGCTAAAAATAATAACAGCAATTATAGATTGTTCTGACACCAGAAGAACAGAATTATGCTTCTTAACTGTATTGCCTTTAGCCAATAAAAATGCAAAATCACTTTTCTGAAAACTGTTTTCTTCTGTGCTAGATTACCAAGAGATGGCAGCATTCCATCCGTCATTCAGCAACTATATATTTCTTGCTTGAGAACTAAGATTTCCCGTTTTCCCAATGAAGTGCTGAGAACACATAATAAAATTTAAAGTATGAATCTGTTTCATAATCACCCATTGTCACACAGTCATGCAGCTCTAGATTGCCTGGATCTAAGTTTAGGTGCTGATGATACATAACTGTAAAGATTCAAATGACCCATTTTAAAATAATACATAGCATAGAGTTGGTGGTAGTGTACAAAATCCACGGAGTGATGATTTAAGGAAGAGAATGGTGATATGTGATTCCTCCTTGGATGCATTTGAAGGTTTCTGTTTGCAGGTTTCCCTTTTCTGCAGACACTTGGTAACCCAAAGCAAAATGTTCTGTGTTAACAAAGTCAGGCCACTGTGTTATCCAGTTTGGTATTTTGTTTGGAGTTTGGTGTTCATCTGGCAGTGGAACATTTTAGTAAATGTAACATCACAACCCACCAGTACATTCTAGTCAATGAATGGAACCACAGACTTGTCATCTTTTCTAGGGAGAGGTGGAAGGAATTCTTTATTTGGAAAGATTCAGAAATTATATAAAGTTAAATATTTCACAAGTTCATGTTTCCACTGCTCAGCTTGTCATAAAAACTTTCTTGAATTTTTTCATCATTGAGTTGTTATTTTATGACAGAGGCCAATGAAAAAAAGAATTTAGATACATTTATTATTAAAAAAGTGAACACATTTAAAGTAATGGGTATATTACCAGTCTTCCTTTTTCTTTTCTTTTAGTAACTATATAGTTTTACTAGTTTTCAATTGTCAGACATCACAAATTTGTTATAGAGTTCACTTAATGTGAAATACCTTAAACAGTTTTGGAACGTGTAGATTCTCTAATGTCTCATTGCTTTCTGCATTATTGGAGGCCACTGCAGCCTCACTTGATGAGACAATCATGAACCTGGATAGTATCTGCGTTATTTATCTTCATCTCACCCAAAGGATGACTCATTCATCCCAGAGAGTTGAACGGAAGTACCAAAAGTCACACAGCAAGTTAGTAGTGGAGACAGCCATGGCTAAACTCTCGTGGTCTGACTGCCAAACCAGTGTGTTTGCTACTGAATCATAATATATAAACAATGTTCAGAAAATGACACCTTTGGTTTTTAAGGTGAGCCAGTCACAGTCGCTTTCAGGCATTCTTAGTTACCAGCATTGGAGGTATTTGAGCCATTATTTAAAATATATATATTCTGAGCAAAGGAAGGAGCAGTAGGAACTGATTGATCTCTGCAGGCAAGGGAAGGTACTGGTGAGTTCTGGGCACACATGGAAAGGCATAGGTCCTCCCTCTATCAGAGACTCGAGGTTGAGCTGCGCATCTGGAGGCAGGAACCTTTATCTGTTGCATAAGACCCTTGTGCTCCTGTGTCTATTCACTCTAAGAGAGAAGATCTACCAAGTTGTTTAATGCAGATTGGACATTTTGCCTAAGTCTAACTGAGGTTTGAAGGGATAGTACTTTTTTCCCCCTTGGAGAGCCAAAGCTCTTACTGCTCCTTCCTTTGCTAAAAATATATTCTTTCAAATAATGGCTCAAGTACCTACAAAGTTACACACAGATCAAGGCCTAGGTACAGACTTGCTGAAAGTGTTACAGATACTGCTGCAGCCAGAGACTGGGAGGCCCTGAAGGATGGCTCCTCTCTGGCTGATAATCAAATGAACTAAATCTCCCCTTTAGCTTCTTCCTTCAGGGCAACAATGCCCCAGGTGGCAGATTCCCAGAGATGTGGGGGTTTTTATTGGTGAGGCACAGTCTTATCTCTTTGGTTTCCATGGATGTCCCTTTAAAGTGGATCCAGGGTCCTGGAATGAGCAGAAAAATCTTGAACAAGAAAATGTCTCAATGCCTCCTTCAAGGCTCTTTCTCCTACACATAAGAAAGCCTTCATGGGGTCTGATTATCCAAAGGCCTGCACAAAAGGGCCAAGTTCTCCTTCTCTGAAGGTCCAAATTAGAAAGAAAAAAAAATTAGGAGCAATTATTGATAATAATGACAGTCTTTTGTTATGTGTCAGATACGATTCTGAGTGCTTTTCATATGTTAATATTTATTTTCTACACTCATCCTATGCAACTGCTACCATTATTACCTCCATTTTGCAGAGGAAACTGAGTCTCCGAGAGATTAAACAACTTCTTGAGGTCACGCAAGTAGTAGGTGTCGAGACTGGAATTTCAACCCAGGGAGGCTGACTCCAGGCTATCTACTCTTAACTACACCTCACTGTCTCTGTGCCTATTTTCACCCCATCATGGCTAGTATTTTCTTTTTCTCTTCAGAAAGTCAAACCATAGCTAGTTGTGGTGTGACCTGTCTATTTTTATCTGTATTTCCAGGGAACACAAAGGCAATCACGGTGGGAGCCTTGGCAGCAATAACATTTATTCCTGGCTGGGAAGTATACAGAGTTTCCCTGATATGACCATAGATGGTGTTCAACCCTGAGGACAGCGGCCTTCTGGTTATAGGGTTCCTTCAGATGGCTGCAGTTAATCTGCTGAGCGTATAAAGATGCTACAGATCAGACCCAGGCACTGATGTGGAAAGGTGATCTGCCATGCCTTTCCCTTGAATGAAACAGATCTCATAGGCATTAATTTTTCAACAAGCCCTAGAGTCATTCTGGGCAGATTTTACCTGTTCGTGTCCATCAGGTTTATCTCTCTTTCCTCTGCTGCTGGAAACAGAAATATGACTTTGATTTACACTTCTCACAGAAAGCAAACTTTTCAGGCATTGGTTTCCAAAGTGCTTCCTATGGAAAAAGGGAGGAAAAAAGCAGCCTAGTAGAACCTTTCTTCCAAAGACTTTCCTCCACCTCCCACCTTGTTGAATAGAAAAATTTAGATGGCAATACATTTCTAGCTTCTGCTTTAACCTCTGGAGCTGCTCACCACTTCCTAGCTTCCATAGTTTCGAGCCATCCTCCATTTCAAGGTCTTTATTTGTCAGTTTTCTCCATGGTATTGAGTTCTCTGAATACTTGTTCATAAATCATTTAATTGAAGAAGCTTGCTGTGGTGAATTTTACATTCTCTCTCTTTCGTCTGTTGATCATGTTTAGAGATCCTCAGAAACAACCAATGCCCCCTGACCTTTCATTTAGCAATACAATTTACCCTAAAATAAGTAAAACAATTTGCAAGAGAAACTTTACTACTGTACTAAGCTTCCAAAGAACTAGGAAATTATTTATAGTAGAAGTTTGATCAAAGTCTTAGGAACTCCTCAATTACTGAATGTGGGCGAAACAATAGAAAATAATGAATTTGTAGGAGTAAAGAGCAGAAGCCTCAGACTTGGACAAGAGTCAGTATGATTAAGGGCATCGGGGCAAATGGCCAGGCCATAAATACACTACCTACCTTCCTTATTTCTGAGTCTTTGGATTCAGGGTAGCTTTCACTCATGTTCCTTGCTATACATTTACACAGAGATAAAATTCAACATTTAAGTCAATCAAGTTTATTTCTAAGATATATTTACTTTCTTGGTCATTATAGGGGTTTGGTTGTAAGTTTTACTATCTCTTAGTAGCAATATCCACGGCTGGAGAAATGTATCCATTGTTAGTCTCCATTATCTTGTAGATGACTGTATTTACCCCTTCCTGAAAGAAAATGATGACAGGACCTCTATTAGACCACATGCTTCATTATAATAAAAGAGTTGTATCATTTATTGACTCAGTTATAAACCAAGAACTATACTAAGAATTGTAACCATATTATCTCATTTAAACTGAAAAATAACCCTATTAGGTATTTTTAGTTATCCTCACTTTACAGGTGAAAAACCAAAGGTTTAGCAAGATGAAGAAATTTGCCTAAAGTCACATTGCTAGTAAATGGTAGAGCAAAGATTGAATCTGAGACATCTGACTATGAAAGCTGCACTAGAAACAATTAACCTCTTTCAGTGTCTCCTTAGAGCTTTAATTTTGTCTCTTAGTGCAGGCCCTTGCGTCTTATCCTTTATATCCTGGGGGCCTAAAACATAGAAGGTGCATGGGAGACAATGATGTTGACAGATTATATTTGATGGCTCTTTTCTGATTTACTTGATGTGTAGTTATGAATAAAGGAGGTTTTAGAATACATTCTGCTCTTTTAACTCTGATCACCAAGATCTCATACCATATTTGTGCCTCTATATATTTTTGTGTGTGTGTAAACTATAAACTCCCTGGGAGTAGGAATTTTTTTGCTTCATTTCTCAAGTAAGTTCTTTGAACAGGTATAATCTTTTTATATATATATATATATATATAAAAATACACACACACATGCATATATATATTATTTATGTGTATATATACAAATAATATATCATAGTGCAATATATTATATATATTATACATATGTTACTGATTTAATGGTGACATTGACCCAACAGAAACATCAAACAATGGAAACATCAAAAAAGATGACATCAACATGGAGAATGAGGCATGCCTTGTACTGTGTCACAAAAAGTCACCTGAGGCCGACCTGTTCAGCTAGGAGTGATCTGCCTTATGCTTCCATTTCGCCCTGTACTTTGCCTCTCCAAGTACCCCGTACCTTTCTCAGTGTATTTTACAGTAATTGTGCCTATTCCATTTTCTGTCTTTCTTGCTGGACTATGATCTCCAGAAAGGCAAGTGCCGTAGAACCCAGTGCCTGATCGCTCATCCCACATTTGAGGAATGATTGAGTGTACTTACCTGTGGTTATCTACAACTTCAGATGCCAAATACTCTGCATGAGTTATGTGGGCTGAATGAACTAAAGCACAATCCTGAGGCTCACTGATGGCAAACATGAGAAAGATTTTCGGAAATAGATAACAATATGCTAAGCGATATTCTCAGTAACAACAACAAAACAGAATGAACTTAGTCCTGTGTGGAAGAGATTGAATGCTCATTCTTCTAATCAATTCTTAGAAGCAGCAATCAGAAAACAGGCTAAAAATCATGCCTATGATGGTGACATAGAAATTATCCAAAGGCACATAAACATGATGAAGACATAGTGTGTGAGTGAGTTTTGAGGCCCCAAGTGAAGGTCACCATCACCAGAGGTAAAAGATGTAAACAGAGTTTCACAGAGACTAACAGCCGAGTCATTTACTTGATTCCTGGAATACAGCAATTCAGGGAAGAGCTGGAGGATGTTCTTTTGTTTTCAAGGTAACAGTAGATAAAGGGTTTAATAGGGCTTTCTCCATCTATACACAATTCTAGTCAGGCTGCAGTGGCTTTTCTCCTGTAACACAGATCCCTGCAGAAACTGAATGCTGGCTTAGAAATGGCAGCACCAGAAAAAAAGCTGCTCGAGGCTGAATAATTATTTTATGTCTGATCCCTAGGTCTAATACCTCATGAGCGAAGCAAACCCTTTAGTAAAACAAATACCCACATTACGCCTATAGGAGCAAAGAGACAAACAAGAAGAGGCAGCCAATTCTGTTGCTGAGGCAGGCGCCAGTGAGGATTGCCAGAAGGCATCCGCATGGCCAGCAACAAAGCCCGTCTCCGTCTGCGAAATGGGGTGCACTGCTAGCTGCCTGCACTGACTCCTGCAAGGACACCACTGTAGGGGATATTAGGATAGCTCTGGCTCGAGCATGGACGTGATGTTTGCTAAATTGATTTCCATTTTTACTAACTGAAAGCTAGTCGCTAAAGGGGGAGTGATTTCTGGGTGCCATATGGGGACATGGATATTTTCTAATTTAGTGGCTTGGATATTATCTGTTCATCTTTGAATTAAGACATTTTATTATAATTATGTATACTGCCCCCGGCTGAAACAAACAGAGCTATTTGTTGAAAGGTTAAATGAGGAGAGTTGATGACTTTGCTCAAGCTTGGGGAATCAAAAGAGATATGACACCGCATTATTTCAATTATGTTCCAGGAAGCACAGCATGTCAGGAAAGAGCAAGGTCTGCAGTGTTGATCAAAGGAGAGTGATAAACTCAGACCGCATTTACAACTTTAGCATCGTGTCCTGACAGAGCTGGAAAGACCTTCGACATCATTTAGTCAACACCTTTCACTTTAGAAATCGAGGGCCCAGAAAAGGGAAATGACCATCCCAAGATCACACATTCATAGGCAGATTCAAGAATATTCCAGGTTTTCGAAAGCTAGTCTTGTGAGCTCTCCACTTAATCCCATTACTTTGCCTCTTCCCTCCTGGTTGCTGTGGTTCACTTGTTGGATGTGACAATGATTATGCTGATTGAAAAGCTTTGTTTCTTTGCTAAAACACGTATTTTAGAAAAGCTTTCAAAATAAATATATATATATATATATATATATATATATATATAAAATTTTCAAGGAAAAAGAACAGAGTCAATATCCTACTACTTAGGAGGATGTGGTTGATACAGCATTTATGTAGTACAAACAATCAAAACGGTTTCACCTGCACTACAGCTGAGGTTCCAAAGGTCATTTAGTCCTTGTTATGGTCTGAATGTTTGTGTCTCCCCAAAATTCATGTGTTGAAGTGCAATCTCAAGCATAATGCCGGGAGGTGGGTCCTGTGGAAGATGATTAGATCATGAGTGCCTTTTCCCTTATGAACAGAATGAATGCCCTTATAGAAGAAGCCAAGGGACTTTGTTTGCCCCTTCCACCATGTCAGGACACAGCTAGAAGGCACCATCTTTGAAGCAGAGAGTGAGCCTGAAGTATTTTGTTATAGATACTTCTCTTGTTCTCTGAACTTCTGAGAAGCAGAAGCTATTTTAAAGCCAAGTTCTTACATCAATATATCTATTCAGGTTAAATTCTTACAGATATATACGAAACTCTCTCCCTTCTCCCTCTCTCTCTCACACACACGTGCACACGCGCATGCCACCAAATCAAATATGAGGTGTTACTCGACAATTACTAAATAACGAATTCACTAAATACTACAGAATTTAAGCAAGTGGATACATTTCTTACCCTTGGAAAGATTTCTTAGAGTTGGTGGGACTTGAATTGGATATTGAAAGATGAGAAAATTTCGATAATAAAAGAAGAAAGAAGGAACAATTTCAAGGGAGAGAACAAGATGTGGGACTGAGTGTGATATATGAGTGATGGGGTGCTGCTGGGGTTATGAAAAGTGATTGGGTTGGTTGCACTGGCCTCAAGGGCACATACACAGGCAGAAGTGAAGTATGTTTTCAGGGAAGCTCAGTAGGTTACGATTATAGAGAAGACACACTAAGATAACACACTCAAAAGTTGAAACTCAATACTACGTGTAAGTACACTGAGGTGATGCATACGATTAGTTGTTGTTAAGAATTAAAATACACTAGATTTTATGTAAAATACAGTAATTCTCTTTCATTAGTGACTTAGAGAGGGAGCTCTCTCTTCCCCAACTCCCACATCCATCTGGCCCCAACCTCATTCCCTGCCAATCTAAGTCAAATTTAAAGTAAGGAAAAAAAAAATCTGTAATTGAAGTTGTCTATTTTTGCTAGTTATGTCTATCTCCTCAATGCTGCTTATGATTAAATCAAATGTTCCAATAACTGCTAATGGTAACAATTTAAATGAAAACTCTTTAGTTTCAATCAACATATAATTGGCAAATACTTATTATTGAGTCTTACTGTGTGCCTGAAATTGGGCTGGTGCCCGAGACTTGGAGAACAATAACAAAATAAGCTCTTGGTTCTCAAGTGGCTGGAAATCAACTAGGGGAACTTAATGCTGGAAAATATTCCAGATGTGATTTTAGAGATCTGTGCAGTGAAACTTGGCACATAGGAGGCATTTAATACATGTTTGGTGAATTGACAACCCCTCATCTTATGCCCTAGATTCCATTCCTTCTCGCCTTTTCAAGGACTTTGACTTTTCCGCTCCCCAACATACGTGATGTTTCCTTTTCGATAGGGTCATTCCCATTAGTAGATAAACACGGTATCATTATTCCTATCTGAAAAATAAAATATAGTCAGTAGAAACCTCTTTTGACCCCACGTCCTCTTCCAAGTCTTGTCACTCCCCCTACTCCCTGCCCCTTTTATACTCATGTCTACTTTTCCAGTGAGCATTCTCCCATGAGTTTATTCCAATGAGGCTCCTTCATCCAGTCCACACTACTTTATCGACACCACAGTTGTAAGGGGCACTGGTGATCCCTTTGCCAGAAGTCCGAGTTACTTCTCTCTTCTTGTTTTACTTTATCCCCCAATAACATTAGCAAACAAATTCCTGTCTTCTCAGAGTTGTGTTTTTCTCTTGGCATCATGGCACTGGACATGCCTGGTTTTCCTCTTCATTCTTCAATGCTGGCTTCTCCCACTCTGCTCGATCTTTCTCCTGCTTTTCTCTCTCTTTGCATTATCCTTAGGTGATATAACCCAAGTCCTGGTTTCAATTACTATCTCTATCCCAGTGACCCTCGAACTGTATCTCTAGTTCTTATTATTCCCCAACAATCCAAGTGTGAATATCCTTACAGGTGAATGTCGTGTGGGTGTTTCAACTTTAACAAGGCAGGTATAATTTTTTCAATTTCCCAGCCTAGCTTTGCTCCTACATCAATTCTCTACATCTCTGTTTTTGGCATTAACATGTACCTAGTTTCCCAGGCCAAAGCTCAAAATTTTTACTTGGTTCTTCTTTTCTCCTCAATTCTTACATCAAATTCATAAGTAAAAACTATAGATTCTACCTATAGTCAGGCCTAACATTATTAAGTTTTCTTCCTTTTATGTGTCCCCTAGCAAAAGCCACTGCCACTTCTAACTCAGTCTAATGCAATAGCTGATTTTCTTGTTTCTCTTTTTACCTATTTACAAAGTGTTCCATAATGTACTCAGAATTATCCTTTACATATGTAAATCAGACCATATTCATTTCCTACATAAGACCCACTAATGGCTTCCTAACACACCTAAAATTAAAATTCCTTTCTCTGCCTTATAAAGCCTAAGATGATTGGTTCCTAGTTACTATTCCAGCTGCTTCTTATACTCACTCTGTGGTATGCAAGAAAATACTCAGTAACAGGCTCTCTGGATGGGAGTAGAGGGCTGGGGACAAAGAGCGAGTCCTGATTCACAGTGTTTGCTGATTTCTCTGGTATGAATATTCCTACCATAGCCAATTATAAGCTACCAGTGTCATATCAGTCGGCTTACAAAATCCCTGAAAATGCAACAATTGTCTCTCACTAGGAATAAAAGCCAGCCAGCTGATGGTATAAACCTTCATCACAACGCTGTAGCCACCCTGATCTTCATTTATTTCCTCAAAAACATTATTCAAGTATCTGTTTTAGGCCATGGATCCCATTTCTCCCTCTGCCCGAAATCCTCGTCCTTTTGATTGTAATACAGAACAAGAACCATTCTTGCTATTTGCGTCTCATCTAAGTGTAGAGATTTCTCACTGAGGTTGTCTTCGACCATCCCATATAGTTACCATTTAGTCATTCTCTAGTGCATGCTCCAACAGTAACTCTCTCCATAAGACCCAAAGCTATCTGGCGTTCACCTAATGTGTATATTTATTTATATTCTGTTTGCCTCACTACAATTTAATCTCCATGATTGCAGGGTCCTTGTTGATTATATTCACAGCCGTATCCCCAGTGCCGAGAGTAGTGCCTAACACACACCAGATGCTCAATTTGGAAAACAAATTGATGGATAAAATAAAACTTCTAGCACAATTGGTCTCTGCTTGTTTACATGGTCTTTCTAATAACCAAAAAGTCAATTTTCCCAAACACAACTTGATTTTCTCCTGGTCTGCCATTTTGAACTCCCACATTTTCTAGACTGCAATGCTGTACCTGTCTCCCTGTTCTTCAAATATTAAAATCTCTTTACCATGAAAGGCTACAGTCATGTCTTTTTGTTAAAATAAATCTTTTATGGTCATTCCAGGCCATAGATTCCCTCACCTTTGAAGGCCAGCAGTACATTTTAACTGCATAGGTGTCTGGTAATTAATTCCTAATGTACTGCCCAGTGACACCCTCTGTTACTCTCTTCTCCTGTGATTTATTACTTGTATTTTCATTTAATGTTTTCAATGCCCATATCGTCTTTCTGCCGTTTGACTCTGAGCTTCTACAGGTCCACTCCAGGTTTGTACTTCCGTCCATGTCCACTAAGATTCTTGGAGCCATTACATGAACACAGTGCATGTTTAGTAAATGTCCATGAGTTGGATTTGCTTTATGGATCTTCTTTTATTTTCCTTTGTAGGCGCATGCTCCATTTTTCTTTACTTTGGTTTGTGTCCTGGGAAACTGACATGTATGCACTTCATTAAAGAGCTCCCATCCTTTCTGGCTGTGATGAGGTTGAGCCAAGGGAGAGCAGGAGTATAGGATCTGGTGGGAGAAAGGAGAATGACGTAAGAGTAAGAGTATGCATTTCTCCCAGCCCTTGCCCTCCCTGCAGGGTTATCGTAAGTTTGCTTTACCTTTTGTTGTAAAGCATCAACTTTCATCAGGTAATTTATCTACGTAGCTCTCTCTCTCTCTCTCTCTCTCTCTCTCTCTCTCTCTCTCTTTCTCTCTCTCTGACTCCAGGGGCCACTTCCTTTGCTCAATTTTTCAAGTCTAAGGGTGTTTACTAGACCTATGGTACATCAGCATTCTTTGGAATTTCTGTACACATTGCTCATACTTTTGTAAGTAGTCTCTTTATTGAACTGTTCTCAATTTACCCAATTTGAGGGTGTCTCCTATTTCCTACTAAATCCCACAATAATTTTTCCCCTTTTCATTGAAAGTGACCCATTCTTTAGTACATAGTTTGGGTCCTACCTCTGCTATGTAGCTTTCTCTACTTACTTCTGATAGAAATGAGACTCAACAGATTTTAGCTCAATTGTATTTGGCCAAGTTATGTTTTTATATATTCCAGTCCCCCTGTCTGTGACAAGGAAATTCCTGCCTCTGATAGGAATTACATTTCTTGAAAACAGAGATGTGAATATACACCTAAATATCTCTTTTCTCTAGCTTCATCACCATTATCCCATGATGAGCTGCCACCATCTCTCACCTGGCTTGTGCCCATTCCAGAGGCCTTTCTAATTAATTTAGCTGCATCTTTTCTGGATCTTCTCACATCTGTCTATGTTCCATGGTCAGTGTATTAGTCCATTCTTGCATTAATATAAAGAAATACTTGGGAGTGGGTAATTTATAAAGAGGTTTAATTGACTCACAGCAGGCTGTACAGGAAGGATAGCAGCATCTGCTTCTGGGGAGGCCTCAGGAGGCTTCCAATCATTGTGGAAGGGGAAGAGGGAGCAGTGACATCACATGATGGGAGCAGAAGCAAGGGTGGGGGGAAGGAGGTGCTGTACACTTTTAAATGACTAGATTTCGTGAGAACTCGCTCACTATTGCAAGGACAATACCAAGGGGATGGTGCTAAACTATTCCTGAGAAATCCGCCCCCATGATCCAATCACCTCTCACCAGGCCCCACCTGCAACACTGTGGATTACATATCAGTATCAGATTTGTATAGGACATTCAAACCACATTAGTCAGGGTGATGCTTAAAACATTCAAATCCGATCATACTACACCACTCATATCCCAGACACACATGCACAGAGACATTCCATGCATGTCCATTAACAGCCCTTCCACACTCTGAAAAAAACAAAATGCCTGTACTTGATTCACAAGGTGTCTCATACTCTGGTCATCACCTAATTCACCAGTTCCCTCTCACACTATAGCTCTTGGCTCCTTCCAGTTCAGTGACACTGGCTTTCTTTCAATGTCCCAGATGCCCCATATCCCCTCCTGACATGGAGTGTGTGATATGCAGCCTCCACTCCCTGGAATGTTCTTTCTTCCTCTCTTCCTCAGTTACCTTGTTCTTCTCTCCAGATCTCATCTTAAGTGTCATTTTTCTCCAGGAAGTATTCCTGACTTTTCTAACTAGATCATATTTCCTTATTTCCAAGTTTCTTCTCTTCATAGCAATCATCACAGTTGCAACTTTACATTTGTTTGAGTGATTACTGATTTGTCTGTATCTTCCACCAGTTCACAAACTTCACAAAGAGTCCAGGTTTGCTCATTCTTGGCCAACAGTGCTGGGTAGTACTGGGCACTCAATAAATATTTGCTGGAAAAACATACGATTCTGACCCAGTGGTAATGGATGCCTCATATCTACTGAATTTCTTCACAATTACATTTGTTAATCTTTTGATAAGTATTCTGTTTTAATCAGATAAGTAGACAAATCATCATGACAAAAAGAAATAAGTTATTATAAAAGTACATAAATATTTGAGGTTCCTTATAAAGCAGAGGTAAATGCAGATGAGTAAAAGAAAAAATCCAGAGATAAGTACTGTTAATATATTGGTGTATGTTATTCAAGAATATATTTCTATGTTATTCAGGAGTCCTTTGGATATAAGCAACAGTAAGTGAACTAACAGAGGTTAGATAAGAAGTGAATTTATTGGAAGGACATCTAGTAAGGTCACATAATCAAAGCAGAAGCCAGTATTTGAATTACAGGAAGTCCAGGAGAGTAACTGTAACCCAAGTTGGAAACTTCATTAGCAGTCTTCCTTTCTGCATCTCTGACAGTCCTTTCTCTCTGGCAGCCAGTATCATGATTTCTTTCTGCAGTACAGCTTCATCCATGTGGGGCAATTTTGATTCTGGAGTAGAAAATACTTTTCTATTTCCAAATTGAAAATAATTACGAATCTGGGAAAAAATTATTTTTAGTCTTATTAACTTGATTTGGGTCCCGAACAAGAGTGTCGGCATAATATAAGAATATGGTTGGATGGGACAGGTGCAGTGGCTCACGCCTGTAATCTCAGCACTTTGGGAGTCCGAGACGGGCAGATCACAAGGTCAGGAGATCCACACTATCCTGGCTAACATGATGAAACCCCATCTCTACTAAAAATGCAAAAAAAAAAAAAAAAAAAAAAAAAAATAGCCGGGCGTAGTGACGGGCGCCTGTAGTCCTAGCTACTCCGGCGGCTGAGGCAAGAGAATGGTGTGAAGCCAGGAGGTGGAGCTTGCAGTGAGCAGAGATCACGCCACTGCTCTCCAGCCTGGGCAACAGAGCGGACTCTGTCTCAGAAAAAAAAAAAAAGGAATATGGTTGGACCTGGGGGAGAAACAATAACAAAAAAAATAGACGTTTGAGGAAGGTTAGTAAGAGGTAACAATTACAGTATGTGTGCAGTGTGTATGTGTGTGCGTGCATGTGTGTGTATTAGGCACATTGTTTCCTAGCCTCTTACCTCATGCAATGATATATCATGACCATCTTTAAAAGGATGACACTGAAACTGTAGCATTTCTGTCATCCTGACAGGCTTGACAAAAGCAGAGCTTGGCCTGGGCTTGGCAGGAGAAAGCAGTTTTGCTCAGTCTTTTCATTACTTCAGTGGAAGCACCACTGAGGAATGAAAAGTAGAGGCGAGGAAACCACAGGGCAAAGGAGGAGGCCTAGAGGGAGACTGAGCAAAGATCCTGGATTTAGGCCACAAGGAGGAAAAGTCATTCAAAGAAAAGGCAAGCAGACCAAATGAGCTCATTTCTGAGAGAGGAAATGGGAGTTAATGAATAAAGATAGAACTAGAAATCTAAGGAGATAATTGGCCTTACTAGATATAGGGTCTCTTGCCAGAACAGTACATCCTCAAAATGCTAATTCGGAGCCCCAGAAGATTGGAGCAGCATTCGATCAGAACAGACTCATCAGACCGATTTGCAGGAAAGTTAGGAGGGCTCGGAGAACAGGGATCTAAGTCAGCATCTGAAGCAGGAGAAGGAAGATGTATGTCACTCATTTTCCCTGGCCTGGCCTCTTCCTGAAATCTCCTGGGCTTGGCTGCTCCCCTCCTTTGCTCTGCACACAGGTGGAGGTAGAAGATGAGGCCCCTCCCAGTGGTATCTACTGAAGATGTGTCCGTCCGTCCTGAGGCAGCTGTGCTCCCAGAGCTGTGCATCAAAAAGTTTTCCAGGAGTTCTGAGGGTGTGTTCACAGCTGTCTGTCCCAATCACCCAGTGATGTTTCCTGTCCCAGGGGCCTGCAATGCCGACTCTTTGGATTTGGCCAGCACCAGCCACCTACTGAGCCCTGTTAGCATTATTTAAATATCATTTCACATTTTATATTCACATGGCAGGTAACATGATCTCAAATTCATGCAGCATCTGCTCTTTCCTCATTCATCTACTCTGGAGATAATTTTGAGGAGTTTTTTTCCCCTAGTGACTCCAAATGTAAAGCTTTTTTAATGTGGAAGTTGGGGAGACTCTGAAAAGTCATGCTCAGCAAAAAAAAAAAAAAAAAAAAAAAGTAATTTATACTCTCTCTAGTTAATAACCTCTTATGTGCTTCAATAATTTAAGCCAATTATCAATGGGAAAGTCTATAGTGTATACTTCAATGATTGCTTTTTGTATATTTCCTTCTTTCTTTCATGCCGCATGCCACTTGTCCTCAATGTGTCTCCGGTGCCTATTATCGTTGTTACACACATAAAATAACTGCCTTAGCCAGGGGAACATGACCTTGACACTGAGAAGAGCAGTCCTTTAAAGGATAGCTCAATTAAAACCTAAGGCCTCTGCTCCTGATTGGATTTCATTACTATTCATAAGACTGTGTAGTGCTGAGCCACGTGTTCAAGGGGTCCTCAAGGCTGGTTTCAGATAAGGTGCATTAAAGTTATCAGTGGGATGCCCGCCTGGAGCCTGCTGATGCTGAGTCACCACAAAGCTCATTACACGGACTTGGCTTACGGAGGTTTTCCTCCTCCAAATGAACATACGTAGCTCTCTCTTAGATGGGGAACACCTTGAGGGAGGCTGTGCAATGGACTAGTTAGGAGCATGGGTTATTACATTCACACCGATCTACATCTGAATTGCGGGTCTGAAATTTAAAAGCTCGTGGTCTTGAACAATTTATTTAAATTCTCTGAACTCAATTTACTCATCTATAAAATAAGAAGAATCATATGTTCCTTGTAAAATTGAGACAGTGCATATAAAATGCTTAGCAGAGTTTCCAGAATACAGTAAGCTCTGAAACTATTAATAATACAAGGCAATGGCTTACTTTTCTTTATATATACCTAGTGTTCATAATGACCATTCATTGCTGACATAAGACTTGGATAGTGAAAACCCAGCTAACACAAGGTGGGGTGATGGGGAAAATGCCACAGTCAGTGCTTCATTGTTTAGGAAAATAAGAGAAATGCAAACAGGAACAGCGTGGGGAGGCTTTCTTGCCAAAATGGAACGTGAAGTGAGTTGCAGAGGTGGGCTATGGACATGGAAACTCTTCAAACAAGCAGGACTAATGATTTGTGCCAAGTCAAGAGAAAGTACTTTATGAGTGAAGCATGTTTAATTCAAAGGTTAAGAGATCTGAACTGTTCAGGAGGCCAGAGAGAGGATCATCAATAGAAACTGCCTATAAATTATCTGAAGGCTGCAGAAAGGAGGCCCAATCTGAATTATGTGCTAAGTTCCAAGTAGTAACCTTAATATTTGAAAGGTAAGTCTTGATGATTTTTATTCCCCCATACAACTGGCTCTCCTGGCCCATCGAGAATACATAAAATGCAAGGCAAGGACATATTATAGAATGACACAGGAGCCTTGTCATAGGGTTGAGGTATGAGTGAGGGAGAGGACTTAGAAGAGTATCAAACGCCTGCCACTTTGGGTAGGTTATGCTGAGTGTCATTCCTTCTAACTATACTTTGAAAATCTCAGCTCTGCAATATTCTAGTGATTCTAGGGTAGGATTTCTCAACTTCAGCACAATTGACATTTTGTGCCAAATAATTCTTGGTAATGGAGGGGTGTCTTGTGCAGTGTAGGAGCCATCTCTGGCTTCACCTGCTGGATATCAATAGCATTTTCACAATAGTGCCAGCTGAAAATGTCTCCAAATATTGCCAAATTTTTTTGGGTGAGGAGCAAAATCACCCCAGTTGGCAACCACTTCTCTACAGAAGTGATACTTCTTTGAGGAGACAGGAATACCTAGAAAACTCAATAACTAGTGCCTGAAAACACTGATCCAGACTATATTTTATGCTGAGGGTTAGCTCTGTCATTTGTGAGTCTCGTTGCTGTTGGTCTGTTGGCAGGTGGTTAGGTACCATGATATGACATCATTTGCTTTGGTCTAACATAATCAAGGCAGGGTTGGTTATATAATTTTAAATTTTCAGATGGAAAAATAATCTCCAAATTTAATTAACACTTTTTGGCAAACAGCAACAAGATTGGCCTATCTGTACTACCATACACCAGGGCCAGGCCTGTTTTCAGCATGGTTTGCTGGTTTTGTGACATCACAGCTTTGATGTGCATCACTGGATCTTGTGAACTTCTGCTCCTTTCAGACTGTGCATAACTCAGAGACAACTCTGTAAACACAGAGATAATCATATATGGAATAGAGTGGGGACTGAATGGAAGGCTTTTTTTGTTTGTTTGTTTGTTTGTTTTGAGATGGAGTTTTGCTCTGGAGGGCCAGGCTGGAGTGTAGTGGCATGATCTCGGCTCACTGCAACCTCCACCTCCTGGGTTCAAGCGATTCACCTGCCTCAGCCTCCCGAGTAGCTGGGATTACAGGTATCCGCCACCTCACCCAGCTAATTTTTATATTTTTTAGTAGAGATGGGTTTTCACCATGTTGTCTAGGCTGGTGTCGAACTCTTAACCTCAGGTGATCCACCCACCTCAGCCTCCCAAAGTGCTGGGATTGCAGGCATGAGCCACCATTCCCGGCCGACATTTTAAAGGCACAGGCTTTAGGTAGTGTTGAGGAAGTTTAAATACAAACCTCATATAATCGTTCTAACTGATCCACATTTAGTGGGGCTATTTGAAACCAAGATCCTGGCATTTTCTTACAATATCCAGGTTCACGATATGCACATAGAGGTGAACACATGCCTCCTAAAATGCTTTTATAAAGAGTGGAACAGGCCGGGCGCGGTGGCTCACGCCTGTAATCCCAGCACTTTGGGAGGCTGAGACGGGCGGATCACGAGGTCAGGAGATCGAGACCATCCTGGCTAATTCGGTGAAACCCCGTCTCTACTAAAAATACAAAAAACTAGCCGAGCGTGGTGGCTGGCGCCTGTAGTCCCAGCTACTCGGGAGGCTGAGGCAGGAGAATGGCGGGAACCCGGGAGGCGGAGCTTGCAGTGAGCGGAGGAGATCGCGCCACTTGCACTCCAGCCTGGGCAAGAGCGAGACTCCATCTCAAAAAAAAAAAAAAAACAAAACAAACAAACAAAAAAAAAAAACAAAAAAAAAAAAATAAAGAGTGGAACAAAGTTGTAAAATCCTAATCACTCACTAACCACACATTGTTTCATCCCTCCTATTCGTATCAAATGCTTACGCAATTGTTATTCTTGCCTGAAATCATTTGGAGGTCGTCCTCCTTGCTTCTTCTCAACAGGGTCAGGGTCAGTTCCATAACTCAGATGAAGTGTGACTGCCTGGGAGCCCACTGACAGCAGCACCAGCTACCAGCTCTCAGAATGCCCATTCATCTGGATCATAACTAGAAGACCTGGCACAAAAACAGAGAGCCAGACGAGTCTTCCTTTCATGGGGCTGGGATTATCCTTTGTGAATTGCTCTCTTTCTCTTAACTCATCTTTTTATTTCTCTATGTTAGCAAGCTGTTTTCACAATGTTTCTGACACGCTAGTCTATATTTGGCTTTCTTCTTAAGTTTACTATCTTAGTCAATGAGCCAAAATGATATTCAAGACTAAATGTCAAGCCCTACAAAGACTATAGGTGAAGTAAAACTTCTGTAGCTCAGTGTACATTCTGCTTCAGCCATGTCCTTTTCTGATATTCTAAGTTCTTTGAATTAATTTTCCTCCCTTTGGTTGCCAAACCAGATGAGATCCTTGAAACAAGAGTTAAAACCCTAAAAGACATAATTTTGTGAGTTACTTAGATCTGGAGAGGGCAACTTCAGAGTGGCAAAATATTCCAATGAAATACTGTAAAGTGTTCCAGTGTTCACAGCAAGTGCAAGTTTCCAGGTACCAAATACGTTGCTCTTGAACTCTGAACTTACAAAGACTGGAGGATGGTTGACACTACATGACCTCTTTTTTAGCTTTCAATATTGATTTTCAAAATTTCTTACTATTGGAAGAGATAGCCCATTGGTCCCTTAAGACATTAATGGCTTTAATGCCATGAGTTTTAATGTAAAGTTTTCATTTATCATTGCTGTTATTTGGCATAAATAGAATAAAAAACATAAGTCCTTTCTTCTGAATGATTGCTCCATAGGACCTACTTCTGTCTTTTGCTATTTAATATGGACAGCTGCAGAGCCTAAGTGACTATTGCCAACACAGAGGAGAAAGAAAAGGGTGGTAGTCATAAAAATTGTTAAGTTGACCAAGAACAAAAGCCCATTATAACATTATCTGAAAGAGCACAATATCTGAAAGACACATTTTCGGAACGAACATTATCTGAAAGAGGGTCTGAGTACTCCTCACAATATATATGTGATCAGATCTATCTCCCACCTGAGCAAAGCAGTTTCACTTGCTTACCACTCAGTGTTTTCTTACATGTCAACATTGATTTATTGACAGATGGAGGACATACAAGCACCATGATGCTGTGAAATTTGCTGTAAGAATAAAAAAAAAATTCTCAGCTTCACAGACAATGCTTGTTACTAATCACCACATTGCTGGTCATCAGATCCAGGGGAGAGGGTAACTAGTGGGCAGTGTTAAACCATTTGGCTCAAGAGTTCAAAGGATGAAAAATCACAGCTGCTTCCCTTATAAACCATAAGGGCCAGATCGCTACAAAATGCAACTTATGAGAGTTAAGGGAGGACTAAAATGAACACAGAAAATTGGAGCTGCCTTAATTTGCTGAGCCAGCATATGCTGCAGAATAAATAAACTGTGCAGGCAAAACCCAGGCCACACAGAGGCTCCCCTCCCTTCCCAGGCAAGGGTCTTGAAGAAAGACCTGTTCATCTGTTGACCTATCAGCTGCTGGTGTGAGCCCACATAGGTTCCTGTGCCTGGAGTATGGGCTTGTGGCTCTCTCTGGGCAAAAGCATCTCCCTGGATTGGGGAGAAAGTCGGCAGGGGATGTTACAATGGGCAGGATTGCATGAAAGGCCCAGAAATGCAATGGATTTATCTGATGCTCAAGATGCATCTGAGCCTTGTGTTCCTGTCAGTGCTTCCTCCTTTTGTTATTATTAATACACAGATGATCACTTACCAACTCCCATGAGCTTCCTGACTCTAAGGAAAACGTTTCTCTCATCATCAGCTAATGAGAACATTTTGTCCCTGTAATCCCTAAAGAAGCGTACTCCTTTCCTAATTAATCAACAAATATTTATTGAGAAGCTTTGGCACACAATCTCACTGCCATTCCCTTGGAGTCCCTCCTCCGCTCCTCAGTGTTCTCGGAGAACTCCTTTTGCCTGCACTTCTGAAGCATGTTTGTTATGCCGTGTGATCATTACATGCCTACACGTCTGATTCTCTCACTAGGCCGAGAGCTCTCAAACTCAGGAGCCCTATATTCATCTCTGTAAGTTCAGTAGCTAGGTTGAGTCCTAGCAGAGAGCAGGTGCTCAATACATAGTTAAGGAATAAATGCATGGATAATGCATGATGGTTCTCATCTCCTTGGCACTGTGAAAGACATAAGAACAATACAAGCCACAACCTCTACTCCTGGAGGAGCTTACAGTCAAGATGCTGAATATAAATATAGCAGATGATTAGTTACTAAATAGATTCAGGTAATGGATCTATCAGAAGGGTCTGGAGCGGGTGATCAGGATATGCTGGAGAAACCGTGCAAGATGTACAGGGCAATGGAGCTTGAGTTGCATTTGGAAACTGGAAATCGTGGTTTTGGATTCCTGGAAGATGATAAGGAGACACAGCCCTCCCAACTTTCTGGTCTTTCTTTCAATGCAATCAGAAATGCAGGGCTCGTATCTGAAATGAAAAGTCTGTAATGTTCTTTTTAGTGGCATACAGTCTTTTGGATTAGGGAAGGTCAGAAAAATAATGACACTGTGAATTCTATTAGGGAAAGTTGTCCCCTCATCTGTGGAAAGACAGCCTCTAAGTCACCATGAATGTTCTGTTATCAGGCTTTGGCCCCTTCTCAAACCCCTGTCCTTTTCTGTTTTTTATGTCACTGGGCTGGGGAGACCCAGGGCGGGGGGCACTGTAGCCAAACACTCTCAAAGTGTTTGAGACTATAAAATTCATGTACATGGGGAGACCGTGAAGGGGGCAGCAGAGAAACATTTTTTAAAAAAGGAAAAGATGGCACACGGTCTGTGGTTTAAATGGAGGCCCGATCTAGTTTTGCCTTCCACAGCTACCCTTGCTATGTGCTCCTCCCTCTTGGAGATGCCACTCACATGAGTGTTCTAAAAGTCCTCCTGGCTGCAATGTCCACTGAGAGCCAGGATTGCCTGTGCTCCTGTCTTGTCCCACATCTGTGTCAGTATCCTGCATCTGGCCTGCCCTATCTGACCGATGCAGCAAGGATGCCTTCTCTGTTTCCTTCCATTTATCCTTATGCATGGACTACACCCAGCTCTGCTCCACCTGGCCTAGGGAGTTCATGGTATGTCCTAGGCCACATCAGTCACACCTAGAACCTTATCCCTCATCAAGGCCTGGCATCACCCAGTGAGAATTCCACACTGTCTTTCTTTCAGAATGTGATGGGTCTTATGGGTGTGATATTTGCAGGAATCCTTCAAGAAGGAAACTTGAAAAGACATAAAGAAAACTTGTAAATAACTGATTGAAAGAGAGCAAACTTATTTACCACTACTCTTCATGGTGCCTTCTATGTGGCTCCTAGGGATACCTTGGGAACCAGGCAAGATGCAGAGGAACATTCTCTTCTGACTCCTCTTTGTAAGGTCAGTACTTTTCCCAATTCCTAGGCAAGGGTGATTTCTGGACTGGTAGCCAGAACTGTCAGGCTACTATTAGGTGTGGTCCTTGGAGTTGTGGGGAAAAACAAACTTTCCAGTTTAACATTTATTTTTACTCAGAAGAGGTATGCCTTTCTTCACACAGCCTGGCCCCCACTCTTTTTCAGTGCTGCCCTATATTCCAAATGTGTACTTGGACTAGTGCTTGCAAATACGAGGGCTGCATTAAAGGAAGTCAGGCAGAAAGGTAAAGCCAGGCTATGGACCTAAAATAAGATATATGGCTTCTGCCTCATGCTCATTTTCATGTGGTTTCTGTGGGGGTCATCATCTGTGGGGCAACATCAGTCACTGTCAGCAGATTCTGCTGTTTTTTAGCTAAGGGGTAGAGTGAGCATAGGGCCATAAGCTTGGAAGGGAAGAGACAGAGTCAGAAGAATGGCCTTGGGACACAAAGTAGACTGGCAGCCGACACTCTTATGGCTCCAGGAACACCTGTGAAATGTTTGTGAACATAAGGAACAGCCTGGAAAACAAAAGCACAAACATACAGTAGAGGAAAGCCTGCCATGTGACCACTCCTCCTCCTCCAGAGATGGGATCTTTGCTCTTCCCCTCACCCAGGGAAAGGCATGCAGAGGCCTCTTTGGTTTTTAGAAGAAGGAGATGATCTGGACATTCAAAAGAAAGAGCTTCCGTCTAGAAGTCAGAAACCCTGGGTCCCAGATGATGTTGAGTCACCTCCATCCTTATCTGCTGAGTCTTAGTGTTTCTCATATACAAAATTAGAGACTTAAAGAAAGTGGTCTCTAAAGAACCCTGTGACTATAATGATCTGTAAATCTATGGAATCACATTAAGTGGTCGAGAAGAGAATTCTAATGAGGCATATTTTTTATTTAAAGTGTGGATTTCCCATTATAGAAGGAGAGAGTTCTACGCAGCAGCTACTTCAGCTTCTCCTCGGGGCAGCTGACTGGACGTGAGGCTCCTGGCACCCATGTTCACTGGTAGAGCCCAGTCCATTGATTTTAGGCAAGGCATATTAGTAAAAAAGATGAGCACATATTATTCATTAATTTACCTATCATTTCAGTAAATGCTCTTCAATGGCTCTTACAAACTGGCTCTGTGTTGGGGATGTAAGAGAAACAAAAGCAAACACAAGACACAGTCTTTGGCCTCAAGGAGCTCACATCCAGTGATGGGGGCAGGAGTGGTAGCTCAAGAGGGGCTCCAGCCTAGAAAGGCAGCAGAGAAGCTTCCCTGGCAGAAGATTTCCAGAGCTGACTTTTGAAGACTGATTGGACTTTTGACAAGATGGAGGGTGAAGGTGGAGGAGTGGGCAGGTAAGAGACGGAGGGTGTTGAAGACAAAGGGACCTGCTTATTTGATTGTCCTGTTGGGAGGAAGTCTGAACAGAGGTAGAAGGAGATGAAACATGGAATACTTCCTATTTTTGATGCCCCTGCCTTACACAAATGAAAAGGCAAACAGTGAGATTAAAGGAACCTGAATCTCAGAGCCATCCCTGTTTCTGCCATCCTTTGTGGCTTTTTGCATCTTGCCCGGGGTGCGTTCTACAGTTTGTGGACACTTATTATCCATAATAATCATAATAATTAATAAAACCTTTTAAAGGGGGCTTTAATCATGCTTGTGCTTTGCTTCCAAACACATAATAAAAAAGAATTACTTATAAAAGTGACAAATTTATTCCTAATTATACCATTATTTTGTTATGCAATACAAGTAAAGCAATCTTTGAAGCTGGAAAAATGTCTCATGCAGAATTAATTAGAACAGTACATGGTTTGGAATTAGGCAATTATTTTATTGATATTTCACAACTAGAACTTTATAAGAGCACCTCAAATATTTTTGTTATTGCCAGTAAATAGTTATTTTAAACACTTACTGGTATGAGTTCCAGAGATAAACTCTGGACTGCTTTTGGACCTTATAAAAATGTTTTTAATCTGAGAGAAAATTTAGAGAATGCACGAGTCATTGTGGCCGCAGGGAAGTTCTGAGGAAGCAGATGGTAACATTCAGGGAATTCAATTGCTTGATGTGACACAGCAAGAGAGGGGCTGCTGAGGGTCCCACCCACTACTCAAACAGAGTCCAGATATCACCACTGGGCTAACGAGTAAATCCACAGAGAGAGGACAACAACCAGGTCACATCCTAAGTCATGAGCTAAGACTGTAATTCTCATCTCTGGACTCTCGTTCCATTTTCTTTCTTTTAAAAATATAATCTTGTTTTTCATGATATAAACGTAATACCTATTCATATCCAACGCTCTTTCCTACTGCCTTCTGTCCCAAGCCCACACTGATGTCTTTATTTCACTTTTGCTGTAGATTAAATAGCCCGTGAGTACTGTCATGCATTCTTACTTTGCCTCATGCATGTCAAACCTTCCTCCTTCCCCATGGACTCCAAGTCTGTAAATAAATCAAAGGCTGAGTTCTCTTTTAGTCTTCTGCCTTAACCAGTTCTTGTTCAGGGCTGGGCACATAGCCTAGGCACTTTGGGACTTACCTAGAAGATTTACTTAGCCCGCAGCACCTGACCAGAGCACTAGAGACTCTACTTACGGGGGTCCTAGGGGTGGACATCTGGATTCAGAGACAGGTTATGGGTTGGAAGGCAGCCATGCTTGAGAGACTCTCCCATCCAGAGGTGATCACCAGCCATCCCGGGCCTCTGCTGGGTGTGGAAATGCCCATGTAGTGACCACTCCTAGGCCATTGTTTTGGAGCCCTCTATAGAACAGAGGGCCTCTTAGTTTCTTGGGTTATTAAGGAAATAACCTCTTTTTTTATTGGATGCATATAACCTTATTGGATGCATAAAAGATGTTATACACTCTGCCTGAAAACATCCATACAAGGTGTTTTCAGGCAGAGCAAACACTTTGGTAGGTGAAGGAGTGGGCAGTTGGATCAGTGGGTTCCACACTCCAAAGGAGAAAGAAAAGGTTGGAGAGGCAAGAGAGAATGAGCAAAAGAACTTTGAAACCTCTGTAGTTCCCAGGGAAGACTCTGGACACTGTGTTTGCTGACCTCAGCTCTAGCCTGAGGTAAGACTAGAGCCGAAGTACTTTAGAGTAAGTACCTCATTTTGCACTTGAAAGTAGGGCAATATCTGCTTCAGGCCTCAGTTTCCCAAATTCTAAAATGAAGGTGTTGGCCTGGCAGGCACCTAGGGCTTGTGTGGGGTGCACTGTACTTATCAGCCCCACCCTGCAGGTGACATCTTTTTGCTAGAGACAAAGGCACCGTGAGCTTTGAGTAGCTAAAATCATAACTATATTCTTCAGGCTCCCATGGCAGCTTGCTCAATCATTACAGCTCTCTCACAAGTCAGATTTGCTACCTAATATGTAACCTAAACCTTTTCCCTGCTTTTGTTTTAGTTCATCGCCACTCGCTCAGTTCTATCAATCCACCTATGCATTTCTATGCCCCCTCTCACCATAGTGCTTAGCACCTGTCCTTTCTGAGCAATGAGGTTAATATTGAAGGTAAAATCCATTTCGTAGAGATAATGTACTATAGACCTTTCAGAAAAGCTCTGTATGATAATGAGGAATGAGTTACCATGCTGAGGTTGTTTAAATGTCATTTATTTTAACAAGTGACACTCTGAATTTATTTAAAGTTGACTACAATGAAGGAAGGGTGGAAAGTTTTAAAGTTTCATGAAACAATAATAGAACTGCAAAGCAAGGAGTCCTGAAAGATGGATCTGAACTGCAGTCCTGATTACAAGCTCCATGGGAGGCTGGTTGGGTTGAACGCTTCCTGAGGCTTGTGAAAAACTCCAGGGATGTGAATAAGGATGTGGCAGAGAGAGCCCTGGTTTGATCACTGAGCTTTGCTTTCTTTTCCATTGTGCTCATGTGCGTATATATGTGTTCATGTATACACAGATGTCTCAGTAGTTGTATGTGTGCAAGTGGGTGAACTAGAGTGGAAGCATTGTCTTGCCTTCTGATTGCACTATTTAACACACCTTCCACCACCAAATCAGGGGCTAGGAGTAGTCCTGAGGCAGCTACCACTCAGCTGTCCCTGCTCTCTTGTTTGGCTGGAGCAAACAAGAGAACCGCTGTTTGGTTCTCTGAGAATGAAGGCCTTATTTTGTTATCATCTTCACCAATAGGGGCTCACAAATTTTAGACATAAAGCTCAATTCTCGCTCATGGAAAAATGGAGTTTGGAAGGTAGGTAGTGGGCAAAGACATCGGTCTCCTTGGGGAAAATATGGGAGGGGCAGAGGCTTGATTTGCCTTTATCTGAATGAGCTAAGAGTTGTCAAGCTTTGAGGAGATTATTTTTATTGCAAGAAACAGAAACTAGTTAAATCTAAAAAAAAAAAAAAAAAAAAAAAGAGGGAGGTGGGAAGAAGGTATGGTATCCCTTGTAGGACATAAAGCAGCTGGGCCTCTCAGGGCGTGGAAGGAGGGAAGGGAAAGTCAGCAGGAAGCCATGTATTAAGGACTCTCTCCCTGTGTCTTTTGTCTATGCCTCTCTGCTCATGTTCTCTTTTCATTCTCCCTCTCTTTGGGACTGGCTTTCTTGGTCTCTCTCTAGACATATATTGGGCAGAAGATAGATGCCCAACAACTTCCCAAAGTATATCCTCTCAATTCCAGTCATACGTAGATAATGTACTGGCTAAATCTGAATCCTAATTTTATAACCCTAGGGGAGACAATTTGATGAGTTTGTTTTAAGCCAAGAGCCTGCCTCCAATAGCTAACTGTTCATTCCCCTTTCCTCTATGGTTCCTGGTATAAATAAACTACATCTCTCCATTGGTAAATAGTAAGAATAAGCTTTTAAAAAAAAAAAAAAAAAAAGTAAATCATTTGTGGCCAAGGAGACAAGATTTTTTATAAGTGGGCTTTTAGGGGCTTGTTCCTGCATATAGAGGAGGAAGAGTTCCTGGAAAGCAACCATTTGACGTGAGTAGATATTGCAAAATATTTTGACTGTACCAGAGAACTTCAGAACGTGCATAAAGCTGAGCTCAGCATCAACTGCAATCTTGTCTTCCTGGAGATGGGAGATGGTATATGGTATATGGTAGTTTGCCAATCTAAGGGAAATGCCATCTGAAGGTGGATGATTTTACAAAAGCTGAATTATAACAACATTTTTAAGGTTAAATAAGTTATTTTCTTTTTACTTCAATCAATTTCCTTATTTGAGCATTTAAGATAATTATAGGCTACAGATAAATTATATATTATATACATGCTAAATTATAACTCGTCTCCACCAATTAATATTTATTGAGCAATGAATGGGCCAAATATGCCAACTTGGGGATTCAAGACCTGAGTGTAATTAAGCATTTTGGCTGGGAAAGATCATAACTGTATCTTCCCAAACATCCCTCCCTTCTCTCCCTAGTGTATGTGAAGGGAAATATAAGGATAATCTGCTAACCCTGAGCTTATCTATAAAGTTGTTTACAGAGGAAAAAAAAATCAATTACTTTAAATATTTGAGAACCTATTTCCTAGTTACTAACCAATGACAATTTATGATGATCTTAAAAGACAGGCAGAGGAGTCCAATTTAAATGTATTTATTTCCTAATTCCCTAGGGCTTCTCCCAGGTCTCTCACTGGCAGGCAGGAAGGATACTACAGTGGCCCTCCCAGATTGGTGCTCAGGAGTTTGGAATCTCATGTGGTTGCAGACTAGAAACTAGTCTAGTCAGTATTGCCAATGGTGTAGCAGGGATGTGCAGGGAGGGCTATGGTTAAGCAGAAAATAGATATCAATTTGCAAACTGGTTGTGAATAAAGCTGAAAAGTTGTTTAGCTCATGATAAATTTTGAAATCCAGAATTTGAGCTTCAAACCATGGTGCAGATATTTATTTTATAAGAATTATTACAATCTTGTGGAAGGATAACACGATGCCCGTCAATTCTGCATTTGCCAACCCCCGGATGACTAATTCTCTTTACAAATAAGATTGACACATAAACATCAAGGATGATCTAAATCTCTGGGAACTCTCCTGGCAGGAAGAAAGAGGAGGGCAGAGGGAGTCCGAGAGGGAATCAGAGAAGTCTAGAACCTAATTGACAGTATGAGTACATAACCAATGTGTGCAAGGCATTCCCCATTTGTGCCTGTCTGCATTTAAATGATGAATTATTTTCTTTCCCTACTCATTACCGGCATTGGCTTACATAAAGGTTTTAGGAACCATCAAGATATATGTGTTCATGGATTCCTTTCTAAGCCTTGTAAGCCCCATGTTTCATCCTATATTTGGATTTCTGATAGCTCTACATATTCCTATTGTCATTAGAGATCCTCACCTTTAGAGCGATTTCTACTTCCCAAGCTCCTTTCTATAGGTTTTCTCCCTTGAATCTCAAAATTATCCAGAGAGAGGCAGAGCCTGGGCCATTACTGCTTAGAGATATTAAAGTACTTGTTCAAGGTGATCACGGTTGTCAGGGGCAGAACCCAGACTAGAACTCAGATTTCCCAATTCCCAGGCCAGTGCTTTTCCTACCATAGGAAGGGCAAAGCTATGTACACACTGAGATCTCCAGGCCAGAGTCCACATCTCACTCATCTGGACATTCCCATGACCCAGCACAATGCCTGGTATGTGGTCAGTGTCTATGACGCTTATAGACTCAGGGCAGAGAGGACAGAACTTTGCATGAGGCAACCTAAACTATAATTCTACAGCCAAGTGATTGTGTTACATGGCCTCTTTCTCCCCTGGCTAGGTCTTTATCTCTCTCCTATAAAACTGGGGCAATACGATAAGCCCTATCTACTCAGGAGCTGTAATGACAGACATATATGGAAAGAGTAGGGTAATGTTAAGAAAAGAGAAAATACTCAATGCTCAATATTTAAACATAAATAGGTATAAAAAAATGATTGATTTGGATTCCCAGAAAAAATCTTCAGTGGCCTTATGGAGAATGGTACCCTGTAACCTTTGACCACAAATCCATGTACTGCTAAAGCCCTGAGAACTCACGGTCTCTGCATAGGCAGTAGAAGTGAGGGTATGCTTGGTCAGGGAAAAGGGAAAGTGAATATGAGATGCAGCAGGTATAAGCCAGCCAGGCTTGGTCTTTTTGAAAGAAAATTGAAGGCAAGTCTTAGGCATAATCTCCATAATCCGTATTTTGGAATTGAGAAAAGTATATTGTGCTTCTAAAAACACTTTTTTGAGATAGAGTCTCACTCTGTTGCCCAGGCTGGAGTACAGTGGCACAATCACAACTCATTGCAGCCTTGACCTCCTGGACTCAGGCAATCCTCCTACCTCAGCCTCCCAAGTAGCTGGGACTACAGGCCTGCAACACTACACCCAGCTAATGCTTTTAAAAAAACTTTTTGTAGAAGTAGGGTCTCACTATCTTGCCCAGGCTGGAATACAGTGGCACAATCACAACTCTTTGCAGCTTGACCTCCTGGAATCAAGCGATTCTCCTACTTCAGCCTCCCAAGTACATGCATTATATACACCATACCCAACTAATGCTTTTTAAAAAAGCTTTTTGTAGAGGTAGGGTCTCACTGTGTTTCTCAAGCTGGTCTCAAACTCGTGAACTCATGCAAACCTCCTGCCTCAGTCTCCCAAAGTGCTGGGACTACTGGTGTGAGCTGCCGTGCCTGCAGATGCTTGTGCTTATTAGACCATATTAAAACTTGCTGAAGTGGCTGCGGTTTTCCTTTCACTTCCTCACTGGAACTGTTGGGTGTGCTGCTGTTTTGTACTAGAGAAGACTGTCTGAGTCAAAAGGAAATGCCAGCAATTTAATAGAAGATAAAAGGATCCAACACGGCTCACACACACAATAAATGAAATGAGAGGAGACAGACTTATAATGTGTCTTTAATGTAATCACAACTGTATTCCAAGGATGAAGGTGTAATCTCAATTTGTGTGGATGCACACAGCTTTCTCATTTGCAATCATCATTAGTGGGTTGTGTGCACCCTGTTGGAAATGGGAATCTGCCCAGTGCAAATCTAATACCCTCTAATGAAACTAGAAAACATCAATTGTGACAGAAGGGACTCAGCTGAGTCAGACCGCCCACGCAGCTCAGTGGCTTGATTTCCAGTGGTCAATACCAGAAATTCTTAATTCTGCCCCTGATTAAGAACAATACAATGCAATCCCTTTAGAACACTCATGTTAGAAGGAGGACCAAGCCTCCATCTGTGCTGACATCAAAGAAAAGGCCTGTGTGGGCACATCTCGGGTTGGGTGCTTGGGGTCATTTGACATCTCCAGTGTATTTGATTTATAAAGTGGATTTGATCCTTATTCCTATCCCTTAGCAAAGGAAAGCTATTTACATTTTAAAGAATGAATGCATTGCTACTATTTCCCACTCCCCTGGATTACCATGACTTTTTATCTGTTTCTTATCACATTCAACCTGTCTCATAGTTATTTGTGTCTGAGGTTTATCTTCCCCTGCAGACTGTGAACGTCTGATACTGAGGTCCACTTTGTAATCATCTTTGTAATCCCTCCTTGCACTTAGCACAGGGCCTGGAAAGGAGATGACTTGAGCTGTGCTTGGTGAACTGAATTGAAACTCTTCTCTTATACCTGCAAGAAGGACTGTTCCTCTGGATTAAATCTATGTAGGACTTAAATTAATCAATTTCCTTTATTTTTCCTTTGTGTTAGCTCAAACCATAATATTTGTATTAGCTAAGAGTGAATTCCAGTAAAATACTCTCTTGCCAGACTTTCAACTTAGCTTACAAATAAGTTTTACATTTGCCAAAAGTTGCAAACATTTCGAACTGCTTAACAAATTATACTTACAACTAAACATAGAATATCTTGATCTAAACTTAGTCACTAACTGTAACTGAGAGATTTTGAGGATCAGTGTGATGGAGTAAAGTCTTAAGAACTAACAGATAGCAGAGCTCATTCAGATTGTGCAACTCATTTGTCATATGGCCTTGGGCAAGCAGCAACTTCCTGGATCTCAGTTGCTTCAGGGTTAAAACACTTGCATCGATACCTGTGCTGTGAATCTCATAGGGTTTTAATAAAACGAATGAAGTGATTGATGTCAAAGCACCTTGCAACTTGCAGAGCCATATATAAAACATAGGAAATATGGGAAGTGAAAATGGAAAGAACTAGAAGTGCTAATGTCTCTTCTTGCTAATAAATCAAGGGGAGAGAGGGAGTCTCAAAACGAACCTGGTGGGTGTTCACTCAAGGATTCAAGGACACCTAAGCAAGACTATCCAGTGCATGGGATGGGGCCAAGGGAGGTCAAATTGTATAAATCACCCAAGAGCTTTCTGGGAAGAGAATGCAATTTGTAAAAAAGTTAAGCACACAAGCGTCTTCCAGTGACAGTGGGAGAAGGCCCAAGTGGGAGGGGCAATTGTGAATGTGTGACTTCCAGCTTTTGGTCTCCACCTTTTCCCCTAATCCCCTAACCCACTGAACAATTCCACTGAAATCTCTGTAAGACTCTGTGTGGTGAGGAAGCTCTGTTCTAGTTGCCCTGCGACAAAACATCACTCCAGCAGAGTGGAGGCCCTTTTCCTGCCTCAGCATGGGATACAGATGAGCTGGGATACAGTGAGAGTTCCAGAAGGCATAGCGTGGCCTAGTCACATTGAGGTTCTCATATTCCAGCTGCAGCAGCAGTGCCCAGATCCTATTACAGCAGTTGTGGCCCACACCTCTGGAGGCAGCAAACACCAATGACTATGAAAGCAATGGGAGCTAATGGCCTTGCCTAGGACATCTGCATCTGCTTTGAAAACAGCAGGCAGCAAAGTGGCATCCCTGAATGAGAGGCACTGTCACACTGTAGACTTGCTATCATGCAGTGTTTTGGCATGATTGACAGGGACTTGGAGGAGTGGCAGTGGTATCATGTAAGAGGATTGGTATGGCATCAGTAATGTTGGAAGAATTTCCACGAACTAATTGGAAAACACCAGTAATATAAATTATAGAAAATTGAGAGAGGGTATTTGTTATGGTGCAAATGGTAGACAGAATCCAGTCCAAGAAAGCACAGATGACACAAAACTGGAAAGAAATGAATGTTGCTCAATTCTTATTGTTTTAAAAAGGAAAGAACTGTAGGCCACTGGCCAGTGTAGCTCCGGCAGCATCTCGTGGTTTTAAATAGGGGGATAATACACAGCTAGTATACAATAAATGCTAATAAGTAATGCTGCAGCCCTTAGAGCCTCAGGGAAAATTATCCTCAATTGTAAAGAGAATGAGAGTATGCTTGTTTCTTCCATTTACCATTCCCCAGAACCACAGCTTTCTTGAGCTCCAGCGAATGCCTCCTCATTCCTTAGAATTTACATTTCACAATGTTAAAACAAGATCTGTTATAGATAATTTAGCCCCAGGAAGCTTAAGCCAGGGACAGCCAAGCAGGGCTTCAGTAACAGAACGCCAGGCCTCTTTATTTCCTTACCCTGGGACTTTTATTTCTGAGCCAAGAAGCTAACATATCTTAATAGCAAGCAGCTGAGTTAACTAGATAAAAGGTTTCATAAACAGTTAGTGAAATCTTGAAATCAGAGAAACCGGAGATTCACAGCCTTACCTTGCTTGACTGGATCTAAATGTACATCACAGAAAGCAACACAGAAGGCGATGGTGAGATACTAGGCAGTGCTCCCACAAGCCGAAACACACTGGTTTTCATTCATTCATTCTACAGATGGATATATATTGAATTCTACAACACAGTTTCCTCTTGGCTTAAGACTGAGGATAAAGGATACAAAAGAATCAATCAACTAAAACAGATTTAATGATCTAGACAATAATGATTACATTAAACTAATGAGTACATGGAGCTAAAAAAAAGGCCAGTTTTATATACTGGTGGATAGTTCAGAAATACAAGACCTAAGAAGTTTAAATTTGTTGTAAATAATGGCATTAGGAGTTTATATAAAAATATGAAAAACGAGTTAAAATGAATGAACTGACATGTATTAGCAGATAGTAATAGTAAAAGGGTCAGGATTATAAGTTGTGATGATTCTATGATGATTAAGGGGGAATCATAGGTGCACAAAACCAGAAAAACTCAACAAAGGGGAAGAAAAGCTACTTGATGAGAGGGAAGAGCTCAGAGAGCTTTTTAGGATATTGACTTGGGTGGAGGAAGGAGCTAGAACTGGCACTGGAGGTGCCAAAAGCCTGGGGCATTAGATTAGGAGCTTCAGACTTGTGAACGGCTGGCTCCTGGACTGACCACCCACAAGCAAAATATTTTAAATAAAGTACAAATTCAAGAAAATTCCAATTACTGTGGCAGCAGTAGAAAAAGGAATATCAAAGGAAGTATCGAGGGGAAAAATGATTGATTCTGAACAAAGAAAAATTAAAGATCAAAAGCAAAAAGATAAAGGAAATCATACTGGTTTTGGACAAAGACTACATGCATTCAAAACCTATAAATAGATAAATAGGGAGCAATTTTCTGAATAAAGTTAATGAAATGGAGCAACAACTGAGATATGGAAAATAATGATTATGTGACGATGGGAATAAAGCCAGTCAAATGCTACCACATCAATTAAGGAAACAGCAGGCCTCCAGAGCAAAGACAAAAATAATACAACTTCTGAAGACCCAACATTTACGAGACAACATAAAAGAACCAAGAGAAACATGTGCCTTTCATTACTAATCTGCCTTTACATGAAATATTACAAAAAAAAACTTTTAAAAACATGATTATGATTCAAATTGCAAAGCAAATTCTTCAAAGCCCTGTGTACTTCATCGGAGCAAATTTCACTCAATCTCCCATGTGATCACTAAGCCATGTGCCCTCATTTTTGTAGGTGACCACTCTGTAGGTGACGTCACCAACTTTGCAGATTGTTAAAACCCTTCAGTAGGGACAGAAGGGCCCTGTGGGCTTCATGTTATGAGCATTTTTGGCAAAGTTGACAGGGACTAGGAGAATGCCTCTGCATCCCCTGAGCTCCTGCATTGATTCTAAGCTTCCTTTAGAGCCAGGAAGGATGTTTTCAGTCATGCCTTTTTCTGGCTCCCCCCGCCTGACTTCTGACACTAATGAGTAATCTGTCCATGGAGTCCGTCTTGAGACACACCTGCTGAGCACACAGTTGGATGAACAGTTGGACTGAAGGATTCAGTGTCCCTGATAATCTTTCTCTTCCAAGTTACCAAACCAAGGAAGACACTAATGTTCTTTCTGATGTCATTAATTAGCTGTGCTTGACTGGTTGTAGATGGCACCATTGAACTTTTGTTCTCAAATGTTCTCTCTTTTCGTATATTCTCTACTGTTTGTTTTGACATCTGTTTATTTCCTCTGCATCTTCAGACCCTAGCAAAGCACGTAGCTCATTGTTAGTGTCAAGAATTAAAGAACTGACCTTCCTTCATATGGAATCCACTACACCAGCCCCTGCCTCCACTGTCTCCTCTCTGCCCACCTCTCTGGCTCTATTTCTTGTACACTCCAGTTTCAAACTATGGGGGTCTCCCAGGATATCAGGATATCCTCTTGACCTTTCTTCATTCTACTTTATGTTTTCATTTCCCTTTTTTAATCCCTTCGCTTCTCTCTCTCTCTCTCTCTGTCTCTCTCTCTTTCTCTTTTCCATTTAGAAAAGAGAGTCCAGCCATGGTGGCTTACTTCTGCTATCCTAGCACTTTGAGAGGTTGAGGTGGGAGGATCACTTCAAACCAGGAGTTCAAAACCAGCCTGGGTGACATGGCAAAACCCCATCTCAACAAAAAATACAAAAAATTAGCTGAGTATAGTGGCAGGAGCCTGGAGACTGAAGTCCCAGCTACCGGGGGAGCTGAGGTGAGAAGGTTGCTTGAGCCCAGGAGGCTGAGGCTGCAGTGAGCCAAGATCACACCAATGCACTTCAGCCTGGGTGACAGAGTGAGATCCTGTCTCAAGAAAAAGAAAGTAAAAGAAAAGATACATAGTTCATTTTAAGACAGTGGATAGATCACCAAAAGGAAAAAAAAAATCAGTGAATACCATAATATTTCTTGGTTTTGTTTTATTTTATTTCATTTCTTTTTATATACGTTGGCCTTGGTAAAGACAGAACTCAAGATCTCGTTTAATTCCTCCTAGGCACTTCTTTGAGTATGATTTCTGAGATACAGGATTTTCCATGAGCTTATTTTAAAACAGCAAACACAAATTAAAAACCATACATATTTATAAAACATATAAATATATATCATATAAATATCACAATTTAAACAAAACTGAAACACAAATCTGTAGTTACAATGGAGTATGATTTCTACTCATTTATAACTATTTCTAGTAATTCAAATCCTGTATTGCCCTCCATGCTTCTTGTTATTGCTTTTTCGACTCATTCGAATTTTTTAAAATTCGAGTTGTAAACTTCTGGTAATGGTCTTAGTAACTCTGAATATCTCATACTGACTTTGCAATTACTCTTGTAAAAATTGTTATTAAGGTACACATAAACGTAATTTAAAGAGTTAACTATTTCTTCAAAGTTTCTCATGAAAAATCAGTCTCTCCTCTCCTGCCATGATTTCCCATTTCTCATGTGTATTAGTTTTCCAATGTTTATGTAACAAATTACCACGAACTTAGTGGCTTACAACACAGATTTATTATCTTATAGTTTTGTGGGTCAGAAGTCCAACCTGGGTCTCAGTGAGCATCACTAGGCATCACTAGGGCTCTAGAGGAGAGCCCTCTGGAGGACTGTATACCAAGAAATACTACGGTATTCACTGATTTTTTTTTTCCTTTTGGTGGTCTATCCACTGTGATCTGTTCCCTTCTGGAGGCTCTAGAGGAGAATCTGCTTCCTTGCCCACTTAGGTGTTGGCAGAATTCGGTTTCCTATGGTTGTAGGACTGTTGCTGGCTGTCAACACAGGACTGTCGTGAGCTCTAGTTTTTGTACACAGTCCCCACATCTGAGAGTTAGCATAGGACAGTGGATCTTTCTCTTGGGGACATTTCTTAACTTCATCTTCTGCCTTTCTCTTCTACTTTTAAGGATTCAAGTGATGACATTGCCCCCCATCACACCCCAATAATCTCCCTTTTTCAAGTTCTTTAATCTTAGTCACATCTGCAAAGTTCCATCTGCAAAGTTCTTTCGCCATGTAAGGTAACATTCAGAGTCCCCAGGAATTCGATCTCGGATATCTTTTGGGGAAGGAGTATTATTCTGCTTGCCACACTATGATACCCACAGTCAGCTCTTTTAGATACTTGTTTGGTATTTACTCCAGTGTCTCCAAACAGTATTGTGTATTAGAGCTTGTTTGTTTTCAGTTTTTGTAATTACTCTTTGTTTTCCAACTATAGAAGATGATGATTTAAGTACCTTTCACACTCAGCCTCTCATGAAATGTCTGTTTCTTATTCCTTTGTCTTCCTAATATAATTAAATTTAGATCAAATATAATTTTATACTACTACTATTATGTAAACACCATCCATAGCTGAGCTGTGTATTATAATGTTGATACTTTTTTTCTGGCAAAAATTTGGTTGTTAAATTTCCGGTTGTTAAATTTCCTATTATTTGTCTCTCAGTTATCCCATACTCTCTTCCAGTAGTGTAAATTTTTTCTCATCTTCTTGAAGAGCACTTGCTGAGAATTTTCTGACCTGCTCCAATCTGGATTTGTTGATTTCTAAGCATGCTGCCCAACTGCTTCGTAGGAATCTCCCTGTGATTTCTACCCTGAAGATGCCTCTCACTTCTTACTCTGTTTCTTTTTTCCCTATTTTCTCCCTCATTTCATTTGAGCACATTCTTCAGGAGCTGCTTGATGAAAAATGTAATGGTTGATATATTTTAGACATATAATATATTTGCATGCATGAAAATGTATTTTTCCTGCCCTCACATTTAACTGAGAATTTAGCTGGTTTGGAATTTCAGACAGATATTATTTTTCCTCAGAATTTGCATTCAGTTGGAAATCTTGTGCTTCATCGATCCTCCCTGTTTACAGTGCCTTTGTAATCCCTGCCCTTATCTGCTGGTCCAGAGACAGACATTCTGTTTTATTCTCTCCAGGGAAAAACCTTTTAGGCTTCTGCTGTGGAAAAGAAGTTGCATGGAGTGGGAGGAGGGACTGGGGGTGTAACTGCTTCATAAAAAAGACTTCCTATGAATCCTCCTGCTTTTAACCCAATATTTTAACTCAGCCTCCCAAACAACACCTTTCTTGGGTACCTGGTTCTTCCAATTCCAGAGCCTTTGGGGATTTGGGGGTATAAATGAGAGTGTTGCTTGGCTTTCCCCAGAATAGGATTTAACATTCTCCTGTCTGCTAGGACAGTTAACGTCAACTATTTTCAAGCCTCAGCATCATTATTGTTGTTCCCATTTCTGTTCTCTTTGCTATTGTGTTTAAGTGCTTGTGTCAGTCCGTTTTTGCTTTGCTTGAAGAAATCCCTAAGACTGGGTGATTTATAAGTAAAAGAAGTTTAATTGGCTCATGGTTCTGCAGGCTATACAAGCATAACAACAACATCTATTTGGCTTCTGATGAGGGTCTCAGGAAGCTTCCACTTATGACAGAAGGTGAGGTAGGGGCCAGCACATTGCATGGCAAGAGTGCGCAAGGGGGTGGGAGGTGCCACACGCTTTTACATAACCAGATCCCATGTGAACTCAGAGCAGAGTGATAACTCACTCATTACCACAAGGAGAACACCAAGCCATTCATTAGGGATCCACCCTCATGACCCAAACCTCCCATCAGGCCCCATTCCCAACACCAGGGATTACATTGCAACATGAGATTTGGAGGGGACAAACATCCTAACCATATCAGTCCTTTCATAGTTGCTTTACCATTGTTTCTTTCTTTGCTTTTTATTTTTGGTGGTAACTGAATCCCATTTGCATGGCCAACCTGCTGTTTTTAACTGGAAGTCCTCACAGCCTCTAAGAGCTCAGTGATCTTTATTTTGTTGTTGCTGATGTTATCAAGATCAAAGTTTCTAGATGTACCAGCTTCCTCATAGTCTACTATTAAGTAGAGTCTATAAAGGAGAGTTTTATCTAGATATTCTGCCACACTGCAGCTAAAACTCAACTGGAAAACCCTAAAACATTCCTTTAAACCAGTGCTTCTCACACTGGGGCCTATTGTGGGGTGGGGGGAGGGGGGTGGGATAGCATTAGGAGATATACCTAATGTAAATGATGAGTTAATGAGTGCAGCACAACAACATAGCACATGTATACATATGTAACAAACTTGCACGTTGTGCACATGTACCCTAGAACATAAAGTATAATCAATCAATCAATCAATCAATCAGTGCTTCTTTCTGGCCTATCCTTTGTAACTATGGATACTGCCATTTTCCAGATTTTCAGGCTGTTCTACTATATTCTAATTTGTCCCTTGGATCCAATCTATTAGTAAGTCATATTGATTTTTTTTTCATGACATGTTTCAAATGTGCCCTCTTTGCCCCTGGCTTTTTCTTTCTTCCTAGTCTAGGCTCTCATTATCTCCAAACAGGATTATTGCAAAACAACCTATTGACAGTTCTGATCACCCATTACCACTTATTTTTTTCCATTCTGTTCAACCTTTCTCAACACTACTGTCACCATGACACCTTCTAGCCCATACACAGGGCCTCACCAATCACCTCACTCTTTAGATCAAGTCTAGACTGCGATGTCAGTGCCTGAATACGAAAGCATTCAATAAATGTTCATAAAGGGAGGAGCTGGATGATGTCCAAGGACTTCAGTAAGAGCTTTTCACCATATCTAACAAAGTTTTTCTCCAAATGAATAACATCGATCCTTCCTGCCTCTCATGACTTGTTTCCCCCGTGTTTCCAGTCCTAATCCTACTTGTATCCCCAGCTTTAAACTTGCACTTTCCTTGGGCTTTTTCCTTCCCCATGTAAATCTGCATTTCCTGGGCCAGGCATGGTGTTTCACACCTGTAATCCAGCACTTTGGCACTTTGGGAGACCGAAGCATGTGGATCACTTGAGGTCAGGAGTTCAAGACCAGCCTTGCCCACATGGCAAAACCCCGTCTCTACTAAAAATACAAAAAGTATTCAGGTGTGATGGTGCATGCCTATAATCCCAGCTACTCAGGAGGCCGAGGCAGGAGAATTGCTTGAACCTGGGAGGCAGAGGTTGCAGTGTGCCACTGCACTCTAGCCTGGGTGACAGAATGACACTGTGTCTCAAAAAAAAAAAAAAAATCTGCATTTTTTTTTTAAAAGATTTGCTTTAACTGTAACTGCTCCTAGAAACAAGCCATGACTAATCAAGGCTACACAGTCCCCATCTTCCTGTGAACATTAACAAGACCTGGCGCTAGCTGTCTCAAAATCACTCATGTGTTGTTTGCTCTTTTGCCTGTATGTTCATTTTCTTCCCCAGTTTCTTTAAGAGTAGGGATTATATCTAACATTTATCTCCAGCTCTTTCTAGTGCTGGATATGTGACTTGGCATACACAAATTAGTAAGTTTTTACCTCTTGTGTAAAAAATATTCTGAAGCAAAGAAGAGTAAGGACCTTACCCTGAGACCCACATAGAAAGTTTGCCATTTTCTTGACTTATCACATGAAATCTTATTTTTTTGTGTATGAATTTTGCATTTTAAGCCCCGACATATTTATATCAATAGACTGAGTCCACAATTTGACTTCACTACTTACTACTGCACAACTTTGGTCCAGTTACTCAGCTTCTCTGTACATCAGTTTTCTAATTTTAAAAACAAGGATTGCAGAAATTCCTATCTTATTGTTGAAGTGAAAAAATAAATTAGTTCACATAGAACACTGAATAGTGCCAAGCAGTTAGAAAATGCTCAATAAATACTAGCAGTTTTGAGAAAGATCATTTAGATTAGTTTTCCTCCAATACTTTATATTCAAGTTGCTCCAGAAATATATGTCATATCTATCTTGTGGTCTCAGAGTACCAGGAGGAAGGCACGCAGCAGACTCTTACACAACAGACTTGGGAGCCAGCAGGGCAATCACGATATATTCCTTCTTGGAATGGCCGAGAACCAATCATCTCAGCCCTGTCCCACATCATGGAGGAACTAAAACCCACAGCCCCGCACTGTGGCACCCTCATGCATGGCCCTCAGCACACAAACATTCTCCACTCTTTACAACAGATGGACTTGGATGATGTGTGTCTCTCAAAAGATTTCATATAATGGAAACCCCTACATGTCTATAGATCTGGCTTTTGTTTTAGAATTGCCAGAGTCCCTGCAATAAAGAAAAACTTATGTCCTGAGATCAAACGTGACTCTTTTCTTTATTATTCCTTATGGACCTCTTTCAGTCTATCTCCACATAATGGTACAGTTTTACCCTCCTGTAATCTTCAGGAGAGACTGAAGCAGAGTGAGTTTTAGACCAAATCTAGGCATGCTGGTGTCACACTGAGAAGTGAAGAAAAGAGGAAATAGAAGGTCTAAAAAAGAGATGAAGATGTGCTGTGATTTAACCTAGAGTGCTGTAAATTACTTCCAGTTTGTCACTTGGCAGATTTGCTCCTCAATCCATGTCTGCTCTAAATATAAGTGCTCTGGGTTCCCAAAATACTTCTCCCTTCTCACCCCCTTTGATCATCTCATTCGTTGGCAGATTTCAGACTGGTATGAATCAGTAAGTGTCCATTTAATTCTCTAAGGCTAGATTCAGTGATATCCTTTAAGCAGATGGACAGATATTTTAGGAAGTGCTGGAGGTCTTGGTGTTACCTACTAAGTTGTGACACATGGGGAGGCCACTTGATTATGAAGCCAAATAATAATGTAGGCATATAATATATATGCCTTTTATAATATATATAATATATATTTTATTATATATATTATGTATATAATATATAATGCCTTTTATAATAATGCCACATACAGCCCTCTCAGCACAGCGTCCACTTGGGTGAAACACTCTCCCCCCAAGTAATTTCTGCCTGTGTAACTCATGTATATCCCTGAAGGTGGTGTTCAAATTTTCTCTTCCAGGAGGCTGATGGCAATTCTCTCCTCCTTGCTCCTTCAGCTTTTTACTTGTACTAATTTTGTGATACATAGCCCTGTTCATGTAGTGGGTTAGCATTATGACAGAACTCATCATCAAGTGATGAGTTTGTTTGGGCAAGGAATGTGTCCATTTTCCATTCATCATCTTGAAATTTCATAGCAAATTTCCTGAAGCAGTGAAGGGGCCAAATATAACTTTGCAGAAGCCAATAGGCAATGTAGCTTGTTTAGAGAGAAGAACTACTTGAATAAATGTTCTCTCAGGGTGCTTAGTACCAAGGCCCTTCTGTAGGCCAGACCTCGAACTTAGGAGAGGGACAGCTCTTCTGCGGTGCCCTTCCTTGTCTCTGCATTCCTGGTGTCCTAGTGACCTCACTTCCTGCTCAACCAAATCAGTTCAACCAAACCTGCTCAACCAAACCTGCTCAACCAAACCTGCTCAACCAAAGCTGCTCAACCAAACCTGCTGCTCCCAGATCACGGCCTAACCCTCCTTGTATTCTTCTGGGCTCTTCTCTCTGTAAGTTATCGTTCATGAGGAAGGAGTTAATTTTTCTTTCTTTCTTTCTTTTTTTTTTTTTGGCCAAGGGGGTTTAAGGAAGTAGAACAAACCTTCCAAAAGAAATTAAAAAAACAAAAAAAAATGGGGTGTCTTTGTCTAAGATACTTCCTCCGCCTGCAATAAGGTGGTTGTAAAAGTGACAAAACATAGGTCTTTGGTGGGTTGCTGTTTTTCTCTCAGCCTGAGAGAAAAACAATGACTATTTTTTTTTCCCAGTAAAGCCTCCCCCTTTAAAACTGGTTAACAATAGGCGCTATTGAGAGCACACCTGAAGCCTTCTGTGCATATGAAATCAATGGAGAACTCACAGCAGTCTCCAAGGACTCTTTTTAAAATCACCTTGGACCTAGTATCTCAGAAAGAAAGTAAAAGAAGAAGCTAAATATCATTGCCATGCACAAGGCATTTCACTACTTGCTACTTTAATTTCTAAAAACTCTACAGCTCTATTATAAGGAGCACATAGTCTATTATCTCTTGATAATAACCTTAAATAAATGCCAAACACTGAGGTCTAAAATTATTTCTGGCCTCATGCATCACTTGCGTTCTATGTAATGGCCCTGAGATTGACTAAAAATAATGAAATGTATTCAGTATGCAGAGTTTATTTATTTATTTATTTATTTATTTATTTATTTTATTTATTTTTGTGTGCGCGTGTGTGTTCTATAGACTCTTCCAGAAATTAGTACATGGATATCCCCCCGATAATGTTAAGCCTTTGCAAAAAATAGAAGGGCCCTAAGTGAGCCAAATTTTTCTTTTAATTTTTATAAAAAATGCCTTTTGTGTATCTCTCTCCTTTCCTTGACTTGCCACTTCCAGTTTGTTCCCAAGTCCTCTTAGTTCATCCTCTTATCAATCCTACCTAAAATCCACACCTTTTTTTTTTTTTTTTCCTTATTATCATCACTTTCCTCCAGGTCCTCATGACCTCTCAATTTTATTTTTGCTACAGCCTCTCCCTGGTACTGCCTCACTCTGGTCTCTCCACGCTGCTTTTAGAATAATTTTTCTGACCTGTAAAATTGGACTTTCACAGTCTTGCTTATTTTTCCAAGTTAAAGCTAAACTTCTAAACACTTCGAGTACAACCTTTGGCTGATACTGCTCCCACCTGGTTCTGTAAATGTTTTTCAATATAGCCCCAGAAACAGTCCCCTTTTTGTAGCTATAATATTGTAGCTGCTCAAGTCTCCATTCTGTTTCATCCCTGGACTTCTGTTAATTCTGCTTTATCTGTTTAGAATTCCTCTCTCTTCACTGTCTTGCTGGCTAACTCCTAGATATCCATTCAAAGCCAGTAAGTTGTCACCCTTTCCAACAAGGCCAGCAACATCCTCCCTGAGCCTCAACTCCTCCTTAGTAATCTCAGTGCCCTATGCATAAATCTATCCCTATGACCCCGTTACGCTCCTTTCTTTTTCCCTGGCTACTTTTTAAATTCCTTGTGGGAAGATACCTTGTTTTGTATCTTCAAGATTTAGCATAATGTCTTTAAGACCCCTTGTATAAAATTGATGTGTTTGGGCAAATTAATGAGGTTGACACGTTGTTAGCAAATAAACAGGAACTTATGACTTCAAATGAATGCTGCCTTTTCTGAAAATATTTTCTTTTTTAGCCTAAAGTGTAGGCTTAATGTAGTGAAGAAACTCCTCTTTGGGGACAGCTTTTGGAGCCCATTTACATGTCATTTACGTGTCACATAAGGAAATTAGGCTCAACTTCATAGGCATGTTGCCATATGTGACATAAAATTATCCCTCTGCTTCATCACCCGGCTTATTCATGAGAGTTGACTGAATGGCTTCTGATGAGGGTAAATTGTATTTTTTAGCAACAAAGGACACAATTTGCTACCACTGAAACTTTTAAAAAGAAAAAAAAATGTTCTCACCAGCTCTGAAATCCTGTAATATATGTATTATCACCTATGGGGACTGTTTGGAAGAATGGGTTTCAATTTTTGCCAAAGAATTGCTTATTTCATCAGGTCTGTGACATACAGGCAGCATGGGCTTAGTAACAAAAGCACAAATTTTAACGTCAAGTGCTTTAAACTTGATTTCTCACCCTGACTCCTGCCACTTCGGTGGCCTTGGATAAGTGATGGACTTTGGGGAAATGAATAGAGTTCAGATTATTGTGCTAACATGAGGTCATAGATGCTTAAGAATGTGGGTAATCCTTAAATAATAACTGTTATAAAATGTATTTTTATTGATTGTTTACTATGCATTGAACTGAGCTAAAATGTTCCTAATAATTTTATGTAATTCTCTCAAAAAAAACCAATTTATATATAAGGAAATGGAAGCTCAGAGAGATAAGAACTTTGCTCACGGTGACAGAGCTATTAAAGGGTAGAGAAAAATCAAAGTTTTCAGTGAAACAGTTTGACTCAGTAGCCAATTTTTTTTTCTTTCTTTCTTTTTTTTTTTTTGAGACAGAATCTCACTCTGTCGCCCAGGCTGGAGTGTAGTGGCACGATCTTGGCTCACTGCAAGCTCTGCCTCCTGGGTTCACGCCATTTCCTGCCTCAGCCTCCCAAGTAGCTGGGACTACAGGCGCCCGCCACCACGCCCAGCTAATTTTGTTGTATTTTTTTAGTAGAAACGGATTTTCACTGTGTTAGCCAGGGTGGTCTCTATCTCCTGACCTCGTGATCTGCCTGCCTCAGCCTCCCAAACTACTGGGATTACAGGCGTGAGCCACCGTGCCCGGCCTGACTCTGTAGTCAATATTTTTAAGCACTATTTCCCCATTTCTTACAAAACTATCACCATTTCCAGATCCTCTAGCAGTACAGACTCAACATGTTGATGAATTTTAATTTGGGACTATTTCTATTTCCTTATCAAGTTATATTCATATAAACACAAGTTTTTGGTGACTCTCATTTACGAACATCTCACTTCAAATACATATAAAATTGAACACACGCACACACACATGCACACTCCTCTACTCTAGATACTCTTCAAGAGATACTATATAACTCCCTAGGGGCTTGACTGAGGATCACTTGTGAAGCATCATTTTGGTGAATGATGTATCTCCAAACAGAGAGAAAATCTTTCTGAAGGGCTGTCACATGTAAGAGGGTGCAGACAGTTTGTATGGCCTCCAGAAGTCACCAGGAAGACAAATGGATGGAATTTACAGGAAGACACTATTTCAGTTTATTGTGAGCAGGAAGCAGGTGACAATCAGAGGAGCCCAAGAGCAGGGCAGGCTGCCTTGTAAGGCACAGCACTTTCTGTCACCAATGGCATCTGAACAGAAGGTGAAAGACCCCTGTCAAGAATGCCATAGACAAACCCCCCAGGAGGATGTTGGGTCACATGTCCTGTACAGCTCCTTACAGCCTTCAGGATTTGACATTTCATAAAGGATCCAGGACTGTGGTGACCCTAACCCTGCTCAGCGAACCATAGCGCTGCCAGACCAAGTACTCCATAACTCAGAGTGAAAGGGGCTCTGGGCAGGTCTCTCAGGGCAGGGACGATGCCAGAGATGACATCTCAATGTCTTTCCTAGCTTCTGTCTGATACAGAATGTCAGTGCTTAACTCTGTGCACAAATTAATCATCAAGTAGAAAATCAGTAGTTTATTCTTTCACTGATGTTTTTCAATTTAATATTTGCAATATTAATTGGACAATGTCTGCTGAAAAGATATCTAAAGATCTGAAAGGCTACTTTTAAATAGGTATTTACAATACCTGTCGTTGTGTACAAATTGACTTATTTAGTTCTCTCAACAGTATTTTGGATATAGGTATTATCTTCATTTTAAAGATTCAGAAATGTAGGCTTAGAGAGCTGCATAGTCTTCATAACCAGAATGTGAAATGTCAGACATGAAGACCACCATCATGAGAGGAGGAAGATTTATTTGATACAAAGAACGTGCATAGAGCCATAGATGACGTATCTCCATCTGTAAGAATGGTTTCTCAGGTGTACCCATTCCAGACGCTGGGATCCACAGTTTTGATCTCAGCTTTCCTTACCAGTAACTCTCTTGATTCAGTGGTTTCTTGTTTCAGTTCCTTGCAGGAAAACTCAGTATCTCGGCTACTTAATGTGGGGGGCCAACAGAAGCACCCAAGGAATTATAGGTTTGATCAGTGTGAATTCAAATTCATTTTCAATCTAGTGTGTCAAATGGTCCATACTCAGTAGAAAGTGAAATACTCTACTGAAATAATATGTCCCTCATGTCAATAAAAAATCATTATAATTTTGTGTTAAGAATAATCCAGACTGAATTTCTAACATTATCTCCTTCCCCCACATTTTTCTCATATTTCCTCAAATAAATTAGGTCATTAGAGTTTGACGTCTTTGCATGTCAGACACCACTCTGTTAAACATAGCAGGTTGGTTTGAGAACTGGTAGGAAATCCGTACAACAGAATATTACACAGCAATGAGAAAGAGAATGAATAAACTACTGCTACATGTAACAATGTAAATGAGTCACAAGGAATAATGTTGAACAAAAGAAGCCAGGCAGAAAATTTACAGTTCAATTTGTATAAAGCTACAATACGGTATTTAAATTAGAGTGACTGGTATATTTTGGGGTAGGTATAGGTGAGACTTCAATAGGAACTTTGAGGTGTTAGTGATAGTTTTTATTTTTCAGCAGGATTTAAAATTTCACTGAGACCAACATTTATGCTTATTTGTGCACTTTTTTAAAAGGCTATATTTCAATTAAGAGTTTCCAAAAAAAAAAAAAAAAAAAAAGTGCTTAGAAGAAAGAAACCACATTCAGACCTCTGCTCTGTTCCAGGAAAGCTAGTGATTTGAGAGAGCAGAATAATAGAAGCAGATGAGCATCTTTCTCTTCACTAACATCTTTCTCCCTTCCCCATGGAATGAGTTTCTGCAAGAGCTTTCTACGCAGGTAGTTTCTGACAAAATCGAGAAAGGAAATGAACTTTTGCTGCACCCTTTTACATACAACAGCAATCAAAAAGCCATTTAAGGAAGGAGGTTCAAACATCAGGCAACTGTGAGGTCCTTGCAGTGTCCAAGATTCCATCATCTGGAAACCTGGAAAGTCTGGATTTGGAAAAGATATTTGCCCAAGGTCACTCAGCTCAGAAGAGTCTCCCATCCTTTACGTTTGTGTTTTCAAAAGTGTATTTCTTATAACATTCATGCCATATGATGGCGATGGACGCCACAGATAAAAGGGTTCCAGAGGCAATTTAATGTCAGAAAGGCCATGCTACAGAATACCTCACAGCCTTTCATATACTGGTTTATCTCTAGTGGACTTGTGTTGAGATCCATTGCATCAGACACTCTTGTCCCCATTAAAATGAACTTTATTTATCTTGGGAGGCAGAGGGGAGGAAGTTGGGAGCAAATATAAACACAATGCATAGCTTGGTCCAGATCATCAAATACTAATTTAATGTACTGAAAATTCTTAAAGGAAAATCTGCCAGGGATTGAAGTCAGCATTCATGGAGAATAAGAGTGTTGCTAAAGGAAGAAGGAAAAATGAAAGTTGATAAATCAGGTACCGTGGATTCAAATCCCAACTTTGTCACTTGTATTGTATACAAACCTTTTCCTCTTCTCCCACAGATATTTGTGTGGTTTGCATCCTCCATTCTTTCAGGACCCAGCACAAATGCTACTTTCTGAGAGAGATCTCACCTAAGCCTCTTCTATAAAATAGAACTCCCATCACTACCCTCTACCCCGTCCTGCATTTCATTGTCCATAACATCAATTATCTGCTTATATGTTTATTTTCTGCCTTTCACAACAAGAGAGTGAGTTTTATGAAGACAGAATCTTTATCTTTTTTCATCACAAAAACACTCTAGTGTATAGAACTATGCCTGCAGCATTAGGGCTCAATAAATATTTGAAGCGCCTTTTAAAATAGAAAATATTTGTGCAGATGTAAGATAATATTAGCATTTACTGTTGGTTATTCTGTCTGTTTATTCCCTCTAGCTCTAGATATCTATTCTTGAACTTTAGCCAGGAAAATTTGCCCTTGAATGTGCCAAAGTGTCCTCTATACCAGCTAACCCTGTCCTGAACCTTGAACCTACTCAACCAGACTACATGGTACCATCATAGATCAGCCCAGAAAACCTGCCCTGGTTTCCAGGAGTCTGGCTTCAGTAAATCACCCTTAGCCCCCTTGGTATAATCCCAAATCACAGACTTTTAAAGTGTTCTTGGCTCTCCTTCCAGCATTCACAGCCACTGGATGCGAATGACTCTTCTGGCAGATAATTATGGGGTACAAACTCTAGAAACGGTGGTCAAGACTCCATTCCAGAATTCTCCCTGAATCAGTACTTCTGTAGCCTTTCATAGATTTGGCCAGCCTGTATTATCCTCAATATGTTCTTCTGCTGCCAGAAAACTTCAGTACTGTCACTGGCTCAGAGGTTGTGAGCCTAGCATGGGGTTTGAGATTATTCGCAGATAATATTGTTTGTCTTTGGGCTTTGTCTTCAGGGTCCTCCCACCTGAAACTTGCTTGCATGGACCATAACAATTAGCTATAGTGCCCTGAGAGTCATCTGGCCCAGGATGGACTCTTGCCATTTTGGTTAACACGTGGATTGGTGGACACATTCCTCTCACCTTTCTTAGGTTTTGACCGTAAACATCATGGTAAATTAATTCTAAATGTAACTGGATGACCTTTCCTTCTGGTTTGGGAACTTATCATATACTTCTTTCAATATTGGAGCCAAGGCTGTAATGCTCACTTTTTGGATTTAATAGGAAGTCTTATCCAAAGCACCTAGTCCCTTCCTGCCCAGGAACTTTTTGAGCTCACTGATGTCTGGTTGGAGGTGAGAAGTCCAGTGGGTGTGTTCTAGCCTCAGTGCCACGGCTGCAGTATCAATATGTCAGTGAGGACTTGATAGGAGAGGCAGAACCAATAATAATGATACATAAAAAAGGATTTATTGTAAGGATTTGACCTTATACAATTATGGAAGTTGGTTGAACAGTATTTTTAAGGTTATTACTTCTGTGTCTACTACAGGGGTCTGAAATCAGAATGGCAGAAAGTTAAAAAAGAAACATGGACATAAAGTAGGGCAGAGCAGCAAGAAACTGAAATTTGTGAGAATAAACCAGAACCCATGAAGATAGACTGGAATCGGCATAAGTTGTCACTGTCTTCAGTGATATGGGTGATCTATGGTAGAAGCTTGCTCCCTTCCTCATGATGGGAGCACACATGGCCCACGAGTCAGGGTAGCTGAAGGAGGGAATGGTTGACAGCTGGGGGAGCAGCAAGGCTTGCTGCTATTCTATGCCAACAAGGTGAGCCAGTAGATAATCAGCAAAGTACCTACCTGGCAAAACCAGACGCCCTACACTGATTTTTGAAGCCTAAGAGGAATATGACTGCTCCTTCATTTCCAGTTTCCAAATCTCATGTGAAATGTCTCCACTTGCCTGTACTGACATAGAACTATTCAGGGTAAGGAATTACAAGAAACATGCTCCATATTAGCTGAATGGACACAAGACAAATCCACCATAGTCTACTTCTTTTTAGCTTGGCATTCATATCTTTATCATCATCTTTAAAAGCTTTATTTAATTTCCAAATAAATACAGTGGCAAAAATTATGTTTTCATTGGTCAGTATACAAATATCCTTTGTACAACCTAGGGTACAAACAAGCTAACTCTTTCCCCAAAGGAAGATACAAAATCTGTTTATCCATATTTGGGTAATATATTTATCTTCTAACTAAGTTATATTTATATTTTTGAGATCCTATAGGTTAAATAGTAAGATGTGAGGTTAATTACTTGCAACATAATTAAAAAAATAGGAATTTTTGTCTCTGCCCTCAGTTCTTGGTGCAGACCTCCTAAAACCTTTGTGCTGGGTGCGTGTTTTGTTTTTGACCTTACTTCCTACACAGAATTCCTAATTCCTTGGCATTTCCTGGTGATGAGAGCAACTTTTGTTCTAATGAGATGACTCGGTGGACTCTTGGGTGGAGGCCGACCAACAGAAAAATGAAGCCATAATTAGAACCTTATAACTTTCAGGTCTACCTCCTACTTTCTCCAGGAAGGAGAGAGGGGCTGGATAATGAGTTAATTATCAATCATGCCTACATAGTGAAGCCTCCATAAAAGTTCCTAAGGTACAGGGTTCAAAGAGCTTTTGGGTTGGTGAATAAGAACATATCCACAGGCTGGGGAGTAGGCACACTTCAACTCCAAGGGGTTCGAAACTCCTATGTTTGCTAATCTTCTGAACCATGCCCTGTGAATCTCTTCATCTGGCTGTTCAATTGTATGCATTAAGAAATACTCCATAATAAGCCGACAATAGTGAGAAGGAGGTTGTCGGAACCTCCAACCTGTAGCAAGTCAAACAGAAGTTGTGGTTGGCTTGGGAACCTGCTACTTCCAATTGGCATCTGAAGTGAGGGCCCGTTTTGTAGGATTGAACTCCTACTTTATGGGGCCTGCAATAACTCCAATTAGTGTCTGAATTGAATTGGCCAGTGTGGGGACATGGACACACACACACACAACACAAGTGTTCTTTGTTGTTTTTCTCTCTACCCACTATCAGCATACATTATGTTAAATGGTAGAGAAATGAGAGAATAAAAATTCTATGATCTATACACAAACATATTTGTATGAAAACAACAAATAAACATAACTGTTACAGATCTCATTTCTACAATTTGTCCCTTGATCATAGTTAGTTTTTATAATTATCTTCTTCCACTGTCCATTGCACATTCCTTTTGCCTTCAGTAAGCTCCTTGGCTATTTTTGGTTCATTGCCAGTGAGGTGACTCAAATCTTTGTACCTGAAAACTGGGTCATTAGCAGCCCTCCCTACTGATATTTTTTTACATTAATTTTCTTTGACTTTAATCAAGGGACATGGGAGTATTCAGTGGACCTCACTCTGCATTCTATACATATTCTTTCTTAACCCCATTGTAAAGATGTCATCCAATATCCTCTTGATAGGATAAGTTATGCATATCTATGCATAACTCCCTTCTTTGTCCGTTGATTCACAAAACAGTCAGGGGAAAGCTTAACCTTCAGTCAGGGAAACCACCTGAGTATCCTGGTAGAAATGACTATCAGTTTAGAACCAAGAATTCTAGACATCTGGAATATCTGAGCCCAAAGCTGTGTGGACAGGAAGCCAACATTTCACTGTGGATCACTAGGAATGATAGTGAGAGGAGCTACTTCCATTTCTACCCCTTGTTCCCTGAGCTTATGAATATTGACAATAGGAGAAACACACCATTTGTTGGTTGCCAATTTAGGTCTGTACTGCATCCTTGACGACATTATCCCAGCAAGCACCCTGAGTTTTCAAAAGGTCATTTTAGGAGGATTCTTGGAAAATGTCAGAGCAGGAAATACTAGAAATGTGTGTCCCCACTCAGATAATAATTACACTGGTGGAATCTTCTGATACAACTCGTTTGGAACTCTGGAGACAATTGAAGGCTTCCAGGGAGAAGGCTTAAATGGTAAATTGTGGTTAATTTTATTTAATTTCAGTTCTTAGCTAGGCAGTAACTACTGACCTCTCACTCCCAGCCTTGTAGCAGGAAGCTGTGCACATGTTTCTAGAGCAGCTGACACAGAGTTTCTGGGAGTCAGAGCGGGCACTAAGGACACCCAAATATTGGGGATGTAAGTTCTGATCACTAATTGTTATTCCTGATCATAGAGTTTCAGACACAGAGTTGGGGACACATTGTTGCACCTCCTCTCATTTTTGCAAGCCCATCCCGCTCCAGGTGGTATGTCTTCCAAGAGAATTAAAGGGCTATCACCTTTTTATTTGCCCTTCATTTATTTATGTTTTTCCCATTGAAAGTCATGCATTAAAGATTAGGATATTCAAAGCAGCTCTGCATATGGGGGACGTTAGAAAGTCACTATGCATGACCAAGGAATGGTACAGGGCCAAAAGAATGCCTGAAAGGAGCTTAAATGGATACCTATCACTTATTCTTGGCACAGATATATAGCAATCAAATCAATCCAAACCAACCAACCAACCAAACAAACAAACAAAAAACCCCAGAAAACCCCAGGGAAGGGGTAGGATCTGATCTATGGAGTTACCACATTATTAGATGCCAATGTCCAGTTTCGACAAAAATGTCACAAGGCATGCAAAGAAACAGAAAAATATATCGCGTTCAAAAGAAAAAAGAAACCAACAGAAACTGTCCCTCAGAAAGGCCTGATGCCAGATCTACTAGACAAAGACGTTAAAATAACTGTCTTAAAAATGCTCAAAGAATGAAGGAAATACATGAAGAAAGTCAAGAAGGCAATGTATGAACAAAATGAAGATATCAGTAAGGATACAGAAAACCTTTTTTAAAAGCCAAAAGGAAATTCTGGAACTGAAATATGCAATAACTGAAATAAAAATTCACTAGAAGGATTCAAAAGCAGATTTGATCAGAAAGAAGAAAGAATCAGTGAACTTGAAAATAAGATAATAGAAATTATCAAGTCTGAGGAACAGAGAGAAACAATAATTGCAGAAAATTAAAAAGATTCTAACGGACCTGTGGGGCACCATCAAGCAGACCAACTTAAACACTGTGCTAATCTCAGAATGAAACGAGAAAGAGAAAGGAGCACAGAGAATATTTGAATAAATAATGGCTTGAAATATTTCAACTTTGATGGAAGACATGAATATGAACATCCAAAAAGATCAATAAAGTACCAGTAGTATGAAATCAAAGAGATTCACACCAAAACACATTAAAATCAAACTGTCAAAAGCAAGAGAAAAATCTTAAAAAGCAACAATAAAAAAGAAACTTGTCACAAATAAGAAAATATCCTTAACAAGATTATTAGTAGATTTTACATCAGAAAATTTGGAGGTTGCCAGAAGGCAACATGATGAAATATTTGAAGTGCTAAGAGAAAAAAAAATAATGAAAACAACCTCAACTAAGAATCCTGTATCTGGCAAAACTGTCCTTCAAAAATAAGAGAGAAATTGACTCCCAGAGACACAAAAGCTGATAGAATTTGTTACCACTAGTCCTGCTCTGTGAAAAATTTTGAGGGGAGTCCTTCCAAGTGAAATGAAAGGACACTAAAGAGCAAATAGAAGCTGTATGAAGAAATAAAGATCTCAGTAAAGGTAAGTACATGGACAATTATAAGAGCTAGTATTATAACAACTTTATAACTTCACACTTTGTTTGTACATAGTTTAAGAGATTAGTGTAGTAACAAAGAGAATATTAGCTTATAAAGATGCAATTTTGTGATGTCAGTATCCAAAAGGTGTGAGATCAGAGCTGTAAAAGAATAGTTTTGTATGGTAAGCTGTTATAAATTTAAATTAAAGTTCTATAATTTTAGTGTTACATGTAATACCCATGGAAACATAGAAAATTCTTTAGAATATACACAAAAGGAAATGAGAAAGGAATTAAAACATGTCATTACAAAAAATCAACTAAACAAAGAATATGTAGAAGAGAAATACAAAAAATGACAAAAGCTATAAAATACGGAGAAAACAAATAGCAAAATAACAGTCCCTTTTATCAGTAATTATTGTAGTTGTAAATGAATTAAATTCTTAGTCAAAAGACGTAAATTCGCAAAATAGATTTTTTAAAGCTATGATTGAATTATATTCTGTCTACAAGAGACTCACTTTTGATCCAAAGGCACAAATAAATTGAAAGTAAAAGGGTGGAAAAAGGTATTCCATTCAAATGGTAACTGAAACCACAAGGGTAATTATACTCGTATTAGACAAAATAGACTAGAAATTTAAAAAAAATTGCAAGAGACAAAGAAGCACATTATATGTTAGTAAAGGTTCAATACAGCAAAAAGATATCATAATTATAAACATTTTTGTGCCTAATAATAGACCATCAAAATATATCAGACAACAGACAGAATCGAAGGGAGAAATAGAAAGTTCTACAATAATAGTTGGAGATGTCATTACCCAATTCTTAATAATAAATGGAATAACGAGACAGAAAATAAGTAAGAAAATGAAGGGCTCAACACAATAATCCAACTGGATCTAACAGACATATACAAAACATTCTCTCCAATAACGACATCATATACATTCTTCTCAATTTCACAGGGAAATTTCCAGGAGAGATCAAATGTTAGGACACAACATAAGACTTAATAGACTTAAAAATAGATATCATATAAAGTATTTCCAACCACAATGAGATAAAATTAGAAGTAAATAATAGAAGTAAAACTGGAAAATTCACAAACTTGTAGAAATTAAACAATACACTCTTAAAAACCAGTGGATCAAAGAAGATATCACAAGAAAAAATAGAAACTGCTTTGAGAGAAATTAAATGAAACACAATATACCAAAACTTATTAGGTGCAGCTAAAGCAACTATAAATGAAATTTATAACTATAAATGCTTACTTTAAAAAACATAAAAGTTCTCAAATCAACAATCTAACTTTACATCTAAAGAAATGAGAGAAAGAACAAACTAAACCAAAAGTTTGCAGAAAAATGGAGATTATAACCAAATTCCACATGTTCTCACTTATAATTGGGAGCTAAATGATAAGAACACATGCATAGGGACACATAGAGGGGAACAATACACTCTGGGGCCTATGGGAGGGTGGAGGTTGAGAGGAAGGAAAGGATAAGGAAAAAACAACTAATGGGTACTAGGCTTAATACCTGGGTGATGAAAGAATCGGTACAAAAAAATTCCTATGACACAAGTTTACCTATGTAACAAACCTGCACATGTACCCCTGAACTTAAAATGAAAGTTAAAATGAATAAACAAATAAATTGGAGGTTATAAAAATCAGAACAGAGAAAAAATGAGAATATAGAATAGAAAAGCTACGGAGACAATCATGAAATCAAAAGTTCACAGCAGACACTGGGGACTACAAGAGGTGGGAGGGAGGGAGGGAGGGGAGCAAGGGTTGAATAACTATCGGTTACTATGCACACTGCCTACTTGGGTGATGGGATCAATCATACCCTAAACCTCAGCATCACACAATATACACATGTGACATGTACCCCCACCTTGAATCTAAAATAAGAGTTGAAATTTAAAAAAAAAAAAACTACATGAAAATTTGTTCTTTGAAAAGATCAACAAAATTGGCAAACATGCTTGATGAATTAAGAAAAGAAAAAGAGGTCTCAACTTACCAGAATCTTAAATGAAAGTGGGGACATTATTACTAACTCTACAGAAATTAAAAGGATTGTAGGGGAGTACTGTGAACAATTGTATACCAAGAAATTTGATAAGATAGATGAAATGGATGAATTCACAGAAACACAAAACATAAAAAGATTAAATTATGAGAAAATTAAAAATTTGAATAAACCTATAACTAGTCAGAGATTCAATCAAGTCTCCCAAAACAGAAAAGTCCTGGACTTGATGGCTTTACTGGTGAATTCACCAAACATTTAAAGAGCTAACAGCAAGCTTTCTCAAACTTAAAAAAAATAATAATAATAAAGAGGGGGAAATACTTTCTAACTTATCCTATAGATCCAGTATTGCCCTGGTACCAAAGCCAGACAAAGACACTAAAAGAAACTACAGACCAATATCTCTTATGGACATTGACAAAATCCTCAACAAAATACCATCAAACTGAATTCAGCAGCATATCAAACTGATTAAACATGTTAAACTGAAATAAACACCATGACCAACTGTGTTTATTTCAGGAATTCAAGGATGGTTCAACATAAACATTTACTAATATGATACACCACATTAACAGAGTGAAAGAAAGAAAACCTTAATTAGCTCAATTGATGTAGAAAAAGCTTTTGACAAAATTGAACACCATTTTATGTTAAAACATTCAATAAACTAGGAGTAGAAGAAAACTATCTTAACATAATAAAAGCCAAATATGAAAAACCAACAGCAAATATCATTTTCAATGGTAAAAGACTGAAAGCTTTACCTCTAAGATCAGGAACATCCCTGCAAGCAAGAATGCCTGCTTGCAGCACTTCTATTCAACATGGCTTTGGAAATTCTATCCAGGTCAATGATGCCATGAAAAGAAATACAAGGCAACAAAATTGGAAAGGAATAAGTTAAATTATCATGTGTATTTGCAGATGATATGATCTTACATGTAAAAAACCCCAGAGATTTCCTACAAACAATTTAAAATTAATAAACAATTTCAGCAAAGGAGCAGGATACAAACTTAACACACAAAAATTAGTAGCATTCCTACATACAAAGAATGAACAATCTGCAAAGAAAATTAAGAGAATAATATACAATAGCATCAAAAAGAATAAAATACTTCAGAATGAATTTAAGCAAGGGGATAAAAACTTGTACAATGACAACTATAATACATTGTTGAAAGAATTAAAGAATACATAAATATGTGGAAATGCACCTTGTGTTCATGGATCAGAATAATATTGCTATCAATATCATCCAAAGCAACCTACATATCCAATGTGATTCCCATCAAATTTCCAATGACTTTTTTTTGCAGAGTAGAAAAATCCATCCTAAAATGTATATGGCATCTCAAGGAACATCAAATAGCCAAAGCAATCTTGAAAATGAACAAAACTAAACAACTCACACTTCTGGATTTCAAAACTTACAACAAAGTTACAGTACTTAAAACAGTGTGATATTGGGATAAAAACAGACATATACACACAGAAACATAATAGAGAACCCAGAAATAAACCTTAATATATATGATAAAATAATTTTGGCAAAGATGGCAAGACCATTCAGTGGTTAAAGGGGAGTCTTTTAACAAATGGTTCTAGGAAACTGGATATCTTAATGCGAAAGATAGAAGTTGGACCTGTACTTAACACTATATAAGGAAAAATTAACTCAAAATGGATCAAAGCCCTAAGTGTGTAACACTTAAATCCATAAAACTCTTAGAAGTAAACATAGAGTGATAGATTTACAATGTTAGATTTTGCAGTGATTTCTTGGATATGGCAACAAAGGCACAGGAAACAACCAAAAAAATAGGTGAGTTAAATTTTATGAAAAAAATTTTTAAAATTGTATATCAAAAGACACTGTTAACAAAGTAAGAATGCAAACTATATGAGAAAATATTTTTAATTATGTATTTGCTAAGGGATTAATATTAAGAATATATAGAAAAATTTTAGCATTCAACAAGAAGCAAACAACCTGATTAAAAAATGAGCAAATAACTTGAATAAACATTTCTGCAAAGAAGTTATACAAATGGCCAATAAACATATGAAAAAACACTCAACATCCCTAATTATTAGGAAAATGCAAGTCAGAACTACAGTGAGATACCACCTCACACCTCATACCTATGAGGAAGGCTACTATCGAAAAAACAAAAAAATAACAAGTACTAGTGAGGATATGAATGAACTGAAATCCTTGTGTACCATTAGTGGGAATATAAAATGGTACAGCTGTGTGGAAAACAGTGTTGTGTTTTCTCAAAAAAATTAAAAAATAGAATTGTCATCTGATACAGCAATTCAACCCTCAGTACAGCTATCCAAAATAATTGAAAGCGGGATTGCTATGAGATATTTTTAGACGTCTCTTCATAATAGCTAAAAGATAGACGCAATCTAAGCATTCATCAATAGACGAATGCATGAGCCAAATGTGATATATACATGCAATGGACTATTATTCAGCTTTAACATGAAAAATATTCTGACAACATAGATGAACTTTGAAGACATTATGGTAAATAAAACAAGCCAATCACAAAAGTACAAATACTGAATGATTCTATTAATATGAGGTACTTAGAATACTCAAAATCATAGAGACAGAAAATAGAATGATGACTGCAGGGCTTTTTGGGGTGGGATGGAATAGGGAGTCATTGTTTAATGGGTATAGTGTTTCAGTTTTGCAAGATGAAAAGAGTTCTTGAGATGGTTTTTGGTGATGATTGCACAATAATATGAATGTACTTATTACCACTAAACTGTATAGTTAAAAATGGTTAAAATGGTAACTTTCTTGTTTTTTATATTTTATAACAATAAAAAATTAAGAAAAATAAAGTCACTCCACTGTTCCTTTGGGTCGGCTACTTCAGGGTGATGAAGAATAAGGTAACTCTTATGGAGTTCATAAGAATGAGCCAATGCCACAGTTTATTTGCTCTCAAATGAGTTCCTTAGTCAAAAGCAATGCTATGTGTGATGCCATAATGACAAATAAGGATGGTGAGTTTGGAAAAAGTCTTGTAGGTAGTGAGGAAGGCAAATCTGTATCCCGGGTAAATGTATCTCCAATGATAGCAAAGATCTGCTTAAGCCTAATCTTTATACCATTTCCATTTGATGAACGAATGCTGCTCTGCATACCTACATTGATGACTGTGTGGGTCAGAAAACATCAAGTTCATGATTGATTGCTCAGATTGCATGGTAACTTAGTAGCCCATGGTTAAATATTCAGTCCTCACTAAGGGTGAGTAGCAAGCCAGAAGCTGCTTTTTAAAAGGAGAACAGTTATCTGCAGTGTATGGCAAAGCTTTGCTTCTGAATCCCAAGGCTGTGTGCTAAAGTTCACACATAGAAGTCTGACAAAGACTCTTTACAGCATCCTTATCTGCCACAGACACTTCAAGCACTATACGATCTTCCAGGTCTCATGGACTAAGTGGCAGAGGAGCTTGCATAGCTCCCTATATCTGTTGCAGTCTTTCTTGTTCTGGGCCTTTATGCTGGCAGCTTCTTAGGTTGCTTGACAAATGGAATAGCATGCTCAAAGTATATGTGACCTCCAAAATCCAAAAAGATACATTAGCATTGTAATCCTTAATTAATGGTAAAAGGGGCAGGAGGCACAACTTATTCTTCTCAGAAGGCGTATATTGATATACCGCAGACCACTAGACACCTAAAAATTTCATTGAGGTGGCAGGTTCCTGAATTTTTGTAGGATTTATTTCCTATCTTCTGGAATACATCTACTTCCAAGATAAATAATCAACATTTACTTAGCAATTATTAGGTATCTGCATTCATTATCTCATTTAATTTTCTCAACTACTCTGAGGGAAGGACTGTCAGTATCTTCATTTTTCTGTATAAGGAAAATAAGTCTCATTAAGACTGTGTCTTGGCCCAAAGCTGTGAAGCTAGTAATTCTTCACGTGGTTAGAATCTGATAAACTCTGATGTTAGAAGCTAAAATATCTGCCTGGTCTGAGATTAGAGAAAAACTATCACTTATTCCCTCTATACTACCAGCTCCTAGTAATAATATAATAGACCTGCATCGTGTACTATGGAAGACAAAGGCTCTCAGAGACCCTAAGAACGAGATTATGACATAGGGCTGGGAGGTTAGTCCTAGGCAGACTAGTAAAGTTTATTGTTGGCCTTATCAGCTAAAGGTCACTGTTTTTAACGGTCTCTACTAATAAGTATAGACAATAAGCATTTATGAGATCAACTGCTACATACAGGTTACCAGGAGATGTGTTGATTTGCCCCAACAATAAAGCAACATACACAGTTGAAGTTACCACAAGATTAAATTTTCAATAATCCACTGTCATTCTCCTAGATTAATTGGTCTTTTGCATAGGCAAGTTGAGTGGGGACATAGAAGGCATCACTTATTCTGCATCTTTCAATCCTTGATAGTGATATTAATCTCTGCAATTCCTCCAGGAATGTGGTATTAAATTTGGTTTACTATTTTGGCAGAAGGAGATTGTGATAATCATTTTCACTTGACTTTTCCTACAGTAATAGCGCATATTCCACAGGTTAGAGAGCCAAGGTGGGGATTCTGCTAGATGCTGGATATACCTATGCTAATTATGTACTCTAAAACAGGGGAAATAAACACAGGGTGTGATTGGTGACCCATTGGGTCCACTGCAAGTCAGAACTCAGCGAAATTCCATTAATCATTCTACCTTCCTCGCTGTTCTGATTAGTGGACCAAAGCAGTGTTCTGGGTATCTGGGAATTAAAGTAAGTTCATACCTGTTTCAGTAATCTCTGAAAAGTGTGATTAGTTTCTTTTCTCCAGTGCAATTTCCTCCTGGTAAATAGCTAAGCCACAAGTTCTTTTGGGAAAGGTTAAGAGAAAGACTTGCAGTATAAATTTTGGCAATGTGGCAGCCTCTTTCCTCGAGGGGGCTCAGCTGCCCCATCATTCAAGAGGTAATGCACCTGTGATTTGGCCCCAAACTGGGAATTGGTTGATGGGCCATGACTCTATTTTGTACTCATTCAAGTCAGACTTTGCTTCTCAGACCTAGAGATTTTTACTAAGACATATCAAGTAAGATTTTAATAGTCTGCCCATTGATTTCAGTTCTAGGGACCCCATTATCAACTTACCAAAAATAAATCTGATCACTGCTTTGACTCTGCAGTTGGTTAAAACACCCACTACCACTTTGATCTTGGTGATGATCACTCGACCCTGCTGCTCTTGGAGCCCATCAACCCCAGTGGCTTTGGGGAGCTTAGTTTCAATGGCAATAATTTCCTCTGTCGATCCTCATGTACTTAATGGATCTATCACAGAGTCCTTCAAGGATGCAAGGGGACTGCTCATCACCATATTTTTCAAAGCACTGGTGAATAATGTGTCCTCTAGGTGATACACTAACAGGGCATGTTTTTACATAATAAAATCTACTCTAGTGTTCTAGTTTTCCTAAGCCAATAGATATTTTCCTTTACAATATGCCAGGGGATTTTTAGCATTTCCATTTAACATAATTTACGTCAATTTCATGTCCAGCTTTTAGTCAGCTCAGAAAACAAGCTAGCAGGATCGTTCCCAGATCCTCAGTCCAATATTATATTCCTTTCATCATTATCCAACAGCCTTAGGATCTATTCCCACACACATGGATTCTATTGATATAAATTGGAAAAATCATGCAATTATTTTGGTGTGTACTGTAATTTTTTATAGGTCTCTTTGTGAACCTCATCTTCTAGGAGTCACTTGCTAGGATGTGATACTGGTTATAGCTGAGGAAGAGGAAAACCTTGGTGGAGATATGTCCTGAGGAGAATCAGAAGCCCTTTGTAAGGCAAGAACGTGGCAGGAAAACCATTATAAGTTCACAAGAAAGAAAAAATGAACCTCCTTAAACAGGAAGGAAAGTTGCTTTTACTGAAAAAAATTTAGGCCAACCATGAATCTCATTTGTCACTACATCTTTCTGTTTTCTAGACATTTCATACAAAGGGATCATATACGTGGTCTTTTGTGACAAGATTCTTTCACTTAGCGTAATGTTTTAAAGGCAAATTCATGCTGTAGCATGCATCAGTACTTCATTCCTTTTAATGGCTGAATAATTTTCCATTGTTTATCTCAATAATAAGCCACATTTTGTTTATGCATTTGTCAGTTGATAGACATTTGGGTTGTTTCCACCTCTTATCTATAGTGAATAATGTTGCTATGAACATCCATGTACAAGTTTTTGTACACATATTGCCTATGTTTTGTTTTTATTTCTCTTGGGTAGATACCTAAGAATAGAATTGCTGGGTCCTGTATTTCTATTAATCCTAAGAGATAACTAGTACAATATCTATTTTACTGATAAAGAAACTGGGATTCAGAGGAGTTGAACTACTGGCCATGTCATAGAGCAAATAGATGATATTAACACTCAGTGCTCTTTAAGTCCAGAGCTCACATTTCTTTTATGCTTCTCTGCTAGGTGAGAGCACTGCAGATGCATCAACATTCATGCATGCCATGCACACAACCCGCAAGTGCAGACACACACAGTGATTGGAATGACATCAGTTGTGGTTTAAGACAAGCCTGACTTCATCATAACTATTCTCTCCCTCACACCAACTCCCCTGCTAGAAACACACTTTCTAGCTGAGTCCACCTCCCTTCTATGGATTTTTCACCATATGAACTCCAGCTTGTCTTTAGAGAGCAGAGGCAGAATTACTTTTCATATGAACTAGCCTTAGGGGCTGTGCAGGGGAAGACACAACAACATCCCTAACACTGGAATCTCTGTCTAAGACCCACAAGGAATGGACACTCCTGAATATTGCCTGATATACAGGCTTCCATCAGGCAACTCACTCCCCAGAGTCCCTACCTTTATTTCTCAGTATGGGCCACTACCTCTGTGCTTATATGTAAGGGACCGAGGACTCTACCTGAAATATAGCTCTTTAGGATTAACCACCATCTCCCCAACTAAGATGCAGAAATCGTACAAACTTTTATATATTTTGTAAGAGCAAGCAGTTCAAAATTGGATTACCTTTCCACATTTTCATACAAAGTAGATTAATGTGCCCCTGTCTTTATTACATTTTCCACCCTTGTCATTTGTGATTAAGCCAATACTATGAAGATGTATTATGGATTGGCATAAATGGGAACATTAAAACATTGGCTATATATCAGAGAAGCTCAAGGCAAGTTGATTTTGTGCTACACACACCCTTGGTGCAATATGTCTGGAATATTTCACATCTTTTTGGACAGAGAAATCTTTCTACAGCACCAAAAGTAATAGGAAGTACAAAAGAAAGAAAAGAGAAGAAATAGGGGAAAGTACTAACTTTTGTTCTAGGTAATGGAAGAGGTCTATTCTCCCTGCAATAATTTTGATACAGAATTCTCATAGATGAGCCGCTTAAACCAAAACAATCACCTGGGTTCGGAGAAGAAGGAAAAACATGGGCTATAACCAAGATTCCTAGTTCACATAAGGAAGGGTGTTTGACCAGGCCCCCATCTTATTGTCTTGAGCTTATATTCCATCTCTTCTAGGTCATTCCTGCCCTGAGAATACCTTAATGGCTCAGGCTTCCTGTAGAAACAGCTAAACAGCTGAGAGACAAATCATGTATCTGTACAGGTGTCATCTCATTCTTAGTCACATGATGGATAATCTGCAGGCTCGAAGGCTCAAGCAACGGGATTAAGCAGTTTTGGTAGGAGAAAGAAGGGATCATGGCCAGAAGAGCTATTTCTAAGAAGAGGACAATCTTATTGTTCCCCAAAAAAGACTCCTACCTGTAACACACTCTTGCCTCTATTTCATAACTTCTTTCCCAAACATGTTCATGAAAGTGATTCTGGAGAGCTCTGAGACCTGCAGCTATAGTACCTTTCCATGACAGGTTGCCCAGCCTGCAGCACCATACTCTTTCTGGTCAGCTGTCACCTCTCCTGCTCTTCTGCCTCCCCCGGTGCCTTGAAGGGAAAAATATATGAATAGATCAGAGAAAGTCTCCCGCTTCTTGTCATTTTCTCCACCTTGCAAACATAATTCCATGAATATATCTTAGCTTGGGCCCATGATCTGGGTCTGTGTAGGATGGTATGAATGCATTGGAAAAGGGATTCTCTTTGTTAATATTAGCATGGTTAGAGGAAAGCAAAGAGAGCACAAAGCAGCTTCAAATTAAGCCAGGTTTTGTTGATGATGTTATGATGATCCTATATCTCTCATTTTAGTCTGGTTTTCTCCAGTTGTACTTTGTGATTGAATGCAGTGGAAACAACAGAGGTAGGTCCCTTATGCTAAAGAAATTTGTGGAGGAGCCAGACAAATAATACCAATAAATTATTAGTTATGAAGAAGAAAATAAAACAGGGAGATACAATGCAGTGAATTGAAGAAGCCAGTTTATCAATAGCAGGGAGGTGACTTTTGATATAAGTCTCAGCTAGATCCAAAGTTGACTGTGTCTGGGGCAGTAACCTGGTGGAGCCAACATTCTGGACGTGAATCCTTAGATATAAGTCATAGTGGGCAAGGCTGAAGAACCTTGTTTCTAATGTATGGTAGGAATTACAATTTTTCAAACATCAGATGCCATTTCAATAGAGAATGCAAGAATTTGCTAAAAGCCTACCTGAAATAAGGGATTGAATCAGGAATTCTGCACTTTAACCTGTTTTCCAACTGTATCTTTGAGAAGAGGACACAGAGATTCAATAATGAATTCAACAAATGTTGATTGAAACAGAAACAGTCACTATGGCATAGGGTTTTTAATGAGATGAAAGACACTGACAGTGAAATAATGGCAGGAGTATAGTTGACACTGTGAAATGTACTATAAGGGAAAATGAGAGTGTAGTCTAGGAACAGGTGAGAGGGGCATTGATTCTTATCTAGAATCTCAAGGAAGTGTCTTCCCCGAAGTATGTCATTTGAACTGACAGACTGGAGTCTGTGTGTTAACAAAGTGTTTTGTATAGGGTGGAGGTAGGGAGCTTCCTGGTAGAAGAAACTCTAAATGAGAAGATCCTGTGGCAGAAAGAAACAGGTTCTATTTAGGGGACTGGGAAAAAGCTCAGACAGGGAGAGCACCAGATGGGTCTGGTGATTGGAGCAAGTGCTAGAATATAAAGAATCCTGTAGATGATGTGAAGTTAATTGATTTTTCATCCTAAGAACAATGGCAAGTTCTTGAAGAATTTTCACCTGGGGAGCCAAAAGTTCATTTGCAGTTTTAAAAGGTCGTTTTGGGCAAGAGAACAGTAGATACAGAAAAACAAATTAGGAGACTATCTAGACAGTTCAAATAAGAAATCATGGTGCCTTAGATTATGATGATGGCAGGACAGAAGTGAAGATATTAATGATGTATTTACAGGGTTAAACCCACAGGACTTGCTAATGTACCAGAATATAGCAAGAAAGATGTATCAAGGTTGATCCTTGATATGGTTAGGCTTTGTGTTCCCACCTGAGTCTCATCTTGAATTGTAATCCTCAAAATCCCCACGTGTCAAGGGAGAGACCAGGTGGAGGTAGCTGAATCATGGGGGCAGTTTCCTCCGTGCTGTTCTCGTGATAGTGAGTGAGTTCTCATGAGAACTGATGGTTTTATAAGGGGCTCTCTCCCTTTGCTTGGCATTGCCTCCTTTCACCTTGCGAAGAAGGTGCCTTGCTTCCCCTTCAGCGTTCTGCCATGCTTGTAAGTTTCCTGAGGCCTCCCCAGCTATGGTGAACTGTGAGTCAATTAACCTCTTTCCTTTATAAATTACCCAGTCTTGGGCAGGTCTTTATAGCAGTTTATAAAACGGACTAATACAATCCCTAAGTGTTCTTAATTTTTTCTAATTTTTAAAAAAATTTTAATACAGTTGCAATGGTAGTAATTCCTTTCCCTTGATAGAGAATAGGCAATGATAAATTTGGTGAAAGGAGACAAGCTGCATATTCTGTTGACAAATAATGGCTGTGAATTATTCTTGACTGGCTCAAGGATGAGAAGAGGAGAAATTGTGTGGGTGAGGAAGGTTCTTTATGCGGCCAAAATAAACAACTTCAGACACAGGAGAAGCTAGGGAAGATTTCTGAAGATATTATATTCTAAGTTCCAGAAGAAAATTGTAGGAAACTGTCTTTCTTCTTAGCGTGAAAGATTACTCTTTATAAAACAGAAATTAAAACTACAAGGAGAGGGAGTAATGTGATGTGCTGGAGAGGTAACAGGTAACGTCTTATGAAAAGAGAGATAAGGGAGATTCTCAAGAAGTCTGAGAGCACAAAGAGGGTCATGAGGCAGAGGAGGTAGGTGTGATGACGCAGCAATTTAACCTGTCATGTAGAAAAAACAATTCAGATATCTCAAAATGAGGTTTGGGACGGTGGCTCACGCCTGTAATCCCAGCACTTTGAGAGGCTGAGGCGGGCAGATCATTTGAGGTCAGGAGTTCGAGACCAGCCTGGCCAACATGGTAAAAGCTCATCTCTACTAAAAAAAAAAAAAAAAAAAAAAATACGAAAATTAGCCTGGCATAATGGCATGCACCTGTAATCCTAGCTTCTCAGGAGGCTTGGGTACCAGAATGGCGTGAACCTGGGAGACAGAGGTTGCAGTGAGCAAAGATCGCACCACTGCACTCCAGCCTGGGTGACAGAATGAGACTCCGTCAAAAAAAATCTTAAAGTGCAAAGCCATAGGGTAACAAAATTGAAAAAAAATAAAAACGTGATAAATATGGTAGGCAGGTAATGGCAACACAAGATAAAACTAATTAATTACCAAACAGGTAGCAGGGAGGGCAAAATACAAACATATTTTTTCAACTAAAGAAAGACCTATGTAGATTGAAGAGTCTCACAACATTACAGGCATGATCAGCTAAAATACCTACAAACTTATTAACCAAAATTTGAATTCATTAGTGGGGAAAAGACAAAACTAGAAATATAGTGTCTTAAAGTAACGGTATTATTGAATTTTTGCTCTTTAACACCAACAGTCAGATAATAATAGATGAGACTTGATAGGATTTTGAAGAAACATTTTTGTAAATTGAGATTATTTTACCCAGACTTCTTGATTTTTGCTTTACGTAGAAAGGTATAGGAAAACATTTTTAGATGTGCAAAAGCTCAGATCTTCCATCAGCCAAGTACACTCAAAACATACAGGTGCCTGTGTGCACATACACACGCTCTTGAAGATATAGCCTTCTGATAAGGAGATGAAGACATAGAAGCCAAAAGTAAGAAATGCAGATGTTACAACATAAAGAGGTGGAAAAAAATCCATTTCCAATAAAAGTAAAAAAAATTTTGTAACTAGTTAAAAAACTAAGTCTAAGTCTTAAAATACATTGTCAAATCAATAATATATTAAAAATGGCATATTTATAAATTCCAAGATTACACAGACAAAAAGAGAGATAGAAGTATAGGACAAGATTCCATGTTATAAAAGGATGGGGAACTAAAAACATTTTATTTTACCACCAATATCAAACAAATGATTGAAATGACAGGGCTTGATTTTATTTTCCTGTCTCTCTTTTTGGAGTAGGAAAAACACTGCCCTTCTCTCCATTATGTTCTTCTATTTAGATCCTAAATTATGTTTCTAGGAAGTTCTTGACTCGTATTGAGCTATACTGATGGAAGGTGAAAGTAGAAAGTTAGACAAATACAATTTATACACTGAAGACCAGCACAATGACAAGACCTTTATAATATTAATAAATTATTTTCGTATCAATTGTAGTAAAGAGAGGCCCCATGACCTCATGCTTGTTCTGACGTTGTTTCATAGCTAAAATATAAAAAATTACATTTATACTATTTTAATTTATTCTTGTTAATTTCAGCCTAGTGCTCCCCCCTCCATCAAGGCTCCCTTATCAGACATGGGCTCCATCCCTCTTAGATTTGAACCATCTGGAGATTTGGCCAACAGCCACTTCTGCCTTCATCTAAACTCCTGTTTGGCAAACTTTAATCACTCAGGGAACAAAGTCACAATTTTCACACAATTTTTGACATATTTTGACATATTAACATGCAATAAATTTAATATTTTTCTTTAAATAATTTGTATTTACATAAATTTATTTTAAAATAAATTTTATAGCATAGATTTTATGTGAATCTCTATATAAACTCATTTTGGTCTGTGTGTCAAAACTCTCATCTGAGCCGTTCACCAATAGTACAATAGTACCTTTTAGGAACACATTGATTCTAGTCATCAATATAGTGGTAGGTAGGACTACAATGAAATGCATATCTCATTTGTGATTCCACTTTCTGTACTAAGGCCAGAGCACCAGATAATATAGGAAGCCACAATCTAAGCCCATTGACTGATATAGTGAAGGCTGTGTGAAAGTTCTGTCACTCAGAGACATTTTTTAGTTTTGGCATATTTGCATTGGCTTTAAAAAGTTCATATTATTTTACATAGTTTATTTGGCTCTTAGTTAGCATCTGATGCTATAATTATCTCAGCTGAGCTTATATCTGACTCTACATTTCAATGGTCTTTCTGGAGATGATAAATTTTCTGATTTAGGTGCAAATATGCTTGGAGCATATCATCTGAATCTATTTGCATTTTTAGTGAAAATTTCCAGACTCAATGATTTATCAAATTCAGTAGTGGTTTTGACCAATATGTGTATCACTCCATGCAATTAAAACAAGATGAAATATAATTTAATTTGTCATGCCAGTGGGGCATGAAAGAGTACTTTTTCTTTTGTTTTAAATTCTGCCTTTGTCACCCCAAACTATCCCGTATACATTAGGCTACAAGTTATTCAGATAAATTGATGAATACAGTTTCTTTAAAATGGATTTAAATCTTTGGTAAGGATAGAAATGGTAATATTCAATGCAGAGATCAAAATGACAAGAGATAGTTGTCTTCATTCTCCAGGGCACCATCTGATCAATCACCAGCTGGGGTCAGAAAGAAATTTTTCTGGCCAAAGAAAAAGTGTCATATAATTCATTCCAACTGGTGCCTAATGCACACACTTTCCTCCCTCAGACCCAGCAGGTGTGGGCTACTCTTAACGATACATCATCCTATTCTTCGACAGTAATTTTTCTCCATTATATTATCGCTCCTTCCTCTATCTACTCCCTGTCTCGATGTCTCTTTCTTTTATTACTTTTCTTCTTCATACCCTGCCCTTTTCCTCTCCCCCTTAACTAGTGAATTGGATATGCATTTGGGCTTGGGAACTCTCACTCTCAGAAGCTCTGTCTGTGCCTTCACCCCTAATGGTGTGTTGGGCACCCACATCATCCTGCCACCATTTATTCTGCCCAGTTATTAATTCGCAGTAAAATTCCAGTGTGAATTGCAGAAGCCAGCTGCTGTTTGGACACTACTGTCAATGAGAGTATAAAATGCAAAATGACAAGTTCTGTTCTACCTAATGGGAGGCATCAGCTTAAACAGGGTTTTCAATGTCTTGAAGTAGAGGTCAATTTCAGGAAAAATGTTTTCTCATAGAAATTCATATGTTCATGGAGCCTAAAGATAAATAGTCAAGGTTCTATATATATGCTACAGAAATTTAAATCCATATTGAGATAGACTATCTCATGTTTCATCCCATGCCTTACATGGTACTGAGACATTTGGAATGTTATATTTAAGATTCCATTTCAAATATCGTTAACAAAGACCAGCAGGCTAGTGGTAGTAATAGTGGTAGTAGCAGTAGTAGTAATATATTAATGCATTAACTTTTTTCTTTTGCATAGCTTCTTCAACGTTTAACATGTTATATTTATTAAACTAGTATCCAGTAAGCATTTATTGTATGTTTGGGACCATGCTAGGTGAATTACATGCTATTGCCAGTTTTTCTTTTTCTTTTTTTTTTTTTTGGTACATAGAAAATGGCTGAACATTAGGCATTTCATGTGAGTCAACAGTTTCCTATTTAATTGTCACAACAAAACTGCGAGGTAATTATTAGTCCTATTCTATGTATGAAGATACTAAGAATCAGAGTGTCTTTTTTGGAGTATGTGGCAGAGTAGGGCTTCAGACTCAAGTTGTGCACGTTTTCCCTACCCCTACACAAAGCGCTCCCCCAGTCTTCTTTGGTTACTCATACATTTGTTTGTTAAACTAAAGTTTCAGGAAAGAACTCAGGGTCCTTAATTTGCTGCTAATCCAGCACCATGCAGATTGTGAACCTTGAATGTGAACTCCTTTCATTGTTCCTGAACCCAGGATATTTCTTTCTTCTCCTCTTAAAAACATAACTTCTAAGCACATATGTTCTAACAACAGGAAGTTTACTAGAGCCATTATGCTCTTACTTTAGGAATTCCTATGAGACAGGAGGTCTATATTGAGAACAAGGGTGCTTGGTCCCTTGGTACCAAGCAGCCTTGTGGCAGACAGGCCATAGGTATACTTGGCTCACCTTTGATGATATGGCCCAGAGCAAGGAAGATGCCTCCAGCACAGAGGCTTTTCATCAGTGAGCAAAGGTAGTACCTGGAGAACAAATCCTTCAAGACTGGCTGTAACCAAGCTGGATGTTCTCCTGGCCAGTGAACTCTCTAGAGCTTACAAGCCATCAGCACAGGGAAAATTGGAAAACCTTTTCACTGAAGCATTCACATACTACTGAAGTTCAGTTATATACAGCTCAAACCAGGACTTGAACCTACCAGTGTCCAGAAACCATGCCCTTAGAGCCTTGGAGTTGTCAAAGTGGAGAAAAGACAGGTTCATACATCTAATTATTCACCTTCTAGAAAAAGCAGTCTTATTAAAATCTCTTGTATTATTTAACACAAGGTCCTGGGCCAAATATCTACCATCATTCCACACTGCCCCTGCTCTTCATCCTGCGTGGATTAGGAACTCTCAGTTTGCCATCATCTCCTTCCATGACAGTCTCAATCATTGCAGCCAAACACTTTAGAACCATTGTGATTTTTGTAGCATACTCAGTTTTCCAAATGAATAATAAATATAATTCTGTCAACTATTTCGGGAACCCATGTATTATTTTTATTTTTTTTCTGAGGGAAACAAGAAATCTATTTGCTTTTGCACAGTATATGGCAGTCAGAAGTACCTCATTCATTCTCTTTTTATTCATTTGATGCATGAAAAAAAGGCATTAAATGTATTTCAGTGTGTCACCTCAAATTCTCTGCAGCCAACAGTGATGAATATGCTTGGTTCCTCAGCTGGGGTACTGTTTCATTTTTTTTGTGACAATATCATTTGACAAGGCGATTCTGCATTGGCAATATTGTTTCATATTTTTGTCTGCATGTAAATTATGTTGACAGTCTCATAAACATAAATTGGCAGGCATACTGTCCCAGAGCAATGTTTGTTAAAATACACTAATGGAATAGAATAAATAAATTTTTCCAAAGCATTAATAACACAGTGGTGTGTCACTGCATTGTGCAAGAAGGTCTATGGGATATGATACTGTCTATGCTAAATTAATATTGCATATATTTCTTTATATATATTTTATTCAATCTCATGCTTATGTTTATAGATTAGTCATTCCATTTCACAGAGCTTTGTATAATAGCGGTCACCCACTTGTGATATTTTTTAAGAAGTCAGCATTGTCTGTGGCAGATATCTATAATGGAACATGTGTAAGGTGTAATTCATGTCTGACATTGTTATTACATTGCTTTGTTCCAGATAGGGCTTCCTCTTTCTTACCTGCCAACCCAAGGACACACACTTAGCAGGCCTCTGCCCTGATGGAGCAGGCAGATTCTAGAATGGGCAGATCTAAAGCAGGTCCCTAGAGTACCAAACGATTGGGCACATATTTCATTTATATTTTTGGACCACAAAGATAATTTCCCTTCCAGATGTCTGTGGACAGACAGGATGGGGCATTGGCAAAAGTATGAACTATTCTATACTTATTCATTTCTTTAACTTACTAGAAATGTGACCCTTGGTAAAACCCAAAATCTCTGAGTCTCAATTACATATAATTGAAATAATCATGAATAAGGATATATGTCAACATTGAGATGTTGATTGTACTGCAATTGATATGTGTCTGGTTCATAACAGGCAAGGAGTATCTTAAAATAATGAATGGAGGAAGATAAAATGAGAAAAAAGAAACAGAAATACAATGAATTTAGCAATTTTATTGATCAAACAGATGACGGAAAATTTATATGCTGTGTCTCCAAACATGTAAATGCTTGGAGCATAGAGAAATTGATACAATTTTGAATTTTTGCAGAGTCAACTCAGAGTGTACATTGAATTCCACACATACCCTGACTCATCTGCCTCCTGGATGGTAGCACATGTACCTCTCTTTGGGTTTTCTAAGTATCATCTTCCCTATTAACAGAGACCTGACACAGCTGTGGCTTCTGATCTTTGGGGAGAAAAGCTGAAGAACTAGGATTTTAAGAAGAAAATTATAGGAAAGCAGTAGGGTTGTCCCTAAAGGCCATACCTCTTGATCAGACTTGGGCCAGAAAACTTGTATGGCTGTTGCCCCTAATATCTATTGCTTCAGCTTTATCTGGTCTCTCAGCTTTTACCCTGAGACTTTACATGAAGCACATTCATGTAACTATTCATCTAGAAGACCACATGTTTGTACATCAGTGCTAAACAAAGAGGATTAGAGAACACAGGCCTTGCATCAGATGCATAAAACCAAACCATGTAAATATGTAGGTCATACAAGAGGAGAAAGCTCATATTTACTACATGGCTTCACTATAAGATATTATGTTTAAAGTTCAGTAACCACACTGATTAACCATAAAGATACCGTCTACCATATTTGTGTTATGCCAGAGAGATTTTATCAAAGAGGTAAAATGTAAGAATTATTTATAAGATTTAAGCAATAGTCCAGGCAAGAAATTATGAATGCTTAGACTAATATGGCAGCTATAGGTGAGAAAGTAAATGTGGGGACAGCTAGTGCTTCATAAAACTAAGAGGCAGGATTTTGTCAAATTAAACAGCAGGTATTATTGAGCAACTAATACTTATGAAACCTTATGCTAGACTTATGAGTAAACAGAAGTTTAACATATCTTCTGTAGTTGTCAAGTGTTTACAATTCAATTGATGATATAAGCTTTGGACATAAGCAAGTTCTTTGTTTACATATATATGGTGGTTTCTCTTTTGAGCCCAAAGCATTTTTGAAAATCAATTTTTATTTTAAATTCCAGGTACACGTGCAGAATGCACAGGTTTGTTACATAAGTAAACGTGTGCCATGTTAGTTTGCTTCACAGGTCAACCCATCACCCAGGTATTAAGCCGACACCTAATAGCTGTTCTTCCTGATGTTCTCCAAGAACCAGAGCTCAGCTCACTAATCCAAGTTAGCATGGCTTCTCAGATTCTGTCTCTTTAGGGTCTAGGTATCAATTTCTCAAGAGTGTTGCCCTCTGATTGCTCACAGATGAATACTCCACAAGAATTGTCCTTGGCCTAAGGTAGTTGCCTTGTTCAAAGTTACTCTGTCTCTCTGGGGGCAATATAAATTCAATGACTGCTCCATGGGGAGATGCAGAATCCCAGCCCCCTTGCCTCCATTGAGTATACCCCTGAAAGGTTATTCTAGCTATAGAGCTCTCTCTTTGGGACTGGTAGCACCCCTGTTGCAATGCATCACCATTCAACATAGCCCTGTGCCCAATCTTACTTTCCTCCCTTGGTGATACTTGTTTTTCCTGAGAGCACTCCCCAATAAAACACCTGCACACAAATCTCCATCTTGGAATCTGTTTTCTGGGAAACCTAATCTACCTGCCACAGCCTGTGTGTCTTAAGGTTGAAAGAGCAACACACATAATAAATTCTGTAGAAATATTGAAGGGAGAGTATACATTTTGTATAATTGAACATCTCGTTATTTCCCAAACCTTGCAAAATGCTTGTTGCGTGGTCAGCCCAATATATTTTTGCTAGATGAATGGCTTATGTGGTCAGGAAAATTGACTAGATGTTGACAGGCAGGAGGGAAAATAACTATAAAGTGATTGACTTGGGTAGCAGAAAGAATATTGTATCATTCTCAAAAATAAAGAATTGAACCAAGGGAGGAAATGTGAACTGATTGTTCCTTGTTGTGTTGAGTCTCAGGATGTTTAACAGACTGGAATTTATGGAACTGAATTAAGTTCAGTTCAGTCTTCATTGTATCCTTATGATATCTGACTCTCAGTCTCTGAAGGAATAGAGAAAAAGTCACTTATTGGTCCCAACACTTGTACTCTGAGGTACTATAAACCTTTCTCTCCTAGAGAGTTCTAAAGAATTTTCAAAGGCAACTTATCAAATATATATGTGTATATATATTTGAAAATACCAAATATATATACATATATGCGTGTGTGTGTGTGTTCATACATACGTAAAAACTTCCTAGAGCACAATTTGTAGTTAAGATGTGCTAACCCTTTGATATAATTCTACATTTAGAAATGTATTCTAAGAAAGTAATTCAGATATATGAAAGATTGAATCTCAAATTGACTATTAAAACAGCATTTAATGATAGCAAACAACTGATAACATAAATGCATTAGATAATTTAAATTATTATTGTAGAACATGAATTAAATAAATTATTTTACTTCCCTCAAATGCAATATTATATGTTCATTAAATCAATGCTAGTTGAATATTTATCAGTTTGGAAGAATAGTTACATACAATTTTAAAAGGTATAAAGTATTAGCTATAGTATATATCATTCTTTTTTACTTACAAAATAAACACGTATATGATACATATGTGAGTATATGTATTTGTATATATGTACACATACATATATCTATGTCTTTCTCTCTCTTCCTATGTAATATTTTATATATATATATAAATACATATACACACACATAACTTTTAAGGACTCAGAGGAAATACACCAAAGTGTTACAGTGGTTGTTCAGAAGAGAGATTGTGAAATTTTTTTTTATTTATATTTTTCTGTTTTACTATTGTCTTTCTGTCCTCCCTTTTACATTTTTAGTTTCCTCTCTATCCAGATTAAGTTCTTGATCTATTACTTTTGCTATTTTCTTGTCAATATGCTAAACTAACTTGTGATTATCATATATGACTGGCAAAATCTCAACTGTGATTGACTCTAACTGTGGAAATTTGTATAGTTCTATGTCCAAGTCTGGGCTGCTGATAACAGCTCAGCAAATTACACCTAGGTCAACTGGGAATGCTAAAAATAGAGGGTCACACTCATGCGCACCGTACAAACATAACTGCTTGTTTACCCATTCAGTTCTCATTCTCATTGCCCCCAGCAACCATTTCAAACTTTCTCTCTTCAAATTTCTAACCGTCTTGACCTCAACATTCTGTTACCTTTCTCAGTCTTCGAGTAGTCAACCTGAGCTTCAGATTTATCTAGAAAATAGAACTCCTGGGATGTGAAACTTCTCATTCTACAGATGAGCCAAGTCGATATGTCTGCGTCTTTCTATTCCCTTTTTCTTTTCAGTTCCACTCATTACAGTGGAAGTCCAATTCTTCCAGTTCCTTGGATCCATTCCTTAACATGTGATCAAGGCCAGGATACCACATGCTGCCCCCTTTCAATTTCACTTCCTGTATGTCCTTCTCCAGTGGCTCTTTACCATCCCTTTTCTTGCCTTACTTTTATCATCCTGTTAACATTTTTAAAAATATTTTTGTGTCATAGGAAATATCTTAAATTTATACAAGGTCAAGTATGTAATGTTTTCTTGTGGGTAAATAAATAGAGAGTAACATGACAATATCCATGTACAAATTACTTTAACCTGCTGCCATATTTGCTTCTGGTTATTAAAAATGCAAAAAAAGGCCCCAAATATTAGGAATCCTGTTAAAGAATTTTCTAATTTCCTTCTTCCCTCTCTTCACCCCCACCACTAGAGATAACTATTATCCTGAAGTTTGTGTGCGTTATTCCTGCTTGTATTTTTTATACTTCTAGGACACATAGTCTATCCATTATAAACTATATAGTATTTATGGTTTTTAAATTAACTCTTAATTAAAATGAATTAAGGGTGGCGATAATGTATGCATCATTCTACTAGCTGTTTATTTTCTTACTCTTCATTATTTCTGGAATCTATCTAATTACGTGTAGATCTTGTTCATTAATTTTAATTGTTGCACAGTATTTCATGGTATGCATATACTGTAATTTATTGATCCACTTCCACACTTATGGGCATTTAAGTTTGCTAGAATGTTCAGCTATTACAAACAATGATGCAGTCAGTAATATTGGACATGTCTCCCTGTCAACATAAGTACAAGTTTCTCCTTTGAGTAGATTTTGTTTATTCACAGATGAAATTACAATAAAAGTGGGGGATTTGTTTTGCATACATCTGTTATTTTTCTGTCATCTTACTTGTATTCTCCATTTATCTTTTTATCCCTCCTCCTTTTCCTCCAGTTTCCCTGACTGACTTTCTTCATTCATTTTTCTTCTCCAGGTTGATTTGCAAGTTGTGCATGCTATTTCTACTGTTTAATGATTATTCTTACATTTAAACTTTGTTTAACTAAGTTATTTAGTTTATATATCTCGAACTTGAGTCCTTAGCTATTCCATATCTCTCTTCCTTCCCACAAAATAAGACAGAGTTTTAAGCATAACTTCTGTCCAAAAATTCCACCTCACCCAGTTCTTTTGTTCGACTGTTATTTTGATGATGACAGCTTTTGAATCTCATCAGTATAACCTTGCATGGATTATGCTTAAATAAACAGTAAAATTACTTTCTCTTTTACGGTATGCAAGATGAACATCTTCCATGTAAAAGTTAGGACATGGAAACAGTGGACAATCCCATTGCTCAAAAAAAAGTCTGGCTGCATTTTTTTTTATGCCCAACTACTGACAGTTTGAAAGCCTTATCCTTTTTTTTCCCCATTCTTCCCCATATCTGGGAAAGCTGATTAAAATAAAATAAAATAAATAAATAAAAAAAGCCCTGGCACTCCCTCCTTTGTCTCCAGAGGGAGGTTCAAATCACATAATCCCTTTCCCTTGTGTGGGAACCTTTACCCAAGACCAAGCCCCTAACCACAATGAAAAATTTGAGCCTAAGCATGGGGCGTTTTCTGGCTCTCAGGTCATTTTCAGATCTGTTTGAGGGCTTTCTGCTTGCATTAGAAAGCCTTTTTATGTGAATGTTAACTCTTTTTATATTCTCTTGTTGCAAGTGTGGCACAACAGTCTAGATACAAAGCAAATTTGGGATGGAGGTCCATCCTGTTTCTCTGGAGTGGCGACAATACCATACAAGTCCAACTGAGTCACATTAAATTTTCCTTCCCAATAATTCCTTAGAAATCACACCAGAAGTTCTCACATCACCTCATCTTCCACTTTTAGGTCAGAACTAAATACAGTCTGCATATTCTAAGACAAACACTGGTGATAGATAAAACTGACACTGCTCAAAGATTATAACAAAGTTCAGGTTTTATTATAAATATAAAAATAATGGAAAAAGAACATGAGGTTGCAGAAGTAAAAGGGTACCATTGGTATAGACTACTATAAATAAAAGATAAGAACATTCTGTAAACCATTATTCATGAAGCTAATTCTGTGAAAATATGAGAACTATATGAGAAGTTCGTGAAATCAAAAGATGACTTTATGAGGAATGAATGGGCTGAAATGAAAAGGAAACAGACTGGGATGAAAGGTTCCAGCTGAGATGATGATGATAACAACTATGCCAATGACACCAGCAACACCAATGATGCTGCAATGGACTGAATGTGTCTTCTCAAAATGTATCCTTTGGGTTTAAATCCTAACTTCCAATGTAATGGCATTTAGGAGGTGGAGCTTTTGGGAAGTGATTAGGTTGTGAATTACCTCCCTCATGAATGGGATGAGTGCCTTTGTGAAAGTGACCTAAGAGCTCTCCAGCACCTTCCAGTATATAAGGACATGGGGAGAGGATGGCAGTCTGCAACCTGCAGTCCCTTACCAGAACCTGATCATGCTGATACCCTGATCTTGAACTTCCAGCCTCCAGAACTGTGATGCATAAATTTCTGTTCTTTATAAGCCACACAGTCTAGGATACCTTGTTACAGCCACTGAATGGACTAAGGCAGATACTAAGAATCATGTTCACATAGTTTGATTACTATGAGGAGTTCAAGATGATCCAATAAATGATACCCTCCTTCTCCATTCAAATTTGAGTTTGTTGTTAAAATATATAAATGTGTGTATTAATATTAATATAAATAGGCCAAAATATTGTGCTGCTTACAGGTAAAATTGATAACTGAGGGTGTAGCTTTCCTTACAGGCAAGGATGTACTAATACTAATGCTGAATCTCAAAATTAGACTTCCCTAGTCAACGGTGCAGGCCCAGGAAGACCTGGAAACATGGAGCAATTAACCCACTTATGACCAGTGTTTCATTATTGAAATGCTAAGCATGTGGGAGTTATTTATATCCTACTGCTCAAGGTCATCACCAAGGTTTGATTTTTCACTCATGCAAAAATTCAAAAAATTGAAACCTCCAGCATAAATGGGTTAAGGGAGTGGTAGTTCTAAACAGACAACTTGCTAAAGGAAGAGAGTGGGATGAGCATGCCAAACTCCTTAAACCTGACTCCTAAGCAAGGTGAATGCCTCCTCTTCACAAAAGATAGGAGTGACTGAAGGCTTGGAAGGAGGCCAGTGTTACAAGTGTTGGTGACTAAGAGTAAACCTTAGTAATACACTTTTTCCCCAGTTACCCCCATCATACCCATAGGCGATCAGAGGTGTAACCATTCCACTTATAGGAAGAAGTCAACAGTTGGGAAAGTCATATTCATACTTTATGATATCACTCATCCAATAATAAACATGGTTCTTTGGGTATTTTCCTGGGCTTATCAGTGGGAAATATGAAATTTTGTCCCCATAAGGCACTAAAATGCTTCTGAGAAACACACCAATTAAGTCAAAGTCTATTCTGTATACAAAGCTTGATTTCTATAATTTTTCTATCCAAAGTAGACATAACTAGGTTTCCCAACATAGTCTATCAGAGGTTCTGCAGAATAATAAAGATGGAAATTACATACAGGTGTTTAAAATTTGAACATACTTTTCAATATCAAATTCTGAGCAAGAAATTACATTTCAAATATTAAACCCCCTTGCATTTTACAACTCGAAATAAAGATGGAATTTTTTTTAAAATTTTCCTATTGAGAAACAAGTCCAAAGAAATTTAACTTTGAAATGTATCCTACAGAAAGGAGTATGGTAGAATGAACAAGAACATGAGCTTTTGGGTCGGGATACATGAGTTTTAATAGCTGTTCTATCACTTAATTGGTATAAAATATGAGATATTAAATGCTTCTCTGCTTTGGTTTTCTCAATAAAATGAGGAAAATTTTATTCTTGATATTAGTGTGAGGATTAAATGAATGACTATAAATTAGATTGTTAGTGCAGTGCCTGACATTGATACTATGTGTTGATGATTAATATTGTAGTATTCTCCTAAATGTATCGTGCTGCTCAATTTAAGTTAGAATAATTCTTGTGTACTAGATAGAGCCTAGATTCTTTCAGATTTGTGTTAGTTCAATTCCATTCTCCTATATGTTTCACTTTTTTAATTGTGGGAGATAAAAACATAACATTGATCTCAAATAATAGAATTATGAAAACAAGCTAATTCCTGCCTCCTAGTGCAATTGTCTCAATGTAAAACATTTTTCTAGGACCCATTTGAGTAAAGCATTTGTGTTTTGAATCAAATATACCTTGCTTCCCTTCCGCCCTTGGTGGCCCACTGTTTCCTACCATCTAGGATGTCAAAAAGTTGATTTCAGTTGCCTATAATTCATAGGAAAACTAAGGAGACACTTTTTAACAAGAGGTTACTTTTGGCTAATGCTGGTCACTTGTTACCAATTGCTCTACCAATGCTTGCATGAGTAACTAGATCTGCCACTTGAAGAGATTTTCAGGGAACTTCAATATCACCAGCTGCTGACTATTACTTTCTCATATATTTTAAATGCCTTAATTCCTGAGATCCTTATATATCCGTCAAATTTTAGCTCATCTATGTCCTGTGGTAAACTCAATTGGAAAAAAATTCTCAGTAGAAACTGATTATGTATTTACCATATTCTCCTAACATCTTCTTTCTGTGAAAGTAGCATTTAAGGTATTGAGACCTTCATAGTAAAGTCAGAAATTTGCAATAATAACATTTCCAGTCACCAGGGCTTATTCGAGGTGCATTTGTTTTTCAGTTAATATATTCAAAACTTCTTCAATTTTATTTTCATTTTGGAGTGCAGAATTTGAGGGCAGGCTATATCTAGTGACACAGCATCTGTAATCCTATACCACACTCTTTCCACTGCCTCTTGCTATAAATTTCCTTGACCTGAAGACCCTTGAGTTATCTCTTAGGGAATCTTCTCACACATACTATATTAAACCAGACCAGAGCTGACTTGATACTAGCTATTGGGCATGACTTTTGAGTCTCTGGAAAAGACACAGAAAGTCCACTAATGATCTTTCCTTGGCCCTGGATGCAGAATGGAATTTGGCAACTGGTCTAGGACTATTAAGCTAGTTCTGATCCTAACAATATATAGCTAGAACCTCGCTAGTTTCAGAAGCATATGAAAAGCTCAGTTATTTTGTTGGTTAAAAGAAGAAACCTTTGTTACATAAATTCAAGCAAATGTGTGCAAATTAGCTTGTAATACCAGACCCACTGCATCTATATAGTTTTGAAGTCAAGCTTCACCAGGACCATTAGGCTACATGAGGTTGCCTGGACCCACTGGAGCCAGAAGTTTGCCTGTTAGTATCCTCACAGACCACTAGCCTTGTCAGCACTGGGCTGGTTCCCATTATCTACCTAGTTCCCTGTGCTTTTTCTGAACCTGTACATCCTATTCAAGTTTGCTAAGTAATATGTTGCTTTGCTTAGGTGGGAGTGTTCAACCTTTTGACTTCCCTGAGCCACACTGGAAGAATTATCTTGGACCACACATAAAATACACTAACACTAATAATAGCTAATGAACTAAAATTAAAAATCACAAACTCATAATCTTTTGAGAATGTTTACATATTTGTTTTGGGGTGAATGGAAGCCATCCTGGACCACATATGGCCAGCAGACCATGGATTGGACAAGCTTGGCTTAGAAGCTGGTGCATACAGTTCCACTGCTACAGAAACAACCATTTATCCTTAGGTAAAAAAGTTGGCAGTGACAAACCAAGGTCAAAAATTCCCTCAAACGTGTGATGAATGGATAAACAAAATATTGTATACCTACACATTTGATTATGATTCAGCCATATAAAGAATGAAGACATGATTTATTCTAGAACATAGATGAACCTAAAAATATTATGCTAAGTGAAAGAAGACACAAGACCACATATTGGATGATTTGATTTGTATTAAACGTCCAAAATAGGAAACTACATAGGGACAGAAAGTAGATTAGTGGTTGTCACAGCTGGGGACAGGGTGAATGAGGAATGACTGCCAGTAGGTACAAGGACTTCTTTCTGGGCTGATGGAGATGTTTTAGAATTAGTGGTAAGGATTGGACAACTTTGTGAATACACAAAAAGCATTGAATCAAATAAATTTTATGGTATGAGAATTGCATCAATAAAAAGAAGAAAGGCTTAAAACTACATAACACTGCTAAAAACTTTCTAAATTGATGAGCCACATGAAAAACAAGTGTACAAGTTTACAGAAGATTTTCCATCAAGCATCTGGCATTCTCCATGGGTTAAGCCATTCCCCAGCATGTCAGCAAGGCATAAAGCATCAATGATTACCTCAAGCTCAGAGAAATTCTCTACTATAAGTTAGGCATATCCAAAGAACAATAGAGCAAGGTATGCTATATGAGATATCATCTTTACTCATTGTTACTCAAATGTCAGCAAGAACCGTAAACAACACAATAAAGACAACAAATATTTGAACATGGAATAGAAAGTAGGGCTATGTTCCCATGAAACAAACCATCATTTCTTCTCATTTTGGAATGCCTAGTTTACTCTTTGAAGCATTAAACTCAGTTTAGAGGCATTTACAGAATTTACTCTTGAAGTATTAAATATATATTACAGCTATTGTGAAAAATAAAGGAAAATTCCCACGTGGCCATTGTCTAGCATAGCGCCTCCCCAGCTGACAGCCATGCACATCAACTGTGCCATAAGCCTCAAACTCCAGACATAATTTTTATCTCTCACAATGCATTCCAAATTCTTTTCTTTAAGATGGCCAGCCAAATAAACCAGATACTGGGAATTTAAGGTGAGCCAACAAACACACTGCTTTTTTTTTCCACCTGAGTTTGAACCAAGGAAAAGGTAGTAGAAAAAACAGTAAGTAAACCAGAGTAACACATTAAAAACTTAAACTATGACCAAGAGTAATCAAGAAAACGTGTCTGCTCTCTTCAAGTAGGCAAGGAAATTCCAAAAGGAAGAAAGAAAAGGGGATGAGAATTTATCCCTAACCAATCCTTCAGGCAACTGGAAGGGAGGAAAAAAAGATGGAGAGGAAAAGGGATGGAAGTATTTCTCTATTGGATTCCTGTTTAAATGGAAGAAAACATCAGCAATGGGGTTATATGTCCTTTCTTCCAACGTTATAACGTGCTTAGTTTCAAGTGCTTTTTACATTTTGTTCAATTTAATCCTGACAACAAACCCATGAGGTAGGCACATTTAATGTGTCCATTTTACAGATAACTGAAGCTTGGCCAGGGCACGAGGTCACACAAAACAGCTGGTCTCTACCACGAAAGTGGTCTCTCTCCAGATAAAATTTTAAAAAACCAAAAACCCACTAAACAGATCCTGGGGGAAAGAAAGTAAAATTAAATCCATGTAAGAAAGAATAAAGCACAGAACTTCCACTGCAAAAACATCAAATCAGTGTTGTATAGGTAAACATCGGAATGAAGAAAAAGGTCACAGGAATGAATATGAAGAAAGAAAAGAATAGATGGGAGAGCAAAGAGCAGAGAGCCAGTAGATGAATAATATGGATCTACAGAGAGGAAAGCGGAACAAATGAAGCTGTAACAACAAAACCACAGCAGAATATTTTCCTATGCTATAAAAATATCGCAGTTTTCAGATAAAGTCTTGCCATGTTTTGAAGCAAAAATACATTTAATAACATTGAGCACTTATATATTGCTAGAAAGTTATATATATTATATATATTGTTTAGTACTTTGATAAGAAAGAGATAGCAAAATATAGTCCTTTCCCTCAAGGGGCTAGAAGTGTATTGGAAAAAACACATAAAAATATAATTACCTAATATATGGCAGAGTCAGTGATGGACATAATGATGCAGGTTTGTTGTAGCACCAAAGCAAGGCAAATTATTGGTTCAGGGGCTTAATGTGTCTATGGGAGCAGGCATTCAAGACAATATGAGATGTAAATCATGAATTATGTCCCAGCACTAGATGTAGGGAGATGGAAAGGATAGCTATTCAAGACGGCAGGACAATATGGAGGAATATATAATAATAATCAGATAATATGCTATGGGAAAATATACAGTTTCTTGTTTCTGGATCAAAGAAATCCAAGGTGGGAGCTAAGAAGCTCAGGGCCACAAAAGTGAGCAAGAATGAGTTTCAAAGACTGTGTGTGCCATGTCGTGAAGTGGACACTTTATTCTGCGGTGACAGGACATCATTGAAGAGTTTTATGTAGGGTAAGGAAAATTTTCATGTAACATGAAGCACTGTTTACTTCTCAGAGGGTGTACTAGAGGAAAGGAGACTAGTTGAAAGGCTATTGTCAAAGTCTAGGTAAGGAATAAAAAAGACTCGGGATAGAAGGGAGTAGTTACAGCAGAAAACAGGATGGATGTGAGAAATATTCAGGTGTGAAAATAGAATTAAATAATTCACAGATGGGCTGATGGGTAAGATGGGTAAGAAGGGCTCAGTGATGCCTTCCATATTTCTAGCTTGATGACTGTGTTGTAGGGCTGGAACATGATGAACAGAGAAATAAAATGTTGCATATTAAATTTGTAATCCTAACAGGAGATGCAAAGTTATTGTTTTATTCTTAATTCTGATAATTACTTAAATATAGGTTTGACTGCCATTTAAAAAATCTGAAACTCATAACTAGGAGAATTACATGTTTGTCTGTATTCCAAAATCCCATGGAAAGTTATTTAAAAAAATAGCCCATGTGGTCAAAGGTTGAGCCAGATGAAAGAGCAAAGTGGCAAAAACAAAACAGAAAAAGCACAGCCAGAAAGTGTGAAACAGGATTACAGAATTTAATATAGGCAGAGTTTTGAAAATAAATGTACTTTAAACACATTCATTAAAAAAAAAAAAAAAAAAAAAAAGCAGCTCTCAAATTGGGTTAACAATATACGACTTCCTGGATATTATGGCAGCAGCCTGGTCATGCCTGACTTACCTTTCATCGCTTTCAGTTAAACACTCCAAAGTGTCCAGCCCAAGATAAAAGCTGACAGCAACACAGCTGGTTGATGAAAAGAGAAGCCCATATTCAAATTCCAGTACTAAACCCTCTGGCAGGACGTTTGATGAGATGTTCCCAGAAGCACAAACCTTACCAGAGAACAGTCTTCTCTCTGGAAAGAAACTGACTGTGAAAGTCACCTTCCACCTTCCACTACCTGTCTGTCTCCCACTTCCACATCCTGGACACGTTTCATTGTATTCTATCTCAGTCAAGGACACAATGATCTATCCCGTTTTTATACCCAGTTCCTAACACCTTCTGTATTAGTCTGTTATCATTGCTGCTGATAAAGACATACTTGACACTGGGTAGTTTATAAAGGAAAGAGGTTTAATTGACTCACAGTTTAGCATGGCTGTGGAGACCTCAGGAAACTTACAAATACGGTGGAAAGGGAAGCAAACATGTCCTTACCATGATGGCAGGAAGAGTGTGAGTGCAGGGGACTGCCCTTTACAAAACCATCAGATCTCCTGAGACTTATTCACTATCATGAGAACAGCACGGGAAAAACCCACCCTCATGATTCCATTACTTCCTATCAGGTCTTTCCCACAACACGTGGGGGTTATGGGAGCTACAATTCAAGATGAGATTTAGGTGAGGACACAGCCAAACCATATCAGTGTCGCTTTCCTCATGCCTGCTATCCAATCTGTCAGCAGTTCTGACTATTTTACCTCCAAACTCTTTTACATTTGATTACTTTTCTCTCTATCACTATCACCATAGTCCAAGCTACTTTCACTCCTTAACTTCTTAAGCAATTCCCCCACAATTTATTTCTTGCTCTTTCATTTATAAAGGTTTTCTTTGAGTGCCAGAATTACATTATATGTGTGTGTCACTCTTTTTGGCACAATACAGACCAAAGTGCTGAATGAGACAAGATCCCTGGTCTGAAAGAGCCTACCTTTTAGTTAGATTGACAACTAGCATGTGCTTGTGTTACCTTTAAACCAGGTAAGCTACTTGATGTGGGGAAAATCAAACAGGATAAAGGCTGGGTCCTTCGTGAAGAAAAGATCTTGGAGAAAGTAGAGTACAGAGACAATGGCTGAAGTCTTGGAAGAATATTGGTGTTTTTTATGGGGCATTTAATAGATATGGTGAGAAAAGGATCAGCTCAGAATATATTTTCAGAGAAGAGCCATGGAATTTGAATTGGACGTGGAATGTGAGGGAAAGAGGACTCCTTATTGAATGAAAGAAAGGTGATACTAAATTGGAGCTATTTGTTTGAAGTGTGAGACTTGGGGAAGAAGTTTGCTGCACAAGTGGAAATAACTCAATGGTATTCTTGAACTTTTTTTGATAATAGAGATACACTAATATTTTGTACATATTAACTTTCACAGAAAGTCTTTTAAAATGTCTTAATCCACTTTATGCTTTATTAAGTAGCATATAATGAAGATATTGAGTATTTCTTTTCTGCCTGATGTTCTTGCGAGTTGTTATCATTATTCTGAATATCAGTTGTCACTATTCAGGCCTCTGACATGAGATATGCAAGACGGAAACTCTAGACAAATAGAAGAACCACAGTGCTTGATTTCAAAATTTTCAAATTAAACAATATATATACGGTGCACTGTGCTTGCTATCAGTAAACTGTGTAATTTTGGTGTTTTTTTCCTGCTTTTTTGCTACTTTGCATTTTCCAGGACTCCCAATGATAGCAAAATCTATGGGTTCTCAAGTCCCTTGTAAAAAATGGTGTAGTATTTGCATAAACTATGACATAATCTCATATTCTAAGTCATCTCAAGGTTACTTAAAATGCCTAATACAATTTAAATGCTGGGTAAATAGTTGTTATACTGTATTGTTTCAGGAGTAATGACAAGAAAAAAATGTCTGTACATGTTCAGTACAGATGCAACCATCCATATTTCTTAATATCTTCAATTCACAATTGATTGGCTCCAAATAGATGTGGAACCCATGGATACCGATTGACTATTATAGTGTAATAATTTCACGTGCTTATTCAGCTACAATATGTCAATACATTTTTCACTGTTTAAGATCCAGGTACTACTTAAATATTCAAGAGATGAAAATGCCTCCCAAGACTCTCCTTAAGATACCCATGTCAGGGAGTTCAGATGTTCACATTTCACTGTAAATCGTGCAGGGGATTTTCCCCATGCCTTTAAATATGTCTATCATGTCTTCTTAAGTTTTTCTAAATATCTGTATGTACACAAATACACATCTTAATGAGCTCACAAGATATGCACTATTATAAAACTTGCATTTTTCACTTGATAATATGTCTGAAATTTACTTCTGCATTGAAACATATAATTATCCTTATTTATTAAATAAATAAAAAATAAAATAGAACAAAATCTGTCTCATGTTTCATAGAATGGGTTAAACATCATTTATGTAACCATTTCTCCATTGATTTATAGTTCTTTGTTTCCTATTTACTAGTAAAAGTAGTGCTGTAAATAATATTCTTAACTATAAAATATTTATACATGTGTGAGTACTGTTTTTGTTAGTTTCCAAAGAGTGTTAGATCAAAAGGTATGCACACTTCCAATGATTATCGGTACAAACAAGTTGCCCTTCTTAAAGAATTAACAACGTAAAGTCTTATTAGTGCATAAAAGTGTTCCTTTCTTCAAAGCTGGTCAGTAGTTGATTATCAGAGGTTAGTTTTTTGTTTGGTTATCTGTTTGGTTTTAGAGCATATGTGATGGAAAGTGTAAGAGAGTGTAGAAATCTAGATTCCCATAAACCCCATCAGGGTCTTCAAACCTGCTATTTGACGTAGGCAGAGATTTTTCTCCTTCTTAAAGTGCTTTACAAATAGAGTTTTGAAGCTCCCTTCCTAACCAGATTGCTTTTTATATTGCCTTTTCAACTCAATAGTTATTTAAAAGACAGTGTAAAACTTCCCAAGTTAATAGATTCTATGGTAGTCTAATTTATATTTCATTTATATTTTTTTGGGCGGCCTGCACTTGAAGAATATGGTTATAATTTACTGAGCTCTTAAGCTATCGTATATGAGAATATGTTTCATGTGTATTTGAAGAAATGTTTATTTTCCATTTGCCAGGGTATGGCACTTTATTTTTCAGGGTAAGACTTTCTATTTGCAATGCTGTTGTTTTAATTCTTGATACCCATATTTACTTTTATTTATCTATTTGTTTTGTCCAATACAGGGAGATGACACTAAATTCTCCAGTACTGATTATGGATTTCTCATTCTCTTTTTGTGTTTTTTTTTATGACATTGTTTTAAATATTTCAAAGCTATAATAGCAATTTTAAAATATCTTAAAATATTATAGCTTTTTGGGTGAATCCATTTGTATGGTTTACTTTGTCCAGTTTACAACTTTCTATTCCTTTGCATTCTATTTAAACTTATTTTAACTCTATTGTATCACCTTTTTTTCCCTTTTCTTTTGCTTGGCATATCTTTCTCTAAACCTTCATTTTCAAGACATTGAAGTATCTACATATGATCTTTAAAAAAAATCTTGCTTGACCTTTAAATCGGAAGATTTGTATCTTTCTTCAGTTATTTTTTGATGCTTTCTTATTCTACTTTCTGTTCTCTTTAGCTGGAATTTCTGAATCTCTCCTTCATGTCTCTTAAATTGCACTCTCAGACTTTCCACCTACTTTTCCTTGTATGCATAATTGGAGAATTGAGGCGAATCCCTTGGCTATATCTTCCCAGTAACTAATTTTCTTTGTATCTGTGTACATTCTGCTGCTTAGCCTGAGTGTCGTGACTCTGATTATGGGAGTCATGTATAGTGATACCCCAATGTACACCAATATGACTGTCAAGAATTCTCAAAGCTCGGCTAAAGAGTATTGCTTTGCATTTGAATTGTGTAGACTTCATGAGTATCTGATTACCATAAAAGGATCTCAGCTTTATAGTTGTTGTGTGTTATATTTTGTGCTTGACTAAGAATACTCAAATTTTCACAATTTCCTGTGATGGTAATTTCATGCAGAATGATCATTATAATAAAAAACTCTTTGAAAGTGTGATACAATTTATATTATTTCTATTGATTCATTTTGTACTTTAGAAATTGATTCAGATTTTAAATGAAAGGGTGACTTCACAAACATTGGGTAAAATGTTTCTTCCTTGTTTTTTGTTTTAGAGACAGAGGCCTCCCTCTGTCACCCAGGATGGAGTGCAGTGGCACAATCATAGCTCACTGCAACCTCAAATTCCTTGCCTCATCTAATCCTCCTGCCTCAGCCTCCTGAGTAGCTGCCACTGTGCTCCATGGGTCAAATATTTTGTTAGTATTTAAGTGTACAGTATCTAGTATCTACACAAGTGTTTACTGAAAGTAAGTAACCAGCTAGATTATAGACTAAAATACAAGAAAAATGCATTGTTATTTTATGTATCAATAGCTAATACAAACTATCAAACCAATTATCTCCACTTTAATTTGATGCTATTTTAATATAAAGGTATGTCAAATTGGGAACTCAGGAATACAGACTTTTTTCACTATTGAAACAAAAAGAATTCCTTAAAGATTTTAAAAATAGTCAATTACTCCCCAAATATGGGAAAAGACATCTCTGGTTGTCTTCTCACTTTTGCTTTTATGATTCTTGCTCTGCCATTGAGTGAGGGTTAATTTTGAAATTCCTGGTCTGTCTTCAGTGACTCCAAGGGAAGGAGGAGCTTGTCAGAGATAGTGGATAGTGATCACCCAACTACTTTTTATGCTGACACCTCTCTGGAGATTAGGACCTTTCAGGGACAATGCTGTGTTCCTGGAGCAACATTCTTCTTGCCTTGGTAAAGGTGGAAATCTCTTTGCATCCCTGTGCTGCACGCAATCCAGAGAAATCCAGCTGGCTTGGCTGTCGAGTTCTCCAAATCATCCCCTATTTAAGTTCTCTCCTTCCCTTACTGCCCTGGATTCTATTAAGCCTGGGTTTAAAGTTCCTCAGAACTGCCCTCGGCTCTGCAACAGTGTTCCTCTCTGAGTTTGGCTATAGTTTCTCTGGGTTTGCTTTTACATAGATCCAATTCTGCTTGTCATCTATCTCTTACAAAGTCCTGGAACTTTCTGGTTTGTTAACAGCACTGGGATAGTCATTTATTTTAGAAGCACATTTTCTACCCTTTCATGTGATTTGTGTGTAGTTGGATCAGGGTAGACATAAATGCTTAGATATCAATCTAAGCCAATCTCTTCCACATAAATATGATTTATAATTTGAAAAATTGCTTTATCGAAAGATGATTATAATTTTTTAAAAAAATCTTATTTGCTATTCTCCCCTTCCAAAAGTTAAGTAAACTCTAACTCAGCCACTGCCTGCTCCCAGAGAGGAATCTGGCTGTCTGTGTAGAGCTGATGAATATTTGATATTTGTGATAGAGGTTATAAAATACTTTTTATTAATAACTAATTAATGACTGCTCTGCCATTGTCATCCTTAGCAAGTAGAGAGCAATGGGAAACTAACCTGAGTGAAATGTGAATAGGAAAGAAGACTTGGAGGTGACAGATTTTATTTTTAGGCTTTCTGTGTGCTGCTTAGCACTACAGACTATAGCCACTGTGAGGTGAGCTGCAAAGGGCTTGCTGGGCCCACTTTCCCCAGTTACACTTAGAACAAAGGCAGCACCAGGAAGTGCTGGCTGCATTCTCTGTGCTTACTGTGCAGAAGGACCTCATAATGGCATCAGTAGTAGCTCAGAAGCCCAGGGAATTTTCTTTTCTAAAATATGTCTCAGAGTCAAGGAAAACTTAATGCTTGATACTCTCCAGGTCCTGCAGGCTGCTTTTTTCCAGGCATTATTTGTTACTCCTATTATTTTTGTTAGGCAGAACTTCATGGAAGATGTTTTATTTTTGACAACCTCAACTAACCAGAATTAAGTAAAACAGAACTTTCAGTTCAGTAGCTTTGCTTTTGCCTTTAGCTATATACCCATTTTGGGATGAAGAGAAAGTCTTGGCAAAAAATGCATGATTTGGTTCAACATAATACAACACCACATGATATACATCTGCATCCACATTGAAACAATTGATGTAGCCTGGCAGGTACATTTCAGTGAAATATTCTATGATTTTTGTGCCTTGAGCAGTAAAAAATGATCCTCAAAATGATGCCCTTAAGAATATGCAGGATAGTCAACTGATCGAAAAAGAAATATTAGATATTGCTCATTATAGTCTCCTTACTCAGCAGGGATGTGAATAAGAAGAGTTGTACCTATGGAAGGCTCTGCCCAGTAGGAAGTCTAGTCATAGAAACACTGTCACTAGCAACTAGTGACCTGGCAAGAAGTCAGCCAGGGGGATAACTACTTTGACCTCTCTCTTCTTTGCCCTTCAGTTTCCTGGTGGTGTCTCACAATGGCAGAAAACAACCAGAATCCAGAGGGCAAGGGATCCTGGTGTTGCAATTCACAGATGCCACCATCTCAGAGCCTTGAGCAGAGTGAAGGACTGTGGAGGTAGGGTCTGATGTACACAAGCAGGGGATGCCCACCTCAGCATGGGAGGATCTGATGTTCAAGCAGAGGATACCCACCTCAGCAAGGGAGGGGATGATGATCTCTCTTCACCAATACTTGGATATTCTTTCTTTCGACTTCAGTGAATGATGGGTTTGCTGGTGCGTGTTATTTCTATTAGAAGCACTTCTTACCTGGACACACTGATTCTGACTTTTGGTGATTCCCTGGGATCCTTTTGTTCTCAGCTCTGACTTGGAAGCACGGAAGACTTCTGTTTCTGAATCATGTGATAGTAGCTATTTGCTTTTGTGAAAATTAAGCTTCTGAATGATTAGTAAATTCAGGCCAGGTCACAGCTAATAGGTGGTAGTAGATCTGGAGTTAAAATCACTGTCTATTTGGCTCCCAAGTGTCTGCTTTTTCACTTGTCTTGAAAGTCAGTCTTTCTACTTTATTTACTTAGTATTCACACTCTTCATTTTTTCCTGGAGTCAATCTCTTAAAATTTCTTAGTGGAATGTTCCGGAGTCAATCTCTTAAAATTTCTTAGTGGAATGTTCCACTCCACATTCTCTTACCCTTTTTCTTCATCCATTTATGATATTGTAACCAGTCCTTCTCCAAAATCCTCAGTTCTTTCGACTACTTGAACCTGAGCATGTGATAGATCCCCAAGTTGGAGCCATCAGACCATCTTTCTTCTTTGGAAATAAGTCATAAAATCAGATGTAAATACCCTACAGCAATGTTGTCTCTTCCCATCTGTATGTACAGAGCAATTTTAAATGCCCTTTCCCCCTTTTCTATTTTCAATTTCTTTTTGTATCCTCTGAAGCCAAACCTTTACTGACTTCCTTAAGAAATCCACATAATTGGTTTCTCTCCCCTACAATAGATGACTTGCTTCCCATCACACTGAGAAAATAATGACCCTCAGCCATGATTTTTTTTTTACTTTCATTCTACCTAAATTTCATTGATATTTTCATCTGTCCTTGTCTCCTTGCCTATGGATTCCGTTCAATGAAATCCAATAAACCTTTATTTGAGCACATACCGTGAGCCAATCAATGTGCGGCATCCTTGGGTATAAAGATTAATTGTGTACAAATGGCAGAAACTCTGTCCAGTTGTTCTCCATTTGATTTGTGTAGAGCAGAGGAAGTGGGAAGACAAAACTGAGGCAGATCTAGGTACAAGAAACCTAAAACACATATACTAAGTGCTGTTCTAGGCACAAGGGCAAGGTACTGTTGACTCTGGGGACAAAGCACTGCCCTCACCTGGGGGAGTCGAAGGATGATTCACAGAGAAAGGGATATTTTCTCAGTCACTCATGACATCTCCACCAATCTGTTCCAATTTCTTCTCTACTCCTCTCATGGGAATTTTTTTTTTCCATTTCACTTGAAAATTGTAAAACCTCTACAACTTCTGTAACATAAAGTCCAAACTCTTTGGCATGCCTTTAAGAGGCACTAGTTACATTGCCACCTTTTGCTTTCCATCTCTACTCCTCACAGTTTCCTTCTTGCATTCTGGACTCCAGCCATCCCACAACACTCTCAGTCTTCCAAATATCCTTATTGTCCTTAAATGGTGTTCTTTGCATATAATTCTTTCTCCCTAATTTTTCTACCTGTACAAATTATCTTCTCCCAGGGCCAACTAAAATACCTCTAAAAAGATTTACTTGATTTTTCAGCCCTAGGCACTGTTAGTCTCTCCCTTGTCCACAGTCTTGTCACACTATTTACATCTCTCTTACAATACAGGTGACTGTAATGATTTCTTACCTGGTTTTCTGCTTAATTTTTGAGTGCAAAATCCACAACTTATGCATTGCTTCTCTATACATTTCCTGGTATATTGTGAGTGTTCAGAAAATGTGTATTGACCAACAGTAAAACATGCATAACCACAAATACATACACATACATACATTTTGAAGTAAAGACTCGCCTCCAGTACTGGCTGAGTAGTATTCAGATGATTTGTGAATCCTTCGAGTCTCAATTTTCTTAGCTATAAATGGGCATTATAATCCCCTTCCAACTTTACATCACTGTTGTACAAAAATCTATGTGAAACTGCTTTTAAAAAAGGTAAAATAAGTATAAATAAGCATCCTTATAAGAGATGTTTGTAGCAGAAAAGAAAACTTAGGGAACCCACCAAAAAAACTTCATTAATTTTATGAAGTGTTATCCCTTTTACTTATTCAATAGCTACTTGGAAGTATTGCCTGAGTTACACTGTTGCAATTGCAAAAAAGCACAGCAAGAGAAGACAAACATACAGTGCTTTGAACAAGAGTATGCATTTGGGTTAGTGCAAATGAAATGAAAAGGCCTTGGAATTGGAAGGGAAAGTTAACTTTAAATCTTTCATTCATTCACTTTTCAAACATGAAAGAGGACAACCATATCTCTTGCAATGGACAAGGAATTTTTAAGCAAAAGTGTGCAAGTTCACAAATTAGAAAGTTAACTTTTCTATCAGCTAACTGCATTATGATATGTACATTAATGTATGCATGTAGAATGCATTTTACATGTATCAAAGCTTACACCCACATTAACATGTATGTGCACAAATGTCCAATGTTACTTATTTGCTGAATATAATTAGAAGAGTGGTTAGGAGCCAGTCTGGGATGACTATCTGAAGTCTTGGCTCTGCCTTTTCTGAACCATTCTGACCATTCTGAGCATGTTCGTTTTGTTTTGTTTTGTTTTTAACTCAAGAAATGCATGTAGAATTATTTGATGAGTTTGTTACAAGAATTAGAGTAGAAATGTGAAGCACTTTATTTTGTACCCGGCTCCTACTATAGATTATTTGATGGGCCCTGGATCAAAACTAACCTAAAAACTTCACACATCAGCTCAGACAACTGACCCTCTTCAGTCCTTTGCCCACAGAGTCAGATTCACAACCAATTCACAGCCTATGTGACTTAAATCAAATGCGAGTTTCCTCATTTGCTCATCGTTGTGTTTTCAATATAAATCCCATTTCCATTAATTTGTCAGAGACCAAAGTCACATCCCATGTAACTCGACTGGGAAATCTGGGCCGAGCAAAGTTTGGGATTTACTTGGTTTCAGCCCTGCACAACGGCTCTCTGTGTGTGATGTGTGGTGTGTGACGTGTGGTCCTGCCCCTCAGGGGCAGCCTGAGGGGGGTGCTTCCTGAGTGTCCCAGGATGTCAGCTCCCTTCTGTAGAAGGGGAGTTTGAGCTTCCCTGAGGATATCTGAAACTCTTACTGGGTGTGCTTCATTAATCTTTTCCTGACTTCCCATGCCTCTGTTTGCTGTGCTTAACTTGCTGTGACTGGAATTGATGGAAACTGAAGAGCAGAGGCAATTTACATCTTGTAAACCATAGAACACTGGACACCCCCCTTATGGCACATCTGGAGAGACTTGCATTATTTAGAGCCTCTGTTCTTCCCTACTGTCTCTAAAGTCTTCAAGCATGCAGAGCAGCTGTCTCTTAGACTTGTACCTGATTATATGCTGTCTTTTAATTTTTTAATTGGAACATGAGAGTCACCCTTTTCTCCCTGCAGACTATAAACCTCTCCTGGACAGGCCCAGGGTGTGACATTTCTTTCACTGCCTGCTGGCGGCACTAGTCTCAGTGCCACCAGCAACTGGGTTGATGTCGGTGGCTTAATTGGCCAGAGTTAATACGTAGTAAAGCTGTAAGTTTTGAAAAGTTAGATGTGTTAAGTATAGGAACTTCTCTAATAACTTCACCAAAAGAAACGGCAGATGTCCTTAATCTGGAATCTCTCTCACCTTGTCTTAGGCAGGCTGGCCTCAAAATCAGATGCTGAGACAAGAACTTGAGAGCAGGTACTTTCTTTAAGTGGTAATCCCTAGATGAGGGAGGGGCAAAGGTGACAGGGAAGAGTACAAAGCCAATCAAGGGTGCCTTAATAAGCAGGTTACCAATGAGGATTCCATCTCCATGGATCCTCTGAAAAATTGCGTAGACTGAAATTCAGTATTGTCGGTATTGTCTCACTAAGGAACAAGGCACTGAAATGCACATGTATGGATTTCCATCTCTTGTTTATTAAGGCTTACCTTTAGAGAGGGGAATCTTCTAGCACTCTGGACTGAAAGATCCTGGCTTCAGAGAGGGCCCTCAAGCAGAGGACCTGAGATCTGTGTGTGTTTGGAGTAGGCAACTCTTTGCATGTTTGAAAAGTCCCCCAGAGTGTAGGTGGACTGACAGATAAGCTGAGGGTCTATGGAGTGGGATAGCAGTGGCATTTGCCACTCACCATCCCCTTACAAAAGGGGTGGAGAAAGAGTCAATATTCCCAACAATCCGAGGTGTGAGAAACAGTGAAGAATGTTCTAAGCTCCATGTAATTCTCAAAATACATTTTCCCAGACTTGCAGTTTGCACATTTGCAAGTCTCTTCCCAACATGTCAAAGGCAATTTTGTGTTTTTCATTTTCGGAGCTTCTTCAGTACCTTTGTCTATTTTGAACCCAGTATCCTATACCCTGAGCACTGGTGATATCTGCCCTGACTTGGGTGGCAGAGAAGTATCTATATGAAATGGGTTATTAGGGATCAGTTACCAGATCTCAAACAAGCAAGAAAAACCTAGAGACTTTGTAGTTGGATAGTCTAAGGATTCAGTCCAGGTTATGTTACTTATTATTGTGTGATCTTGAACCCAGGACTTGTCACTCTTAAACCCTGTTTTCTTCATCTGCAAAATTAGAATTATATTGCAGGAATATTGTTGGCATCCAATGAAATAGTGAAGGTGAAGCAACGTTATTGTGTCTGGTACACAGTAGATGCTCCAAAAACCATACCTTTCTTCTTCTTTCTTCTTCCTTATTCCTTCTTCTTTCTTCTTCTTCTTTTCTTCTTCTTCTTCCTCTTCTTCCTCTTCCTCTGCTTCTTCTTCCTCTCCCTCTGCTTCTTCTTCCTGTCCCTCTGCTGCTTCTTCCTCTCCCTCTGCTTCCTCTCCCTCTTCTTCCTCTCCCTCTTCTTCCTCTCCCTCTTCTTCCTCTCCCTCCTCTTCCTCTTCCTCCTCCTCCTCTTCTTCCTCTTCTTCTTCATCATTATTCTTTAGCATTATTCTTTAGCATTATGTCCTTCACAGAATAGATCTCAGAGAATGGTTTTGCTGAATCAATTTATTTAATCAAATTCAAATCAATTGGTTCTGCTCATGGTTTGAAGACATGGTGAAAATTGATGATGGAGTAGTTGAACCCTGAGCAGTAGCACGAGCTTCTGGGTAGAAATTTCAGACCTCCAGGTGATCCTTGTGTTCCTCAGAATCATCAGTGAAGTTAGCTGCTGCACTGTATAGAGGAAGCTTGTCCAACCTGTGGCCCATGCGCTGCATGCACCCCGGGGCAGCTTTGAATGCCACCCAAAACAAATTTGTAAACTTCAATAAAATGCTATGAGATTTTTTTGTGATATTTTTGACTCATTAGCTATCATCAGTGTTAGTGCATTTTACGTGTGGCCCAAGACAATTCTTGTATGTGGCCCAGGGAAGCCAAAAGATTGGACACCCTGATGTAGAGGCTGAAGCCCTTTGTTCTGGTGTTGACACAGCTTGCCTGTGGTCCTAGCCTCTCTTAAACAAAAGGGGAGACAGTTGGAGAACAGGAAGTCTTTGGAGAAGTCTAAAGATCTATCACTTAATATGAAAGATAATAATTACAATATTTTGAGTGCTTATTCTTTACTAAAAACTGTGCCAGTATTTTACATACATAATTTAATAGTTAAAACAGACTTGTGAGGTGGAGGCTCCATTTAAGAACGGCTTGGAGGGTTTGGGCTTATCCGGGACACTCAGTTACTTAGTAGGACCAAGAGTGCATTTGAGCCATATCTTAATATGACCAGAAGCTCAACACACTTGGCCACTACTCAAATGGGAAATGGAGAATACACAAAACCTTTTTGGATACAGCCAAAGAAATTGATTAATATACTTGTCTTTTCTCTCAGAAAGTTAGTCTTGTGTTGAAAACCTGGACCAAAATTCAGTAGATGTGTCCTGAATCCATTTCTACTAGCCAGCTTCATAACAATGCGTGGGATAAAATGGTGCTTAGGATCATAGACTCTGGCACGAGACTGGGCTTGAAGGAGGCAACCTTTGCTGCTTTGTAGCTGTGTTAGGTGAGAAAGGAGCCCCATTTATGACTTAATTTTTTTCCCACTGGAATTATTTTCCATGAAGTCAGAGTTTTCTCTGTTTTGCTCAGTGCTATACCTGAACAACTTTGAATAACACCTGATATGTAGTGAACACTCAAAACCTTTACTCGGTGAATGGGCATATCATTTTCAAGTCTCTGGGCCGCTGCAGGCTCATCTGTAATTTGGAAATGGTAGCACATGGCTTACAGGGTTCACCATGTTGCTGTAATGGCCAGATAAGCCTCTGGTTGCCTGAAGCCCTTTAGAAAGGTCTCAGGGGCCAGATCAATGGGAAACTCTGGAACCTTTGTTTCAGTAGTTTTCAGTAGAAGGATAGCCCAGGAGAGAAAGTGTTAATAAGAGCGTCCTGAGGGTACAGATGGTGCTTATGAAGAAAAAGCCTATTTTTCAATTTGCAAAAATGATTAGTTAGGATCCTACTGAGTTCACTGCATGGGCCACTGCTAGTTTTAATTTGTACAAATAGGATGGAAGGATGGCCTTTAATGAGGATCTGTGTTTTCTAGTCATGGGCAATGTTCGAGGAAGTGGCAGAGGGGGCAGGGAGGGTGAAAGATAATTGGGAGATTCAGAAGATGGGGCTGTTTCTTGGGGGTGGATGGATGCTTTGCTACCTTCCAAAGCTAGAATCCTGTCATAGTGATTCTCATCTGCCTGAAGGATGGGGGTGGGGAAATCATCATTACACAGAATCGGGTAGCATGAAGATTCCAAGCACATGCTCCATGATGAGATATCTGGGTTTGCCACTTTACTATGTGAGCTTTCAGGTTCTGTTTCCTTGTTTGCCAAGTATGGAAGACAATTATATTTATGTCATAAAATGATTGTATTAAGCATGATTAAAAATAAAGGACTAAGAATAATGCCTTGCATGTATAAAGTTCTCCATAAATTTCTGTAACTTAATTTTGTGAAATTATTTTAGTTATAAATGCCCACCCATCTGAAGAAAATAGCTCAGTATTCCCTAGCCCTAGAAAGTCACTTCTTTCAATATAGCAATACCCATTCCTTGAATGTCCCTTTCTCATGGAAGAAGAAAATGGGGTATATGCACTGTGATAAACGCCTACTGAGTGACTTTGTTATTATTCTCCACCTTTAATATCAATTGAGAATCATTCCATGTTAACAGTGGAGAGGTCTGTGATGAGTGCACTGCTGGTGCGATAGCAATACATTGATTCAAGCCACCAAGGTGAATTTCCTGCAGAAGTGATTTGAATTTAAGCAATGGTCTTAAACTCTCACATCCAACATTTATCTACATATGTATGTGGGGTTCACACAGTGGCTCTGTGTGCTGGAGTAGCCCATGTGTTCTTTTCCTGTGAATTTCAGAGGTAAATATTTGCAACCTGAAGACAATAGTGATCATTTTCTTAAGAGATACAAAACACAACGAGATTTTGCTGTACTACAGTGGAACTCAAATACAAGACCAAGATTACCTTCAATTGGTTGGCTTATATCAGAATCTGATGACTATTTTGGGGAATGAGAGCAGAGGAGAAAAAGTAAAAGGATTCTTCTGGAGTAAGTGTATCTGTTTTGAGGAGCACGAATAGTCTATATGCTTCCTACAATTTTATGAATTTTTAGTACATGCACTTCATTTAGGAAGGAATCAATAGACTCACCTGAGTCTGAGATCCAGACGGTTCAAGGATTACTGAATTAACATTCAAGCAAAATATTTTCCTGTTTTCTTTCAACTAGGCATAGAGATTGGAAAATGAAATAATCCCTTCCTTTAACAAGATCCTTGTCTAGAAGGGGAGAAAGAAATATCAAACAAATAATCACCAGATAAGTAAAATAAATGCTATGGGGGCACAGAGTCCCTGAAAAATCAGAGGAGGATTTAAGACATTTGAACAGAATAAAAAGGTTTTTTTTTTTTTTTTTTTTTTTTTGGACGGAAAATTCCCAAAGGTATTCTGCAGGTGAAACCATGGAGCATGGTGGTTCCCTGCCTCTGACATAATCGCTGGCGAGCCAACAGCCACCCATAGCCTAGTCATGTGTATGCCCCAGCTCAGGAGAGATATACTTCATTCTAAGCCACCTCAGGGAAATGTCCCCTCATCAGCCTCACTCAGCAGGTTTTACCCTTCAGGGCTCTGAGTCTTCCTTTGAGGACACTTCAATTCATTTGCTCTGGAGACAAGAGTGAAAAGAAAATATAAAACAATCCTCTAAAACACATCCAGGAAGCATATTGTTGTGCAAGCTAATTAGCTTTTGAAAAAGCAATGCTCTAATCAAGATTTCTATATACCGTGCATGGCCTAATTATAGAGACAATAATACCCTGGATTTACAAAAAGCCTGTCAATATCTATCTCTGCAATTATTTCAATTATTCACCAAATATCCTTAGGGAAAAAAAGGAGGTCGATGAAAAAGTTGAGTTTTGCAGGGAACAGTGTAGTATACATTCTTTTCAGGGTTGGAGCTACGGTCTTGATACTATTGCATCGTCAGGATCTGAAGCCCTGGTTGCAAAGAAAAAGAAAAAAGACGATAATACTAGAGATTATGCTAAAATTTATTATTTTTTGTTGCTGACTAAAAGATTCCAGGTTATGGTCTTGCTCATGCTTATCTCTCATTTTCTAAATGAAAGAATAACTTAATAAACAATTTAATAAATCAATGAATAATATGGACTCAGATTTTGACAGAAAAAGTCCATACAAAAGCAGTGGTCTGGGAGTCCAGACCAGATATATCAGCTATGAATCAATAACAAAATGATTAATGTTCAAACTGGCTGACATGATAGTTTAGAAAGGGCTTCTTGGAAGAGAAGGAGCTCAAAGAGAGTATCAGGAAAAACAAGTGGGAAATTGCTTTACTTGTTTAAAGCCATAAGAAAAAATCTGAGCAGTGAATATGAGATAATGAAGGAAAATTGTCAAGCACATAGTAGGTACTTAATAAATAACATAGAGGCTTACACATGTCTTAGCTATGTCTTTTCTAAAATGACACCAATGCAACTATTTTGTCTTTAGAGTATGGAGTCTCAGTAGCTTCCAGGAGAGTTCAAAGGGATCCATGTTTCCCAAAGTATCTCCTCCAGCTTGCACTCAGCAGGTTATGCAGTAGTTTCTTTCATGATTTTCATTTCTGCCATATTTATGACTTTAAGGTGGCTAAGTCTTTTTAGTTAAACATGGCACATAGGAATACAGTTCTTCATTTTCTGATTTCAGTCAAAGCCCTTGCTGTCAGGAAGACTTCTCTTGGTTTGATACTATTAAGCCCACCCTTTTTTTTTCTTTCAGAGACGACATCACATGGGGGTATGTCGATAGTTGAGTACAGATACTCGGATTGAATACTAAGCTAGGTAGCAGAGTCAAGTCAGCCAAAACAGAACAGATAAAGTAGTTGAAGTTTCAAGATGTGCTCAAGGATGGCCACAAGGATCAGGCAAAGATCAGCCAGAAACAGGACTGAGTTCCTGCATTCTTCGTGATTTATATTTGGTGGATATAGACCTGAAAGCGCACACTAACAGCCAAATATGGTATATGCTTCAGTGAAGGAGAATTGCTCCATATCAGGACAGATATAGACAGCCAGTTCCTCTGGAGAGTCTAACACCCTAGAAATTATAGGTAACAGGATAAAGAATATAATGTGTCAGGAAGACCAGTTATGGAATGACTGTCTTTACATGTGAGCACCTGTGCTCTATAATACTGCAATACAAATATTATTTTCCCTGCCAGATAATCTCACAACAGCCTTTCTATTTTTCACATTGAGTATGTATATCCTAGTTACATTCCTAAATTCTCGGTCTGCAAAGTATTATTTTCAACTTAAGCAAAAAGTAATGTATCCTTTCATAGTATCTATCCAAAATAAGTTAAAGAGAAATGAAGGCTATGACACAGATGAAAAATTATCAGGAAACTTCAATAGAGATACTGTGTTATAGAACGAAAATACCAGCAGAGAAAACTGTTCTTACATACAGTGATTCTGAGAATGATTGATGGGTCAGTTTCCAAGATATTTGAGACTCTGCAAACTGTTCAGAAAATAAATTGTAAATGAGTACAATTTTATGGATCTGGAGCTTCCAAAGTAAGTTTTGATTTTGACTGTTCATTAATGCCAAGAAATAAAATTATAAATTGTAAACAATTCACAATACCGAAAGATTTTCCTCTAATTATACTCATAGTAATTTATTTTGCTGTATTAGATAGATACATCCCTGGTAAGTTCTTCCGTGACATTTGGCTTAAGGCAAGTGATGCAAGGTAATCGTGGGCAGAAAGGCTGCCAAAGAGAGAAGTAATGTGATCAATAGGCTTCTTTTGTTGTTGGCAAACACTGTCGGGATGATCAGCATCAGAGCTTGGAGCCAGAGAAACCTAATAAGATGAGTGGCATGTTTCCCACAATATGCTCCAAGTATTTATGTGCTGTTCAAAGCAAGATCTGTAAACACAATGAGGACAAAGAGAATACAACATTATTGATGATATCCTCGTGATTTATGTTTACAGCATCTGTGGATAATAACTCCATTTGTCAGGGAGACCCTCATGAATACTAATTTGGGGTGGCAATTCAACCATGACCATACTGGCTTTAGGTGATGCTCTTTCACTCTTATGTGTTTTGCTGGGAATGTAGTACTTAGAGTGTCCTTAATCTCTCTCTCTCTCTCTTTTTGTAAAGGCACACTGGATTTGGGAGATTTGAGGTATGGTAATTTTTCAGAAGTTTGCAGGTGCTTGCAAGATCACATTTAATAAAATAGAGGCTGTGCAGCATTTTTGAAATCAAATCTGTTCTTGAAAGAGATTCTGAGTTTAATTCTAAATGTCTCTGACTACCAAAAAGAAAAAAGTTTAACTCCAACCTCTGCATTGGATGAAATATGACAAAAGAGCAGTCCTTAAACGTGTTTTCTTTAAAGCATAAATACCTGATCTTGTTTTCTCCTAATGTTTGCTATAGTACATTTGTTAGGCTGTTAGAGACAATGTCTTAGATCTCAAGAAGGTACATACTGTAAAGATAGAGAATGGAACTAATAAGTCATTAGAAGGGGTGAAACAAATCATTTTCTATGCTGCCTGTGAATCTGCCAGAAGATATCCATTCTCTTTGAGAATCTTAGCCAAAATTTAAGCAACCTAATTTACTATCTGTGGTTCTGAAAATTCCCTTACATTTCAACATTCTCAATCCATATTAGAAAGAAATTGTTCTATAGAGTGTGCTATTTTCACTAAAAACTTTAGCATTTCTTTTTTGTCCATGCATAAGTACACTGCCTCCTGCCAATCCTACCTGCCAGAGATGGTCCCCTCTGCACACGCTCTTGCCCTGTTACTTGATGCATGGTTATGATAGTAAAGTACACTGATCTTGTTGGAATAGGAGAAAAGGAAAAATAAGGTAGGAATTCAGATCACAGGGGGGCCATCCTAGAGGCATCAGCCAAGGAGGAAGTCAACATTCCAGGTACACTGGCCTTACTGGGCACTTAAGTGGTTCTCTGTTCACTGAAGAAATATATTGCTTTTGTTTCTCCTTTAAGCTTGCTCAATAGAGTTATTTTTACTAATAATCTAGATGATATTTATAAATGCTGCTATTATTCATGTGTTTTATGTGATTGATTTTTCTCAGGTGGGATTTCCACCAGCACTCTTTGGAAAAATGCTACCCAAAGCATTCACAGGTTTTCACGTTTATTCAAGTTACTATATTACACCTACTGACCCACTCTACCTTTCTCTCTGGCTCCCCTGTTCAGTTTCTAGGAGAACCCTATACAACTCTAAGTGCTCTGTATTCTTGTTAATATCTTTCTATAAGGAAATTGACTGATGAGACAGAATGGGAAGGGTCCAAGTGTGAACACTCTCTCTGAGATTTTCCAGTCTCTTGACCAAGTTTTCAAATTCTAAGCCACATGCACTAAAATACATTCTTATAATAGTTACAGAAATCCAGGCCCAAGTGAGATTATTTTAAATTTCAAATTACACTGGAGAACGCCAGCATCACCCACCCCATGCAGGCCTGAGTTAGGACTGAGTTATTTCTGAAAGCTGCTGCTTATTGCATCTCCACAGGAAATAATTATGCTCAGAAAACATAAGGAATTGTTCATAATGCTGGGTTGAGTGATCTTGAGTCAAACTGAGATATGTCATTTCTCATCTGCTAAAGAAATGGCCTTGGATAATAATGGATAAGATATCTCAAGTACCTTGTCTGAAAAAGGAAAGCAAATTATATGTTTTCTGAAGAAGGAAATCTTATTAGTGCTATTATGTAAAGGCTTACCCATTTTCTTGTGACTTCCTCTGTAACATTGCTCCTTCTTCCTTCTAGTCCATCTTAAGGACACCTGTTGAGTCCAGAGCTGTTAAGCACTTACTTTTTCATCCCAGTTTCAGTCCTTGATTTATCCAGTGGTTAGTTGGTGGCTGTGATTTCCTCACAGCTGCTGCAGCTGTTGCTACCACAATAGAACACATTCTACCAACAGCTAAATGCCAGGGAGGTAGAGATGTTAACTTAAAATGGTTTAACTGTCTACAATTGCTAATATCTCATAGAACAACTCTATTCCAATTTCAAGACTAACAACAGTTCTGTTCTCTTCTTCTCCTCACCCTAAATTATATTGTAATTGAGTCAAAATCCCAGAGACTTGGGTAGTACATTGAGAAGAGAAAAATGACGATAGCTCTGGCATTTTGTTGAACTTTATAGACTTTATCTGACCCTGACTGAGTAAAAAGATGATATATTATTGTCTTCCCGGGGCTGGTGTTAAGTCAGGTGTGGAAATAGCAATAGAAATATGATCTGTCTTCCCTCCAACAGTTTCTGAGCTGGGAATGGGCCCCTGAAACCTAACTCTATGTTCATCATCTCAGCCTTCTCTTTAAAAACATGTATTACACTGAGAAAGTTGAGTGGTCCACAGATTACTCATAACTTCCAATTTTAGAGATTGAAAAGACCTCAGGGGTCTAGTCCAACCTCCCACCAAGAATAGGAATCCCTTTTACAGCATTTATAATCAAAAATGTTCGAGTCTCTGAGAATGTCCAGTGGCAGACAAAATTTCCTTAAAAATCAGCCATACTCCAAAAAGATTTCAGAACACTACTTTCTTCCTGACATCAGTTGCAAGCCACTGCAATAATGAATGGGACTTTGGTTTGTAAAGGGATAAAATATCCGTCATTAGGAGGTGGGTGGGGCAATCCTAATTGAATAGATATTTTAAAGTGATCTGGAGGTTTTCCCAGTATGCTGACTTTTTGGAGATTGGTGAAGATTCCAGAGGACCCAAAAGAGGGACATGAGGTGTGAATTGAGGGTCCAAAACAACCCTCCAAAAAACAAAATAAAAATATTATGCTTTTAAAATCTGCCATGAAAGAAGAGATGCTTCACACGGCCCGTCTGCTCAGGGTGAGTAGTGGCAATAAGGCGAGAGGTCTCCGAGGACTTTACTGGCATCTGTTATGCCTCTGTGAGTTGCTACTAAAGCTGAAGTACTTTCTCACGGCATCATTGAATCCAGGTAGGGACTAGATCTAT